>NW_028283704.1:0-360000 GCF_059441095.1 Idiotropiscis lumnitzeri
ATGTTCATCTACATCAACTCTAGTCACAGGATACACGCTGACCCAATCCATACATGTATTATCAAGATAAGCATTAATATAATATCAATAATACAATTTCATTTGCTTATTTTGGATATCTCGTTGTCCAATTGCTATCTTTTCACGAAAGTACAGACTTTCTCCTGTAACTTTGTTCTGTGGACCAATAGTTGCCCACTTGAGTATTACTCATGGTTCCAACTCAAATCTATAAACATGTCGTCCAAGCTCCACAAATATGTCCCATAACTTTTTTTTTTCAATTATCTGCTTGGTGTTTGCAAATCCATTTTGATTAGTAATTGGGATTCTTACTGTTGGTATTGTACTATAGTCACATCATAGTTTGTTTATGTAACTCTGGGTTGTTCCCACATATAACACAACAACAAAAATATCAGAATAAAATTGTATACATCCAACATAGAACAGCTGCTTTTAACCACTTCAGGGTCATTTTGTCTGAAATATCCCCTCTACTTAGTCTGGTGTCTTATGAAATAAGACCACCCTATCATCAGACTTCCGCTCATCTCCTTTGTAGGAGATTTCAACCAAAATGACCTTTTTACATGTGTCAAATGAACCAATGTTGACTCTTCTACTATATTTACAGCTGTGAGAGCTGTCAATAAAACTTAACATGGCATTCCCCCTTGGGTAATTACAAATGTCTTATCTTCAAACTTCTTTCAAGCATCCAGTCTCCTGGCTCCACTAGTTTAGTGCCCTGCTAGGAGACAGAAAGATCCTCACCACTCTAAATTTGTGCCTGTCTTTGTTTTTCTAACACTTTTCACATGTAGTCAGCTAAAGTTGCTTCAGCATCTATTTCCCATTTGTTCTTAAATTTGAGGTATTCTATAAGGCCTTCCAAACAATGTTTTACAACGTCTCGGTCCTAAATACAATGAAATACAATACAGTGCAACTCTCTGTATATAACTCAAATTAACTCACATAAACACATTTACAGTAGATACCAGAAAAACAACAGAACAGCAACAGTCTCATGCTGAGTCAAAGGCCCGAATATTCATCTTCAAGCGAGGTTTAAAAGTGGACAGAGAGGCGACTCGCATAACATTCAATGTAAAGTCACAGTGCTTGTCGTTTTTACAAACAGTTTTACTAATTTCCATACACTGTGTCCACTGCCTCCCCGTTTCCTCAATGCATAGCCTTTTAACTTTTTTTTTTTTTGTTCATTCTTTTCACCAATCCAGAGCTTTGAGGGTGGTAAGCACAATTATCTTTCAAATCAACGTGAAACATTCCTATCTCTTTCACAAGTTAGTTAACAAAATGGGTACTATTATCACTGTTTATTTTTTTCAGGAATACCATATCTCGGAATGATATCCTTACAAAGTACTTTTGCCACTGTCAATGCATCTGGATTTGTTGGTTAGAAAGAGTTCTAACCATTTCGAATTCACATCTATGATGACCAAACATTTATTTTATTTTTTTTCTTCACTTTGGTTTTTATCAAATAAGTCCATATGAATAATTTGAAATGGATATTGTGGTGTAGGAAAGCGTCCTCTGCGTGGACTCAAATTACCTTGTGAATTGAGTTTCGCACACGTTAAACATAATAATAATAATAATAATAATATTGCCTTTATTAGTCCCACAATGGGGAAATTCGAGATTCGAACCCAGGCCTCTTGGGGAGACTGGGACCGGAACGCGGCGCCTTAGACCACTCGGCCATCCTGGCAGCCTAAACATGCCCTACAAAAATGTTTCGAATAAGCATTAAAGCCGTAAGCCGTATAATAACGTAATATCTGATGCACCATTTCCCCTGTTGAGACATGTGTTATCCCATGACTCAATATAGCAGCCCATTTGTAAAGATTATTGTTTGGTCATACAGAGATCACGTAGCAATGTTACACCATTTTCCTCCAAAGCCTTTGTTTAACTTTGGGACTTCTATCACTAAAACGTGTATGTCCGCAACAGCTTCTTTAGCTGTATTGTCTGCAATGTGTATTCAAGGAAAACACTTATGCAATATATGCGCTACACTTTTTAAGACGACTATATGTGTAAATAGTAACACAATTTACTCTCTTTAGTTTACACGCTTTTGTTTAAGCTACTAATTCTGTTGCATGAGCTGAGTAATTTGAGGAGAACTGCTAAGTTCTTTTTCCCAGTGTCATTTGATACAACTACAGTATTTTATTTATTTATTTATTTCCATCTACAAATAGCACTTCTCCGTTTTCTGAAGGCGAATCTTTTTGATGCCTTTACTTTTGGCTACTTTTTTCTACTAACTCATAACAATCTAGTTTTGTACCATCCTCCTGACATAATAATGACATAGCCGGCCGGGTTTAATGTTGTACATCTCTCTATAATCAGATGTGGTTTTGATAACAATGTATTCATACACTATAAATGTCCCGCCGGTGACAAAAACGTCATGTTCATCTGCAAAAGCAATGCAGAAACCGCACGTGGTACTCTCAAAACCAGAGGATGGAACAAAACTATGGTTGCACTTGTTTCTGCAATTTCCAGATTGTGGGACTAATAAAAGACCATCTTTATCTTAATCTTATATCTACAGCAATAGATACTGCATTAACTGTTCTCATGCAGTGCTTCAATGCACATTCTACGTTGTCTAGTTTGGAATAGAAGTATGCGATTGGTTTCATCTTATCTCCATGTCTCTACACTAAAACTAAGGCCTTTTGCATCTGGACAAAGGGTCAGTGCCATACTTAATACGAACACTTGTTTCCTTTCACAAAAGCTTTATCTGCTTTATCAGTCCAGTGTAAGGACAATGTCATTTAGAGGTTTTCCTCATTCATCATTTTACTCAGTGGCACAGTAATTTCTGCATAATTTGGAACTCAGACTTTGCAATAATTTGTTAAGCTTAAGCATGTTAATTTTATTTTTATTTCCTATTTTTCTAACTTTATGACTCATTTTACTTCAACCAGTTCTACCTCAAAGTGAACAAGTACACATCAATGTTATTTGTAGTCTCTAATTTCTTCTCTGCTTTAATGTAAATACTAGCCCTTCTTATCAAATTACCATCCTTTTTTTTCCGTGTCATTTCCATCTGTGCATTTCATTCCAGTTACTAACTACAGTTACCTTAATAGAGAGATCATCAACTGAAGTATGAAACATAAAATATTTATTTCTTCAATTCATCCTTACAGCAGAACCTAATTCTTATCCTTATTCATTTGTTCAAGTCACACCTTCTTCAATCACCGAACTCTCTCTCTGACTTCCTCCCCCTACTTGGGAACGAGCATCTAACTTCAAAGAGCTGTTAACTCTTTGTTACAGCACACTCATGAGTTACGATTACACCTATACCCATTGCCCTCTGTCAAACTTTCCTCACTCCTTTTTTTTTTTTAATTTTCCAAATTCACTGTAGCCTTACCAAAGCCACTCAAAACTATCAAGGTATCAAATCAAAAACTACAAAATCAGGAAACACCTATGCTCCTACAAGTGTTTCTCATGCTCACTTCTTCATTCAATTAAGATTTCATTTCACCTACTCCTCTCTTTCTGAAAAAGACAAGTATACAATTAAGTAAAAACCATCATCAGAATGATATACCTTGTCTGTGGGATCATGTAAGTATAAATTGTGCCATCACTAATCTTTTTCTGTAAATTAATCACATCCCCACAACTTGGGCTCTCATTGTTCTGTAAAAGTAAACCTAATTTCAATTCATGCAACCAACTCAGTGTCCTTCTGGGTCCCTCAACCACACAGGTTCTAATTCTGTTACTCTAGACAGTTTTCCACTTGCAAATCTGACGATGACACATTTCTCTTGCTCTATCATTTGGAATTGATTTATTACAAGCAATCCTACATGCACCAGTGTCACATAAAAAGGTAATTGGTGACCCATTTACCAATAAGGTTATTTCAGCTCAGTTATTTCATCAAAGGCCAATATCTCTTGTAAATTTAGGACGACCTCTTCATCTAGAAACTCATCTGTTCCTTGATCAGCCTCTAAATCCTGTTTAGATGCTTCCTATCCTTGTCATGCTGAAGGTTGCTTTTTCTCAGGGCAATCTCTTGCTATATGGCCTTCTTTACCACAACGCCAGCAGCCTGATGTGTTTTGCCTGTTTGCTCCTCTTCCTATTCTTCCTCCTCTCTGTCGTCTGCCCCTTTGTCCTCTAAAGCTACCTCGGCCCTTTCCACCTCGATAAAAGACCTCCTGTCCTACCTGTCCTACCTGACCTGTCCTGTCTATAGACCTCTGCTTCTTTTTATTTTCTATCTTCTCAGCATGGAGGGCGTGATTTACATACTCCTCCAGGGTACCTGTTGGCAGGCAAATGTAATGTTTATTTACCCACTTATGAATTACCTCTCTTGAGCCTGCATGTAAAGCATTCTTCAACTGCTGTTGAAATGGCCCATTTACATTACCATTTTCCTGTAGCCCGCTGTGATTTTTAAACACAGCTGTCATTCTCACTTTGTATTGCTCAAAAGTCTCATCATCCTTTTGTTTTACTCTTCCTATTTCAGTGTAATTTGCTCTATCTGACTTTTCGCATTCCTTTCCTTTGCTTATTTTGTTTTCATTCTCTTTTTGTTTCCTGTATCCCTCTTCTCTTTTTAAGGCTACCCTCATCCAATATTCTGTTTCCTCAAAGCCATTTTTCTTCATCTTTTTGGGGTCTTTTTTCGTCTTTCCTATGATTGATCCCTGCAATGCGGCTATTTTTTGTGTATTTAACTGACCATTAAAGCCATGTTCAGTTATCCATGTGTCTAAATACTGAGTTTTATCAGGATCCTGTTTTTCGATGAACTTCCAATCTCTACACTGCAGCGTATCCCTGGGTTTTATTTTACTACCTAATATCCCCATTTTAGAAAATTTGGACCAGTTTGTCAACACCTAAGGTGTTCTAAAAACTGGTTTCTCATCAGTAGGACAGCAACTCAAATTTCCTGTTGTGGTAATTCTCACTTCAACCTTTTCAGGTGGAGAATTCTTGCCTTTGCATCCACACCAGTCTGCTGTGTACAACCCTACTGTATTACATGGGATAAAATACCAAGTGGTATTTGTAATCCCCAATCACACCGTTCACTCACTTTACATACGGTTTGCGCAAACATTCACACACGGAATTTAAGTGTACACACAGGACTCTGCCGTCCTACTTTCTCCACGGAATTTCTCGGACTCCGCCGTCCCTCATATACCTGCCATTGACTAGTATTCACAGGGTTTTCTTATTTCTCACTCCACTGTCCTTCATGGACCTGCCATCGACTAGTATGCACAGGATTTCTTATCTATACACAATTTCTTTCTCTTTTCTCTATCTTTCTTTCTTTCTCTTTTCTTATTTCATCTCTACTTCATGTCTTTCTTTGCTTTTTTTTCTTTTTTATGTTTTATTTTTATTTATTTATTCTTAACGCTCATTTATTTATTCTGAACACTTATTTATTTATTCTTAACGCGCAATGACCTCCAGTCAGTCACTTCCCCCCTAAAAAAAAAAATATCTCACCACTGTTGTCTTCCCTCCATTGGATCGCCGTCAACCGTCAGATCCCAGCTGGTGGGGTGAGGTCCAGTCCTGGAAAATGATTTTTAGGCTCTCTCTAGTGTGCCTGCCATGGCCATGGTCTTTCTGGAGTTCACCACACCCGCTGGAATCCTCAGGTATCTTGGCTTCCCGCTCGAAGGACCAAAATAATGTCAGGTTCAATCACCTAAGCATTCACTGAACAAAGGCAAAATGAATGAAAGGAAGACAAGAGTTGGATCTTTTACTCGCGAGGAGAACGAACGGAGGTGTGCTCAGTTACATCTCCAACTTCGTTCTGGAGCACACTCCGCCGAGCCCTCTATTTTATTTGGGAAGTTCCTAAACAATACAATGTATTTGCACTAAGGAACGAAGGGGGGAGCACCAGCAGGAACATGTAAACATTTCAGACACAAGAGGAAAGACAGACATCAATGGCAGTCATTTACTGATTGAAAAGGCAGATATGCCTTTTAGTGCTCTGGCACTAAAGTCTCAGTCCTTTTGTTTCAGAGGTGTGTCTCGGCACACCTCCTTTGATGTTGCAGACGTTGATCCAGTCTTCAGGCATCCGCTTCTCTTGAAGTCTTCTCATCCATATGGTCAAACATAGGTCATGCTGTGGAACAATTCTTTTGCAATACTAATAGAGTAAAATATGGGATAAAATATATCTTCAACCTAACAATAGTGTAAACTGACATACTGAAGACTGGACAGTCATTAATTTGATTGTCCAGTCTTTCCCTCTTGAGATAATGCTTCACTTAGAAAATGTGTACAGCGCAAGCTGAAAATGCATTTGCAGTACTAAACTACCACATTTCTATAACAGCTTAATTCAACGTTTCCAATGTAAATTTCTTCCGTTATATAGTGTAAACTGACATACTGAAGACTGGACAGTCATTAATTTGATTGTCCAGTCTTTCCCTCATGAGATAATGCTTCACTTAGAAAATGTGTACAGCGCAAGCTGAAAATGCATTTGCAGTACTAAACTACCACATTTCTATAACAGCTTAATTCAACGTTTCCAATGTAAATTTCTTCCTTTATATTGTGTAAACTGACATACTGAAGACTGGACAGTCATTAATTTGATTGTCCAGTATTTCCCTTATGAGATATTGCCTCACTTTGCAAATGTGCACAGCGCAAGCTGAAAATGCATTTGCAGCACAATAAAAACCCAAACTTCTATAACAGCTAAACCAAACGTTTCCAATGAAAGATTCCACCTTCATATCGTGGAAAAAGACATCCTGAAGCCTGGACAGTCATTAATTTGATTGTCCAGTATTTCCCTTATGAGATAATGCCTCACATAGCAGATTCATAAAAACACTGGACGTGATGGTAAACTGTCCATTGTGCCGATAGATGGTATTCTCATGAGGTTAGGCTTGCTATGGAGAGTGGCATGGGGGTTGTGTCTCATGGTTGGAATGGGAAAGATATCAATTTGGGACACATCGTCAGTAGTGTTCCATCAAATCACTGGGTGTTTCGGCCTTTATCACTAGACACCCTCATCGATGGTGGCCAGCGGCCGGTTGATCACGCCCGTGCTTGTGTCCCATGCCCAATTAACTGTGGTGGATGGTTCTGCCCTGGGTACTCAAGTGGGATGACGCAGATTAGTGGTGGGATGGGGAGGGGGGATGGGGGTCATGTTGCTGATCTATGAGCCCAGTAGGGGTCCTTCCTCTTCATCCAGATCCACTGGCTGCTTCTTTCAGCCGCTTTAGAGAGCGATCTGACTGTGTGCGGCAGAGCCTGTCCATGGATTCCCAGGTCTTTCAGCAGCTTGATGGTTGATGAGGCCAGAAACCCTCTGCATCCAACTTTGACGGGATAGACCTTGGCTTTCCACCCTCGTTGTTGTGCGTCCGCCGCCAGTTCAGTGTAGCGCAACTTCTTACGCTCATAGGCCTCTTCAACTGCATTTTCCCACGGGACTGTGAGCTCTGCAATGTAGACAGCCTTCAATGAATGGGACCACAGCACTGAGTCTGGCCTTAGGGTGGTGGTTGCAATCTCTGCTGGGAAGATTAGTTGCTGACCTATATCGACCAGCATCTTCCAATCCCGAGCCTTGGTTAGCTGACCAACTTCTGGCTTGAGAAAAGGATGGTTGGGCTTTTCCTGTCCCTCTCGGACAAATTTTGGTGCTGTAATGGTAGTGGTGGCTCTTAAGGGCAAGGGGTTGATGGTAGTTCTCTTGCTTTCAAGCACTGCTGCCAAGCTCTTGAGGACCTGGTTGTGCCTCCAGGTATAGCGGCCTTGTGTGAGGCTGGTCTTACAACCAGTCAGGATGTGTTTGAGAGTTGCTGGTGTTGGGCAGAGGGCACAGGTTGGATCTTCGCCATACCACTGGTGGAGGTTTTTTGGGGATGGCAGCACGTCATTGGTAGCTCTGATGATGAAGCTGATGTTGCTAGCTTCCATCTCCCAGAGATCCCTCCAGCCAAGCTTTCTTTTCTCCAGGCCTTCCCACCTCATCCACTGTCCCTGCTTGGCAAGCGAGACAGCCTTTGCAGACCTTTCAGCCTCTTCCTGGCGGCGCACCTCCTCCACGACCATTTTATTCCTCTCTGCGGTTGAGGCCTTACACCAAGTTGGTTTGCTTGCTGTAAGGCCAAAGCCTCCTCTTCCCCTCTGGACGTGTCCCACAATATCGCTGTGCCTCAGGGCTGCTGTGGCATGCTGCACTGCACTGGATGGTGTCCATTTCCGTCCAGTTGACAGGGGTGGTGCCGTTTCACTGATGGTCCGGTCTCTGGAGTCCGTCAGCGTCATCTGTAGTCTCACTTTAGAGCACTTGTATTTTTCAGTGAGACTTGTGATGGGCAGTTCGAGGACTCCTTTGCCATAGAGGCTGATGTTATTCAGACAGCGTGGGACACCAAGCCACTGTTTCACATATACTGTGATGGCTCGCTCCATCTTCTCCACAGTTGTTAGTGGGACCTCGTATACAGTGAGTGGCCACATCACGAGAGGGAGAAGCCCAAATTGCAGACACCAGAGCTTGAGCTTCCCAGGTAGTGGAGTCTTGTTGATGTTGTTCAGGTCGTTGATGATATCCTGTCTTAGCTGCTGCACCTGGTCTTTATCCTTAAGACTTGAGTCATACCATCTGCCCAGGCTTTTGACAGGTTGTTCTGCCACCGTTGGTATTGGTTCGTCACCAATGCAGAACTTCACGTCTTTTAGCTCTCCCTTGATTATCGAGATGCTACGTGACTTGTTCGGCTTGATTTTCATCCGGGCCCAGCTGATGTTTTCCTGCAGCTTACCAAGTAGCCGCCTGGTGCAAGCTGCAGTGGTGGTCAGAGTGGTCATGTCGTCCATATATGCTCGGACGGTGGAAGGCGGATCCCGTTCCTGGTTCGCTCACCCCCCGCCACCCATTTTGAGGCCCTGATGATGACCTCCATGGTCATTGTAAAGGCCAGGGGTGAGATCGTGCAACCTGCCATGATGCCTACTTCTACTTGCTGCCATGATGTTTTGTAGTCGGGTGTTGTGAAGCACAGCTGCAGGTCTTCAAAGTAGGATTTTACCAAGGTAGTGATGGATGTTGGAACGCGGAAGAAGTTGAAGGACTCCCAGAGAAGGCTATGCGGAACTGAACCAAAGGCATTGGCTAGGTCGAGAAAGATGACATGAAGATCCCCTTTGTTTTTCTTCGCTGCTTGAATCTGATGCCAGATCATACTGGTGTGCTCCAAGCAGCCAGAGAATCCAGAAATTCCAGCCTTCTGTACGGATGTGTCAATGTACTCGTTTTTCTCCAGGTAGGTGGACAGCCTTTGTGTCAAGACGCTGAAAAAGATTTTCCCTTCAACGTTGAGAAGGCTGATTGGCCGAAATTGACTGATATCTGCCGCGTCCTTCTCTTTTGGAATTAGTACACCTCCAGCCCTTCGCCATGCCTTTGGTATTATCCCCTTCTGCCAGACGATTCTCATTAGCCTCCAAAGATAGCGTAGGACATCTGGTGAGTTCTTGTAGAGCTTATATGGCACTCCATTTGGTCCTGGTGCAGATCCTGATCTTGCACGCCGCACCATGTTCTCCACTTCTTTCCATTTTGGAGGGCCAGTCTCGATGTTGACCTCTGGTGGTCGAATGGGGGGGATATCATGTGGGATGGCTAGCTGTTCATGCCTTTTCGTGTTTTGGTAGACCTTTTCCAGGTGCTCTTCAAGTTCCTTCTTTGAAGTTTGCAGGAACCTGCTTTTGTCCTTAGCGAAGAGATCTTTGACAAACATGAAGGGATTTTTATAGAACCGGGTTCTTGTGTGTTCCTTCTTCCTGCGAAGTTTCCTCAAGTTCTCTGCTCCTCGTAAGGTTTTCAACCGGAGCTTGATGTCCCCATGGAGCAGCATGAGACCTTCTCTCTCTGGATCAGAGGCTTTTCTCCACTGTTTCCGCAGGTCCCTTCTTTCCCTGATCAGTCTCTCTATCTCTTGTTGCCTCCTAGGTTTGGTTGGTGGTGGTATTTTGTTGGTGGTTTTCCAGCTGTTCACTCCAAAGCGCTCCTCTCCATAGTGGTAGATGATGTCACCGATGTGTTCCAGCTTTTTCTCTGCAGTGCCCACTTGTTGCTCCAAGATTTTCACCAGGTCGTTATTGACGGTTTCCCACTCTCTCTTCTCAATAGTTTTGGGCCACCTCACACTCGGTCTGTGCCCTTTGATCTTGTTCTCTTCGGGAGGTCTCTGTGGCTGGGTGGGTTCTACCTCCTGCAATTCTGTGTTTATAATACCCTCCTCAGTGACAGGGGTGCTGATGCTCTGCGAACTTTGGGTTTTTTCCCGTCGCTGTGCTTCACTCGACTGATTTGACGCATTACTTCGTAAGAAGTATTGGTCAATGCGAGGCCTTGACTCGGCTTTCCCAAACACCGCTTCTTTCCTTGGTGGATCTTCAACCCTGTAACTGATGTTACTTTTGCCCAGCCAGAGGTGCAGACCTGAAGTGAGTGTCCTGCTGCCATTGTCTCATGCACCGTGTTCTTGCTCGTAGTCATGTTCGTTCCTAGGTCTGTAACCGTGTGGTCAGTCATTGAGCCATCTTGCGCCCCCGCTCTCGCAGGCTGTAGGGGTGTCATTCTTTGTAGACTTTCTGTAGCACTTGGCGGGTGTCTCCAACAAACTGAACACAGTGTCAGAGACTGCCAGCATGGGTAGCTAGCCCATGTCAGCCCCAGTGGGGTCTATTCCCTCCTGTCAGCAGTCTCTCCAGGCTGTCACACAGACTTTTTCTAAGTGTTGCTGTATCTCATGAAGGAAATACTGGACAAAGAAATTAATGACTTCCCAGGCTTCAGGATGCATTTTTACACTATATAAATGTGGAAATTTACATTGGAAACGTTTGGTTTAGCTGTTAATGAAGTTTAGTTTTTTTAGTGCTGAAAATTCATTGTCTGCTGGCGCTGTACACTTTTTCTAAGTGTTGCAATATCTCATGAAGGAAATACTGGACAATCAAATTAATGACTTTCCAGGCTTCAGGATGCCTTTCTACACTATATAAAGGTGGAAATTTACATTTGAAACGTTTGGTTTAGCTGTTATAAAAGTTTGGTTTTTTAGTGCTGTAAATGCATTTTCAGCTCGCGCTGTACACATTTGCTATGAGAGGCCTTATCTCATAAGGGAAATATTGGACAATCAAATTAATGACTGCCCAGGCTTCAGGATGTCTTTTTACACTATATAAAGGTGGAAATTTACATTGGAAACGTTTGGTTTAGCTGTTATAAAAGTTTGGTTTTTTAGTGCTGAAAATGGATTTTCAGCTCGCACTGTACACATTTGCTATGTGAGGCATTATCTCATAAGGGAAATACTGGACAATCAAATTAATGACTTCCCAGGCTTCAGGATGCCTTTTTACACTCTATGAAGGTGGAAATTTACATTGGAAACGTTTGGTTTAGCTGTTATAAAAGTTTGTTTTTTTCGTGCTGTAAATGCATTTTCAGCTCGCGCTGTACACATTTGCAATGAGAGGCATTATCTCATAAGGGAAATATTGGACAATCAAATTAATGACTGCCCAGGCTTCAGGATGTCTTTTTACACTATATAAAGGTGGAAATTTACATTGGAAACGTTTAGTTTAGCTGTTAATGAAGTTTCGTTTTTTTAGTGCTGAAAATTCATTGTCTGCTGGCGCTGTACACTTTTTCTAAGTGTTGCAATATCTCATGAAGGAAATACTGGACAATCAAATTAATGACTTTCCAGGCTTCAGGATGCCTTTCTACACTATATAAAGGTGGAAATTTACATTGGAAACGTTTGGTTTAGCTGTTATAAAAGTTTGTTTTTTTAGTGCTGTAAATGCATTTTCAGCTCGCACTGTACACATTTGCTATGTGAAGCATTATCTCATAAGGGAAATACTGGACAATCAAATTAATGACTTCCCAGGCTTCAGGATGCCTTTTTACACTCTATAAATGTGGAAATTTACATTGGAAACGTTTGGTTTAGCTGTTAATGAAGTTTCGTTTTTTTAGTGCTGAAAATTCATTGTCTGCTGGCGCTGTACACTTTTTCTAAGTGTTGCAATATCTCATGAAGGAAATACTGGACAATCAAATTAATGACTTTCCAGGCTTCAGGATGCCTTTCTACACTATATAAAGGTGGAAATTTACATTGGAAACGTTTGGTTTAGCTGTTATAAAAGTTTGGTTTTTTAGTGCTGTAAATGCATTTTCAGCTCGCGCTGTACACATTTGCTATGAGAGGCATTATCTCATAAGGGAAATATTGGACAATCAAATTATTGACTGCCCAGGCTTCAGGATGTCTTTTTACACTATATAAGGGTGGAAATTTACATTGGAAACGTTTAGTTTAGCTGTTAATGAAGTTTCGTTTTTTTAGTGCTGAAAATTCATTGTCTGCTGGCGCTGTACACTTTTTCTAAGTGTTGCAATATCTCATGAAGGAAATACTGGACAATCACATTAATGACTTTCCAGGCTTCAGGATGCCTTTCTACACTATGTAAAGGTGGAAATGTACATTGGAAACGTTTGGTTTAGCTGTTATAAAAGTTTGGTTTTTTAGTGCTGTAAATGCATTTTCAGCTCGCGCTGTACACATTTGCTATGAGAGGCATTATCTCATAAGGGAAATATTGGACAATCAAATTAATGACTGCCCAGGCTTCAGGATGTCTTTTTACACTATATAAAGGTGGAAATTTACATTGGAAACGTTTGGTTTAGCTGTTATAAAAGTTTGGTTTTTTAGTGCTGAAAATGCATTTTCAGCTCGCACTGTACACATTTGCTATGTGAGGCATTATCTCATAAGGGAAATACTGGACAATCAAATTAATGACTTCCCAGGCTTCAGGATGCCTTTTTACACTCTATAAATGTGGAAATTTACATTGGAAACGTTTGGTTTAGCTGTTAATGAAGTTTCGTTTTTTTAGTGCTGAAAATTCATTGTCTGCTGGCGCTGTACACTTTTTCTAAGTGTTGCAATATCTCATGAAGGAAATACTGGACAATCAAATTAATGACTTTCCAGGCTTCAGGATGCCTTTCTACACTATATAAAGGTGGAAATTTACATTTGAAACGTTTGATTTAGCTGTTATAAAAGTTTGGTTTTTTAGTGCTGTAAATGCATTTTCAGCTCGCGCTGTACACTTTTTCTAAGTGTTGCAATATCTCATGAAGGAAATACTGGACAATCAAATTAATGACTTTCCAGGCTTCAGGATGCCTTTCTACACTATATAAAGGTGGAAATTTACATTGGAAACGTTTGGTTTAGCTGTTATAAAAGTTTGGTTTTTTAGTGCTGTAAATGCATTTTCAGCTCGCGCTGTACACATTTGCTATGAGAGGCATTATCTCATAAGGGAAATATTGGACAATCAAATTAATGGCTGCCCAGGCTTCAGGATGTCTTTTTACACTATATAAAGGTGGAAATTTACATTGGAAACTTTTAGTTTAGCTGTTAATGAAGTTTCGTTTTTTTAGTGCTGTAAATGCATTTTCAGCTCGCGCTGTACACATTTGCTATGAGAGGCATTATCTCATAAGGGAAATATTGGACAATCAAATTAATGACTGCCCAGGCTTCAGGATGTCTTTTTACACTATATAAAGGTGGAAATTTACATTGGAAACGTTTGGTTTAGCTGTTATAAAAGTTTGGTTTTTTAGTGCTGTAAATGCATTTTCAGCTCGCGCTGTACACATTTGCTATGTGAGGCATTATCTCATAAGGGAAATACTGGACAATCAAATTAATGACTGCCCAGGCTTCAGGATGTCTTTTTACACTATATAAAGGTGGAAATTTACATTGGAAACGTTTGGTTTAGCTGTTATAAAAGTTTGGTTTTTTAGTGCTGAAAATGCATTTTCAGCTCGCACTGTACACATTTGCTATGTGAGGCATTATCTCATAAGGGAAATACTGGACAATCAAATTAATGACTTCCCAGGCTTCAGGATGCCTTTTTACACTCTATAAATGTGGAAATTTACATTGGAAACGTTTGGTTTAGCTGTTAATGAAGTTTCGTTTTTTTAGTGCTGAAAATTCATTGTCTGCTGGCGCTGTACACTTTTTCTAAGTGTTGCAATATCTCATGAAGGAAATACTGGACAATCAAATTAATGACTTTCCAGGCTTCAGGATGCCTTTCTACACTATATAAAGGTGGAAATTTACATTGGAAACGTTTGGTTTAGCTGTTATAAAGTTTGGTTTTTTAGTGCTGTAAATGCATTTTCAGCTCGCGCTGGACACATTTGCTATGAGAGGCATTATCTCATAAGGGAAATATTGGACAATCAAATTAATGACTGCCCAGGCTTCAGGATGTCTTTTTACACTATATAAGGGTGGAAATTTACATTGGAAACGTTTAGTTTAGCTGTTAATGAAGTTTCGTTTTTTTAGTGCTGAAAATTCATTGTCTGCTGGTGCTGTACACTTTTTCTAAGTGTTGCAATATCTCATGAAGGAAATACTGGACAATCAAATTAATGACTTTCCAGGCTTCAGGATGCCTTTCTACACTATATAAAGGTGGAAATGTACATTGGAAACGTTTGGTTTAGCTGTTATAAAAGTTTGTTTTTTTAGTGCTGTAAATGCATTTTCAGCTCGCGCTGTACACATTTGCTATGAGAGGCATTATCTCAAAAGGGAAATATTGGACAATCAAATTAATGACTGCCCAGGCTTCAGGATGTCCTTTTACACTATATAAAGGTGGAAATTTACATTGGAAACGTTTGGTTTAGCTGTTATAAAAGTTTGGTTTTTTAGTGCTGAAAATGCATTTTCAGCTCGCACTGTACACATTTGCTATGTGAGGCATTATCTCATAAGGGAAATACTGGACAATCAAATTAATGACTTCCCAGGCTTCAGGATGCCTTTTTACACTCTATAAATGTGGAAATTTACATTGGAAACGTTTGGTTTAGCTGTTAATGAAGTTTCGTTTTTTTAGTGCTGAAAATTCATTGTCTGCTGGCGCTGTACACTTTTTCTAAGTGTTGCAATATCTCATGAAGGAAATACTGGACAATCAAATTAACGACTTTCCAGGCTTCAGGATGCCTTTCTACACTATATAAAGGTGGAAATTTACATTTGAAACGTTTGGTTTAGCTGTTATAAAAGTTTGGTTTTTTAGTGCTGTAAATGCATTTTCAGCTCGCGCTGTACACATTTGCTATGTGAGGCATTATCTCATAAGGGAAATACTGGACAATCAAATTAATGACTGCCCAGGCTTCAGGATGTCTTTTTACACTATATAAGGGTGGAAATTTACATTGGAAACGTTTAGTTTAGCTGTTAATGAAGTTTCGTTTTTTTAGTGCTGAAAATTCATTGTCTGCTGGCGCTGTACACTTTTTCTAAGTGTTGCAATATCTCATGAAGGAAATACTGGACAATCAAATTAATGACTTTCCAGGCTTCAGGATGCCTTTCTACACTATATAAAGGTGGAAATGTACATTGGAAACGTTTGGTTTAGCTGTTATAAAAGTTTGGTTTTTTAGTGCTGTAAATGCATTTTCAGCTCGCGCTGTACACATTTGCTATGAGAGGCATTATCTCAAAAGGGAAATATTGGACAATCAAATTAATGACTGCCCAGGCTTCAGGATGTCTTTTTACACTATATAAAGGTGGAAATTTACATTGGAAACGTTTGGTTTAGCTGTTATAAAAGTTTGGTTTTTTAGTGCTTAAAATGCATTTTCAGCTCGCACTGTACACATTTGCTATGTGAGGCATTATCTCATAAGGGAAATACTGGACAATCAAATTAATGACTTCCCGGGCTTCAGGATGCCTTTTTACACTCTATAAAGGTGGAAATTTACATTGGAAACGTTTGGTTTAGCTGTCATAAAAGTTTTTTTTTTCGTGCTGTAAATGCATTTTCAGCTCGCGCTGTACACATTTGCAATGAGAGGCATTATCTCATAAGGGAAATATTGGACAATCAAATTAATGACTGCCCAGGCTTCAGGATGTCTTTTTACACTATATAAAGGTGGAAATTTACATTGGAAACGTTTAGTTTAGCTGTTAATGAAGTTTCGTTTTTTTTAGTGCTGAAAATTCATTGTCTGCTGGCGCTGTACACTTTTTCTAAGTGTTGCAATATCTCATGAAGGAAATACTGGACAATCAAATTAATGACTTTCCAGGCTTCAGGATGCCTTTCTACACTATATAAAGGTGGAAATTTACATTGGAAACGTTTGGTTTAGCTGTTATAAAAGTTTGGTTTTTTAGTGCTGAAAATGCATTTTCAGCTCGCGCTGTACACATTTGCTATGAGAGGCATTATCTCATAAGGGAAATATTGGACAATCAAATTAATGACTGCCCAGGCTTCAGGATGTCTTTTTACACTATATAAGGGTGGAAATTTACATTGGAAACGTTTGGTTTAGCTGTTAATGAAGTTTCGTTTTTTTAGTGCTGAAAATTCATTGTCTGCTGGCGTTGTACACTTTTTCTAAGTGTTGCAATATCTCATGAAGGAAATACTGGACAATGACATTAATGACTTTCCAGGCTTCAGGATGCCTTTCTACACTATATAAAGGTGGAAATGTACATTGGAAACGTTTGGTTTAGCTGTTATAAAAGTTTGGTTTTTTAGTGCTGTAAATGCATTTTCAGCTCGCGCTGTACACATTTGCTATGAGAGGCATTATCTCATAAGGGAAATATTGGACAATCAAATTAATGACTGCCCAGGCTTCAGGATGTCTTTTTACACTATATAAAGGTGGAAATTTACATTGGAAACGTTTGGTTTAGCTGTTATAAAAGTTTGGTTTTTTTAGTGCTGAAAATGCATTTTCAGCTCGCACTGTCCACATTTGCTATGTGAGGCATTATCTCATAAGGGAAATACTGGACAATCAAATTAATGACTGCCCAGGCTTCAGGATGTCTTTTTACACTATATAAAGGTGGAAATTTACATTGGAAACGTTTGGTTTAGCTGTTATAAAAGTTTGGTTTTTTAGTGCTGAAAATGCATTTTCAGCTCGCACTGTACACATTTGCTATGTGAGGCATTATCTCATAAGGGAAATACTGGACAATCAAATTAATGACTTCCCAGGCTTCAGGATGCCTTTTTACACTCTATAAATGTGGAAATTTACATTGGAAACGTTTGGTTTAGCTGTTAATGAAGTTTCGTTTTTTTAGTGCTGAAAATTCATTGTCTGCTGGCGCTGTACACTTTTTCTAAGTGTTGCAATATCTCATGAAGGAAATACTGGACAATCAAATTAATGACTTTCCAGGCTTCAGGATGCCTTTCTACACTATATAAAGGTGGAAATTTACATTTGAAACGTTTGATTTAGCTGTTATAAAAGTTTGGTTTTTTAGTGCTGTAAATGCATTTTCAGCTCGCGCTGTACACATTTGCGATGAGAGGCATTATCTCATAAGGGAAATATTGGACAATCAAATTAATGACTGCCCAGGCTTCAGGATGTCTTTTTACACTATATAAAGGTGGAAATATACATTGGAAACGTTTAGTTTAGCTGTTAATGAAGTTTCGTTTTTTTAGTGCTGAAAATTCATTGTCTGCTGGCGCTGTACACTTTTTCTAAGTGTTGCAATATCTCATGAAGGAAATACTGGACAATCAAATTAATGACTTTCCAGGCTTCAGGATGCCTTTCTACACTATATAAAGGTGGAAATTTACATTGGAAACGTTTGGTTTAGCTGTTATAAAAGTTTGGTTTTTTAGTGCTGTAAATGCATTTTCAGCTCGCGCTGTACACATTTGCTATGAGAGGCATTATCTCATAAGGGAAATATTGGACAATCAAATTAATGACTGCCCAAGCTTCAGGATGTCTTTTTACACTATATAAAGGTGGAAATTTACATTGGAAACGTTTGGTTTAGCTGTTATAAAAGTTTGGTTTTTTAGTGCTGTAAATGCATTTTCAGCTCGCGCTGTACACATTTGCTATGTGAGGCATTATCTCATAAGGGAAATACTGGACAATCAAATTAATGACTGCCCAGGCTTCAGGATGTCTTTTTACACTATATAAAGGTGGAAATTTACATTGGAAACGTTTGGTTTAGCTGTTATAAAAGTTTGTTTTTTTAGTGCTGAAAATGCATTTTCAGCTCGCACTGTACACATTTGCTATGTGAGGCATTATCTCATAAGGGAAATACTGGACAATCAAATTAATGACTTCCCAGGCTTCAGGATGCCTTTTTACACTCTATAAATGTGGAAATTTACATTGGAAACGTTTGGTTTAGCTGTTAATGAAGTTTCGTTTTTTTAGTGCTGAAAATTCATTGTCTGCTGGCGCTGTACACTTTTTCTAAGTGTTGCAATATCTCATGAAGGAAATACTGGACAATCAAATTAATGACTTTCCAGGCTTCAAGGATGCCTTTCTACACTATATAAAGGTGGAAATTTACATTGGAAACGTTTGGTTTAGCTGTTATAAAAGTTTGGTTTTTTAGTGCTGTAAATGCATTTTCAGCTCGCGCTGTACACATTTGCTATGAGAGGCATTATCTCATAAGGGAAATATTGGACAATCAAATTAATGACTGCCCAGGCTTCAGGATGTCTTTGTACACTATATAAAGGTGGAAATTTACATTGGAAACGTTTAGTTTAGCTGTTAATGAAGTTTCGTTTTTTTTAGTGCTGAAAATTCATTGTCTGCTGGCGCTGTACACTTTTTCTAAGTGTTGCAATATCTCATGAAGGAAATACTGGACAATCAAATAAATGACTTTCCAGGCTTCAGGATGCCTTTCTACACTATATAAAGGTGGAAATTTACATTGGAAACGTTTGGTTTAGCTGTTATAAAAGTTTGGTTTTTTAGTGCTGTAAATGCATTTTCAGCTCGCGCTGTACACATTTGCTATGAGAGGCATTATCTCATAAGGGAAATATTGGACAATCAAATTAATGGCTGCCCAGGCTTCAGGATGTCTTTTTACACTATATAAAGGTGGAAATTTACATTGGAAACGTTTAGTTTAGCTGTTAATGAAATTTCGTTTTTTTAGTGCTGAAAATTCATTGTCTGCTGGCGCTGTACACTTTTTCTAAGTGTTGCAATATCTCATGAAGGAAATACTGGACAATCAAATTAATGACTTTCCAGGCTTCAGGATGCCTTTCTACACTATATAAAGGTGGAAATTTACATTGGAAACGTTTGGTTTAGCTGTTATAAAAGTTTGGTTTTTTAGAACTGTAAATGCATTTTCAGCTCGCACTGTACACATTTGCTATGTGAGGCATTATCTCATAAGGGAAATACTGGACAATCAAATTAATGACTTCCCAGGCTTCAGGATGCCTTTTTACACTCTATAAATGTGGAAATTTACATTGGAAACGTTTGGTTTAGCTGTTAATGAAGTTTCGTTTTTTTAGTGCTGAAAATTCATTGTCTGCTGGCGCTGTACACTTTTTCTAAGTGTTGCAATATCTCATGAAGGAAATACTGGACAATCAAATTAATGACTTTCCAGGCTTCAGGATGCCTTTTTACACTATATAAAGGTGGCAATTTACATTGGAAACGTTTGGTTTAGCTGTTATAAAAGTTTGGTTTTTTTAGTGCTGAAAATGCATTTTCAGCTCGCACTGTACACATTTGCTATGTGAGGCATTATCTCATAAGGGAAATACTGGACAATCAAATTAATGACTTCCCAGGCTTCAGGATGCCTTTTTACACTCTATAAATGTGGAAATTTACATTGGAAACGTTTGGTTTAGCTGTTATAAAAGTTTGGTTTTTTTAGTGCTGAAAATGCATTTTCAGCTCGCACTGTACACATTTGCTATGTGAGGCATTATCTCATAAGGGAAATACTGGACAATCAAATTAATGACTGCCCAGGCTTCAGGATGTCTTTTTACACTATATAAAGGTGGAAATTTACATTGGAAACGTTTGGTTTAGCTGTTATAAAAGTTTGGTTTTTTAGTGCTGAAAATGCATTTTCAGCTCGCACTGTACACATTTGCTATGTGAGGCATTATCTCATAAGGGAAATACTGGACAATCAAATTAATGACTTCCCAGGCTTCAGGATGCCTTTTTACACTCTATAAATGTGGACATTTACATTGGAAACGTTTGGTTTAGCTGTTAATGAAGTTTCGTTTTTTTAGTGCTGAAAATTCATTGTCTGCTGGCGCTGTACACTTTTTCTAAGTGTTGCAATATCTCATGAAGGAAATACTGGACAATCAAATGAATGACTTTCCAGGCTTCAGGATGCCTTTCTACACTATATAAAGGTGGAAATGTACATTGGAAACGTTTGGTTTAGCTGTTATAAAAGTTTGGTTTTTTAGTGCTGTAAATGCATTTTCAGCTCGCGCTGTACACATTTGCTATGAGAGGCATTATCTCATAAGGGAAATATTGGACAATCAAATTAATGACTGCCCAGGCTTCAGGATGTCTTTTTACACTATATAAGGGTGTTAATTTACATTGGAAACGTTTAGTTTAGCTGTTAATGAAGTGTCGTTTTTTAGTGCTGAAAATTCATTGTCTGCTGGCGCTGTACACTTTTTCTAAGTGTTGCAATATCTCATGAAGGAAATACTGGACAATCAAATTAATGACTTTCCAGGCTTCAGGATGCCTTTCTACACTATATAAAGGTGGAAATGTACATTGGAAACGTTTGGTTTAGCTGTTATAAAAGTTTGGTTTTTTAGTGCTGTAAATGCATTTTCAGCTCGCGCTGTACACATTTGCTATGAGAGGCATTATCTCAAAAGGGAAATATTGGACAATCAAATTAATGACTGCCCAGGCTTCAGGATGTCTTTTTACACTATAAAGGTGGAAATTTACATTGGAAACGTTTGGTTTAGCTGTTATAAAAGTTGGGTTTTTTAATGCTGAAAATGCATTTTCAGCTCGCACTGTACACATTTGCTATGTGAGGCATTATCTCATAAGGGAAATACTGGACAATCAAATTAACGACTTCCCAGGCTTCAGGATGCCTTTTTACACTCTATAAATGTGGAAATTTACATTGGAAACGTTTGGTTTAGCTGTTAATGAAGTTTCGTTTTTTTAGTGCTGAAAATTCATTGTCTGCTGGCGCTGTACACTCTTTCTAAGTGTTGCAATATCTCATGAAGGAAATACTGGACAATCAAATTAATGACTTTCCAGGCTTCAGGATGCCTTTCTACACTATATAAAGGTGGAAATTTACATTTGAAACGTTTGGTTTAGCTGTTATAAAAGTTTGGTTTTTTAGTGCTGTAAATGCATTTTCAGCTCGCGCTGTACACATTTGCTATGAGAGGCATTATCTCATAAGGGAAATATTGGACAATCAAATTAATGACTGCCCAGGCTTCAGGATGTCTTTTTACACTATATAAAGGTGGAAATTTACATTGGAAACGTTTGGTTTAGCTGTTATAAAAGTTTGGTTTTTTAGTGCTTAAAATGCATTTTCAGCTCGCACTGTACACATTTGCTATGTGAGGCATTATCTCATAAGGGAAATACTGGACAATCAAATTAACGACTTCCCAGGCTTCAGGATGCCTTTTTACACTCTATAAATGTGGAAATTTACATTGGAAACGTTTGGTTTAGCTGTTAATGAAGTTTCGTTTTTTTAGTGCTGAAAATTCATTGTCTGCTGGCGCTGTACACTCTTTCTAAGTGTTGCCATATCTCATGAAGGAAATACTGGACAATCAAATTAATGACTTTCCAGGCTTCAGGATGCCTTTCTACACTATATAAAGGTGGAAATTTACATTTGAAACGTTTGGTTTAGCTGTTATAAAAGTTTGGTTTTTTAGTGCTGTAAATGCATTTTCAGCTCGCGCTGTACACATTTGCTATGAGAGGCATTATCTCATAAGGGAAATATTGGACAATCAAATTAATGACTGCCCAGGCTTCAGGATGTCTTTTTACACTATATAAAGGTGGAAATTTACATTGGAAACGTTTGGTTTAGCTGTTATAAATGTTTGGTTTTTTAGTGCTTAAAATGCATTTTCAGCTCGCACTGTACACATTTGCTATGTGAGGCATTATCTCATAAGGGAAATACTGGACAATCAAATTAATGACTTCCCAGGCTTCAGGATGCCTTTTTACACTCTATAAAGGTGGAAATTTACATTGGAAACGTTTGGTTTAGCTGTTATAAAAGTTTGTTTTTTTCGTGCTGTAAATGCATTTTCAGCTCGCGCTGTACACATTTGCAATGAGAGGCATTATCTCATAAGGGAAATATTGGACAATCAAATTAATGACTGCCCAGGCTTCAGGATGTCTTTTTACACTATATAAAGGTGGAAATTTACATTGGAAACGTTTAGTTTAGCTGTTAATGAAGTTTCGTTTTTTTTAGTGCTGAAAATTCATTGTCTGCTGGCCCTGTACACTTTTTCTAAGTGTTGCAATATCTCATGAAGGAAATACTGGACAATCAAATTAATGACTTTCCAGGCTTCAGGATGCCTTTCTACACTATATAAAGGTGGAAATTTACATTTGAAACGTTTGGTTTAGCTGTTATAAAAGTTTGGTTTTTTAGTGCTGTAAATGCATTTTCAGCTCGCGCTGTACACATTTGCTATGAGAGGCATTATCTCATAAGGGAAATACTGGACAATCAAATTAATGACTTCCCAGGCTTCAGGATGCCTTTTTACACTCTATAAAGGTGGAAATTTACATTGGAAACGTTTGGTTTAGCTGTTATAAAAGTTTGGTTTTTTAGTGCTGTAAATGCATTTTCAGCTCGCGCTGTACACATTTGCTATGAGAGGCATTATCTCATAAGGGAAATATTGGACAATCAAATTAATGACTGCCCAGGCTTCAGGATGTCTATTTACACTATATAAAGGTGGAAATTTACATTGGAAACGTTTGGTTTAGCTGTTATAAAAGTTTGGTTTTTTAGTGCTGTAAATGCATTTTCAGCTCGCGCTGTACACATTTGCTATGAGAGGCATTATCTCATAAGGGAAATATTGGACAATCAAATTAATGGCTGCCCAGGCTTCAGGATGTCTTTTTACACTATATAAAGGTGGAAATTTACATTGGAAACTTTTAGTTTAGCTGTTAATGAAGTTTCGTTTTTTTAGTGCTGAAAATTCATTGTCTGCTGGCGCTGTACACTTTTTCTAAGTGTTGCAATATCTCATGAAGGAAATACTGGACAATCAAATTAATGACTTTCCAGGCTTCAGGATGCCTTTCTACACTATATAAAGGTGGAAATGTACATTGGAAACGTTTGGTTTAGCTGTTATAAAAGTTTGTTTTTTTAGTGCTGTAAATGCATTTTCAGCTCGCGCTGTACACATTTGCTATGAGAGGCATTATCTCAGAAGGGAAATATTGGACAATCAAATTAATGACTGCCCAGTCTTCAGGATGTCTTTTTACACTATATAAAGGTGGAAATTTACATTGGAAACGTTTGGTTTAGCTGTTATAAAAGTTTGGTTTTTTTAGTGCTGAAAATGCATTTTCAGCTCGCACTGTACACATTTGCTATGTGAGGCATTATCTCATAAGGGAAATACTGGACAATCAAATTAATGACTGCCCAGGCTTCAGGATGTCTTTTTACACTATATAAAGGTGGAAATTTACATTGGAAACGTTTGGTTTAGCTGTTATAAAAGTTTGGTTTTTTAGTGCTGAAAATGCATTTTCAGCTCGCACTGTACACATTTGCTATGTGAGGCATTATCTCATAAGGGAAATACTGGACAATCAAATTAATGACTTCCCAGGCTTCAGGATGCCCTTTTACACTCTATAAATGTGGAAATTTACATTGGAAACGTTTGGTTTAGCTGTTAATGAAGTTTCGTTTTTTTAGTGCTGAAAATTCATTGTCTGCTGGCGCTGTACACTTTTTCTAAGTGTTGCAATATCTCATGAAGGAAATACTGGACAATCAAATTAATGACTTTCCAGGCTTCAGGATGCCTTTCTACACTATATAAAGGTGGAAATTTACATTGGAAACGTTTGGTTTAGCTGTTATAAAAGTTTGGTTTTTTAGTGCTGTAAATGCATTTTCAGCTCGCGCTGTACACATTTGCTATGAGAGGCATTATCTCATAAGGGAAATATTGGACAATCAAATTAATGACTGCCCAGGCTTCAGGATGTCTTTTTACACTATATAAGGGTGGAAATTTACATTGGAAACGTTTAGTTTAGCTGTTAATGAAGTGTCGTTTTTTTAAGTGCTAAAAATTCATTTGTCTGCTGGCGCTGTACACTTTTTCTAAGTGTTGCAATATCTCATGAAGGAAATACTGGACAATCAAATTAATGACTTTCCAGGCTTCAGGATGCCTTTCTACACTATATAAAGGTGGAAATGTACATTGGAAACGTTTGGTTTAGCTGTTATAAAAGTTTGGTTTTTTAGTGCTGTAAATGCATTTTCAGCTCGCGCTGTACACATTTGCTATGAGAGGCATTATCTCAAAAGGGAAATATTGGACAATCAAATTAATGACTGCCCAGGCTTCAGGATGTCTTTTTACACTATATAAAGGTGGAAATTTACATTGGAAACGTTTGGTTTAGCTGTTATAAAAGTTGGGTTTTTTAATGCTGAAAATGCATTTTCAGCTCGCACTGTACACATTTGCTATGTGAGGCATTATCTCATAAGGGAAATACTGGACAATCAAATTAATGACTTCCCAGGCTTCAGGATGCCTTTTTACACTCTATAAATGTGGAAATTTACATTGGAAACGTTTGGTTTAGCTGTTAATGAAGTTTCGTTTTTTTAGTGCTGAAAATTCATTGTCTGCTGGCGCTGTACACTCTTTCTAAGTGTTGCAATATCTCATGAAGGAAATACTGGACAATCAAATTAATGACTTTCCAGGCTTCAGGATGCCTTTCTACACTATATAAAGGTGGAAATTTACATTGGAAACGTTTGGTTTAGCTGTTATAAAAGTTTGGTTTTTTAGTGCTGTAAATGCATTTTCAGCTCGCGCTGTACACATTTGCTATGAGAGGCATTATCTCATAAGGGAAATATTGGACAATCAAATTAATGACTGCCCAGGCTTCAGGATGTCTTTTTACACTATATAAAGGTGGAAATTTACATTGGAAACGTTTAGTTTAGCTGTTAATGAAGTTTCGTTTTTTTTAGTGCTGAAAATTCATTGTCTGCTGGCGCTGTACTCTTTTTCTAAGTGTTGCAATATCTCATGAAGGAAATACTGGACAATCAAATTAATGACTTTCCAGGCTTCAGGATGCCTTTCTACACTATATAAAGGTGGAAATTTACATTGGAAACGTTTGGTTTAGCTGTGATAAAAGTTTGGTTTTTTAGTGCTGTAAATGCATTTTCAGCTCGCGCTGTACACATTTGCTATGAGAGGCATTATCTCATAAGGGAAATATTGGACAATCAAATTAATGACTGCCCAGGCTTCAGGATGTCTTTTTACACTATATAAAGGTGGAAATTTACATTGGAAACGTTTGGTTTAGCTGTTATAAAAGTTTGGTTTTTTAGTGCTGTAAATGCATTTTCAGCTCGCGCTGTACACATTTGCTATGAGAGGCATTATCTCATAAGGGAAATATTGGACAATCAAATTAATGACTGCCCAGGCTTCAGGATGTCTTTTTACACTATATAAAGGTGGAAATTTACATTGGAAACGTTTGGTTTAGCTGTTATAAAAGTTTGGTTTTTTTAGTGCTGAAAATGCATTTTCAGCTCGCACTGTACACATTTGCTATGTGAGGCATTATCTCTTAAGGGAAATACTGGACAATCAAATTAATGACTGCCCAGGCTTCAGGATGTCTTTTTACACTATCTAAAGGTGGAAATTTACATTGGAAACGTTTGGTTTAGCTGTTATAAAAGTTTGTTTTTTTAGTGCTGAAAATGCATTTTCAGCTCGCATTGTACACATTTGCTATGTGAGGCATTATCTCATAAGGGAAATACTGGACAATCAAATTAATGACTTCCCAGGCTTCAGGATGCCTTTTTACACTCTATAAATGTGGAAATTTACATTGGAAACGTTTGGTTTAGCTGTTAATGAAGTTTCGTTTTTTTAGTGCTGAAAATTCATTGTCTGCTGGCGCTGTACACTTTTTCTAAGTGTTGCAATATCTCATGAAGGAAATACTGGACAATCAAATTAATGACTTTCCAGGCTTCAGGATGCCTTTCTACACTATATAAAGGTGGAAATTTACATTTGAAACGTTTGGTTTAGCTGTTATAAAAGTTTGGTTTTTTCGTGCTGTAAATGCATTTTCAGCTCGCGCTGTACACATTTGCAATGAGAGGCATTATCTCATAAGGGAAATATTGGACAATCAAATTAATGACTGCCCAGGCTTCAGGATGTCTTTTTACACTATATAAAGGTGGAAATTTACATTGGAAACGTTTAGTTTAGCTGTTAATGAAGTTTCGTTTTTTTTAGTGCTGAAAATTCATTGTCTGCTGGCCCTGTACACTTTTTCTAAGTGTTGCAATATCTCATGAAGGAAATACTGGACAATCAAATTAATGACTTTCCAGGCTTCAGGATGCCTTTCTACACTATATAAAGGTGGAAATTTACATTTGAAACGTTTGGTTTAGCTGTTATAAAAGTTTGGTTTTTTAGTGCTGTAAATGCATTTTCAGCTCGCGCTGTACACATTTGCTATGAGAGGCATTATCTCATAAGGGAAATACTGGACAATCAAATTAATGACTTCCCAGGCTTCAGGATGCCTTTTTACACTCTATAAAGGTGGAAATTTACATTGGAAACGTTTGGTTTAGCTGTTATAAAAGTTTGGTTTTTTAGTGCTGTAAATGCATTTTCAGCTCGCGCTGTACACATTTGCTATGAGAGGCATTATCTCATAAGGGAAATATTGGACAATCAAATTAATGACTGCCCAGGCTTCAGGATGTCTATTTACACTATATAAAGGTGGAAATTTACATTGGAAACGTTTGGTTTAGCTGTTATAAAAGTTTGGTTTTTTAGTGCTGTAAATGCATTTTCAGCTCGCGCTGTACACATTTGCTATGAGAGGCATTATCTCATAAGGGAAATATTGGACAATCAAATTAATGGCTGCCCAGGCTTCAGGATGTCTTTTTACACTATATAAAGGTGGAAATTTACATTGGAAACTTTTAGTTTAGCTGTTAATGAAGTTTCGTTTTTTTAGTGCTGAAAATTCATTGTCTGCTGGCGCTGTACACTTTTTCTAAGTGTTGCAATATCTCATGAAGGAAATACTGGACAATCAAATTAATGACTTTCCAGGCTTCAGGATGCCTTTCTACACTATATAAAGGTGGAAATGTACATTGGAAACGTTTGGTTTAGCTGTTATAAAAGTTTGTTTTTTTAGTGCTGTAAATGCATTTTCAGCTCGCGCTGTACACATTTGCTATGAGAGGCATTATCTCAGAAGGGAAATATTGGACAATCAAATTAATGACTGCCCAGTCTTCAGGATGTCTTTTTACACTATATAAAGGTGGAAATTTACATTGGAAACGTTTGGTTTAGCTGTTATAAAAGTTTGGTTTTTTTAGTGCTGAAAATGCATTTTCAGCTCGCACTGTACACATTTGCTATGTGAGGCATTATCTCATAAGGGAAATACTGGACAATCAAATTAATGACTGCCCAGGCTTCAGGATGTCTTTTTACACTATATAAAGGTGGAAATTTACATTGGAAACGTTTGGTTTAGCTGTTATAAAAGTTTGGTTTTTTAGTGCTGACAATGCATTTTCAGCTCGCACTGTACACATTTGCTATGTGAGGCATTATCTCATAAGGGAAATACTGGACAATCAAATTAATGACTTCCCAGGCTTCAGGATGCCCTTTTACACTCTATAAATGTGGAAATTTACATTGGAAACGTTTGGTTTAGCTGTTAATGAAGTTTCGTTTTTTTAGTGCTGAAAATTCATTGTCTGCTGGCGCTGTACACTTTTTCTAAGTGTTGCAATATCTCATGAAGGAAATACTGGACAATCAAATTAATGACTTTCCAGGCTTCAGGATGCCTTTCTACACTATATAAAGGTGGAAATTTACATTGGAAACGTTTGGTTTAGCTGTTATAAAAGTTTGGTTTTTTAGTGCTGTAAATGCATTTTCAGCTCGCGCTGTACACATTTGCTATGAGAGGCATTATCTCATAAGGGAAATATTGGACAATCAAATTAATGACTGCCCAGGCTTCAGGATGTCTTTTTACACTATATAAGGGTGGAAATTTACATTGGAAACGTTTAGTTTAGCTGTTAATGAAGTGTCGTTTTTTTAAGTGCTAAAAATTCATTGTCTGCTGGCGCTGTACACTTTTTCTAAGTGTTGCAATATCTCATGAAGGAAATACTGGACAATCAAATTAATGACTTTCCAGGCTTCAGGATGCCTTTCTACACTATATAAAGGTGGAAATGTACATTGGAAACGTTTGGTTTAGCTGTTATAAAAGTTTGGTTTTTTAGTGCTGTAAATGCATTTTCAGCTCGCGCTGTACACATTTGCTATGAGAGGCATTATCTCAAAAGGGAAATATTGGACAATCAAATTAATGACTGCCCAGGCTTCAGGATGTCTTTTTACACTATATAAAGGTGGAAATTTACATTGGAAACGTTTGGTTTAGCTGTTATAAAAGTTGGGTTTTTTAATGCTGAAAATGCATTTTCAGCTCGCACTGTACACATTTGCTATGTGAGGCATTATCTCATAAGGGAAATACTGGACAATCAAATTAATGACTTCCCAGGCTTCAGGATGCCTTTTTACACTCTATAAATGTGGAAATTTACATTGGAAACGTTTGGTTTAGCTGTTAATGAAGTTTCGTTTTTTTAGTGCTGAAAATTCATTGTCTGCTGGCGCTGTACACTCTTTCTAAGTGTTGCAATATCTCATGAAGGAAATACTGGACAATCAAATTAATGACTTTCCAGGCTTCAGGATGCCTTTCTACACTATATAAAGGTGGAAATTTACATTGGAAACGTTTGGTTTAGCTGTTATAAAAGTTTGGTTTTTTAGTGCTGTAAATGCATTTTCAGCTCGCGCTGTACACATTTGCTATGAGAGGCATTATCTCATAAGGGAAATATTGGACAATCAAATTAATGACTGCCCAGGCTTCAGGATGTCTTTTTACACTATATAAAGGTGGAAATTTACATTGGAAACGTTTAGTTTAGCTGTTAATGAAGTTTCGTTTTTTTTAGTGCTGAAAATTCATTGTCTGCTGGCGCTGTACTCTTTTTCTAAGTGTTGCAATATCTCATGAAGGAAATACTGGACAATCAAATTAATGACTTTCCAGGCTTCAGGATGCCTTTCTACACTATATAAAGGTGGAAATTTACATTGGAAACGTTTGGTTTAGCTGTTATAAAAGTTTGGTTTTTTAGTGCTGTAAATGCATTTTCAGCTCGCGCTGTACACATTTGCTATGAGAGGCATTATCTCATAAGGGAAATATTGGACAATCAAATTAATGACTGCCCAGGCTTCAGGATGTCTTTTTACACTATATAAAGGTGGAAATTTACATTGGAAACGTTTGGTTTAGCTGTTATAAAAGTTTGGTTTTTTAGTGCTGTAAATGCATTTTCAGCTCGCGCTGTACACATTTGCTATGAGAGGCATTATCTCATAAGGGAAATATTGGACAATCAAATTAATGACTGCCCAGGCTTCAGGATGTCTTTTTACACTATATAAAGGTGGAAATTTACATTGGAAACGTTTGGTTTAGCTGTTATAAAAGTTTGGTTTTTTTAGTGCTGAAAATGCATTTTCAGCTCGCACTGTACACATTTGCTATGTGAGGCATTATCTCTTAAGGGAAATACTGGACAATCAAATTAATGACTGCCCAGGCTTCAGGATGTCTTTTTACACTATCTAAAGGTGGAAATTTACATTGGAAACGTTTGGTTTAGCTGTTATAAAAGTTTGTTTTTTTAGTGCTGAAAATGCATTTTCAGCTCGCATTGTACACATTTGCTATGTGAGGCATTATCTCATAAGGGAAATACTGGACAATCAAATTAATGACTTCCCAGGCTTCAGGATGCCTTTTTACACTCTATAAATGTGGAAATTTACATTGGAAACGTTTGGTTTAGCTGTTAATGAAGTTTCGTTTTTTTAGTGCTGAAAATTCATTGTCTGCTGGCGCTGTACACTCTTTCTAAGTGTTGCCATATCTCATGAAGGAAATACTGGACAATCAAATTAATGACTTTCCAGGCTTCAGGATGCCTTTCTACACTATATAAAGGTGGAAATTTACATTTGAAACGTTTGGTTTAGCTGTTATAAAAGTTTGGTTTTTTAGTGCTGTAAATGCATTTTCAGCTCGCGCTGTACACATTTGCTATGAGAGGCATTATCTCATAAGGGAAATATTGGACAATCAAATTAATGACTGCCCAGGCTTCAGGATGTCTTTTTACACTATATAAAGGTGGAAATTTACATTGGAAACGTTTGGTTTAGCTGTTATAAATGTTTGGTTTTTTAGTGCTTAAAATGCATTTTCAGCTCGCACTGTACACATTTGCTATGTGAGGCATTATCTCATAAGGGAAATACTGGACAATCAAATTAATGACTTCCCAGGCTTCAGGATGCCTTTTTACACTCTATAAAGGTGGAAATTTACATTGGAAACGTTTGGTTTAGCTGTTATAAAAGTTTGTTTTTTTCGTGCTGTAAATGCATTTTCAGCTCGCGCTGTACACATTTGCAATGAGAGGCATTATCTCATAAGGGAAATATTGGACAATCAAATTAATGACTGCCCAGGCTTCAGGATGTCTTTTTACACTATATAAAGGTGGAAATTTACATTGGAAACGTTTAGTTTAGCTGTTAATGAAGTTTCGTTTTTTTTAGTGCTGAAAATTCATTGTCTGCTGGCCCTGTACACTTTTTCTAAGTGTTGCAATATCTCATGAAGGAAATACTGGACAATCAAATTAATGACTTTCCAGGCTTCAGGATGCCTTTCTACACTATATAAAGGTGGAAATTTACATTTGAAACGTTTGGTTTAGCTGTTATAAAAGTTTGGTTTTTTAGTGCTGTAAATGCATTTTCAGCTCGCGCTGTACACATTTGCTATGAGAGGCATTATCTCATAAGGGAAATACTGGACAATCAAATTAATGACTTCCCAGGCTTCAGGATGCCTTTTTACACTCTATAAAGGTGGAAATTTACATTGGAAACGTTTGGTTTAGCTGTTATAAAAGTTTGGTTTTTTAGTGCTGTAAATGCATTTTCAGCTCGCGCTGTACACATTTGCTATGAGAGGCATTATCTCATAAGGGAAATATTGGACAATCAAATTAATGACTGCCCAGGCTTCAGGATGTCTATTTACACTATATAAAGGTGGAAATTTACATTGGAAACGTTTGGTTTAGCTGTTATAAAAGTTTGGTTTTTTAGTGCTGTAAATGCATTTTCAGCTCGCGCTGTACACATTTGCTATGAGAGGCATTATCTCATAAGGGAAATATTGGACAATCAAATTAATGGCTGCCCAGGCTTCAGGATGTCTTTTTACACTATATAAAGGTGGAAATTTACATTGGAAACTTTTAGTTTAGCTGTTAATGAAGTTTCGTTTTTTTAGTGCTGAAAATTCATTGTCTGCTGGCGCTGTACACTTTTTCTAAGTGTTGCAATATCTCATGAAGGAAATACTGGACAATCAAATTAATGACTTTCCAGGCTTCAGGATGCCTTTCTACACTATATAAAGGTGGAAATGTACATTGGAAACGTTTGGTTTAGCTGTTATAAAAGTTTGTTTTTTTAGTGCTGTAAATGCATTTTCAGCTCGCGCTGTACACATTTGCTATGAGAGGCATTATCTCAGAAGGGAAATATTGGACAATCAAATTAATGACTGCCCAGTCTTCAGGATGTCTTTTTACACTATATAAAGGTGGAAATTTACATTGGAAACGTTTGGTTTAGCTGTTATAAAAGTTTGGTTTTTTTAGTGCTGAAAATGCATTTTCAGCTCGCACTGTACACATTTGCTATGTGAGGCATTATCTCATAAGGGAAATACTGGACAATCAAATTAATGACTGCCCAGGCTTCAGGATGTCTTTTTACACTATATAAAGGTGGAAATTTACATTGGAAACGTTTGGTTTAGCTGTTATAAAAGTTTGGTTTTTTAGTGCTGAAAATGCATTTTCAGCTCGCACTGTACACATTTGCTATGTGAGGCATTATCTCATAAGGGAAATACTGGACAATCAAATTAATGACTTCCCAGGCTTCAGGATGCCCTTTTACACTCTATAAATGTGGAAATTTACATTGGAAACGTTTGGTTTAGCTGTTAATGAAGTTTCGTTTTTTTAGTGCTGAAAATTCATTGTCTGCTGGCGCTGTACACTTTTTCTAAGTGTTGCAATATCTCATGAAGGAAATACTGGACAATCAAATTAATGACTTTCCAGGCTTCAGGATGCCTTTCTACACTATATAAAGGTGGAAATTTACATTGGAAACGTTTGGTTTAGCTGTTATAAAAGTTTGGTTTTTTAGTGCTGTAAATGCATTTTCAGCTCGCGCTGTACACATTTGCTATGAGAGGCATTATCTCATAAGGGAAATATTGGACAATCAAATTAATGACTGCCCAGGCTTCAGGATGTCTTTTTACACTATATAAGGGTGGAAATTTACATTGGAAACGTTTAGTTTAGCTGTTAATGAAGTGTCGTTTTTTTAAGTGCTAAAAATTCATTGTCTGCTGGCGCTGTACACTTTTTCTAAGTGTTGCAATATCTCATGAAGGAAATACTGGACAATCAAATTAATGACTTTCCAGGCTTCAGGATGCCTTTCTACACTATATAAAGGTGGAAATGTACATTGGAAACGTTTGGTTTAGCTGTTATAAAAGTTTGGTTTTTTAGTGCTGTAAATGCATTTTCAGCTCGCGCTGTACACATTTGCTATGAGAGGCATTATCTCAAAAGGGAAATATTGGACAATCAAATTAATGACTGCCCAGGCTTCAGGATGTCTTTTTACACTATATAAAGGTGGAAATTTACATTGGAAACGTTTGGTTTAGCTGTTATAAAAGTTTGGTTTTTTAGTGCTGTAAATGCATTTTCAGCTCGCGCTGTACACATTTGCTATGAGAGGCATTATCTCATAAGGGAAATATTGGACAATCAAATTAATGACTGCCCAGGCTTCAGGATGTCTTTTTACACTATATAAAGGTGGAAATTTACATTGGAAACGTTTAGTTTAGCTGTTAATGAAGTTTCGTTTTTTTTAGTGCTGAAAATTCATTGTCTGCTGGCGCTGTACTCTTTTTCTAAGTGTTGCAATATCTCATGAAGGAAATACTGGACAATCAAATTAATGACTTTCCAGGCTTCAGGATGCCTTTCTACACTATATAAAGGTGGAAATTTACATTGGAAACGTTTGGTTTAGCTGTTATAAAAGTTTGGTTTTTTAGTGCTGTAAATGCATTTTCAGCTCGCGCTGTACACATTTGCTATGAGAGGCATTATCTCATAAGGGAAATATTGGACAATCAAATTAATGACTGCCCAGGCTTCAGGATGTCTTTTTACACTATATAAAGGTGGAAATTTACATTGGAAACGTTTGGTTTAGCTGTTATAAAAGTTTGGTTTTTTAGTGCTGTAAATGCATTTTCAGCTCGCGCTGTACACATTTGCTATGAGAGGCATTATCTCATAAGGGAAATATTGGACAATCAAATTAATGACTGCCCAGGCTTCAGGATGTCTTTTTACACTATATAAAGGTGGAAATTTACATTGGAAACGTTTGGTTTAGCTGTTATAAAAGTTTGGTTTTTTTAGTGCTGAAAATGCATTTTCAGCTCGCACTGTACACATTTGCTATGTGAGGCATTATCTCTTAAGGGAAATACTGGACAATCAAATTAATGACTGCCCAGGCTTCAGGATGTCTTTTTACACTATCTAAAGGTGGAAATTTACATTGGAAACGTTTGGTTTAGCTGTTATAAAAGTTTGTTTTTTTAGTGCTGAAAATGCATTTTCAGCTCGCATTGTACACATTTGCTATGTGAGGCATTATCTCATAAGGGAAATACTGGACAATCAAATTAATGACTTCCCAGGCTTCAGGATGCCTTTTTACACTCTATAAATGTGGAAATTTACATTGGAAACGTTTGGTTTAGCTGTTAATGAAGTTTCGTTTTTTTAGTGCTGAAAATTCATTGTCTGCTGGCGCTGTACACTTTTTCTAAGTGTTGCAATATCTCATGAAGGAAATACTGGACAATCAAATTAATGACTTTCCAGGCTTCAGGATGCCTTTCTACACTATATAAAGGTGGAAATTTACATTTGAAACGTTTGGTTTAGCTGTTATAAAAGTTTGGTTTTTTCGTGCTGTAAATGCATTTTCAGCTCGCGCTGTACACATTTGCAATGAGAGGCATTATCTCATAAGGGAAATATTGGACAATCAAATTAATGACTGCCCAGGCTTCAGGATGTCTTTTTACACTATATAAAGGTGGAAATTTACATTGGAAACGTTTAGTTTAGCTGTTAATGAAGTTTCGTTTTTTTTAGTGCTGAAAATTCATTGTCTGCTGGCCCTGTACACTTTTTCTAAGTGTTGCAATATCTCATGAAGGAAATACTGGACAATCAAATTAATGACTTTCCAGGCTTCAGGATGCCTTTCTACACTATATAAAGGTGGAAATTTACATTTGAAACGTTTGGTTTAGCTGTTATAAAAGTTTGGTTTTTTAGTGCTGTAAATGCATTTTCAGCTCGCGCTGTACACATTTGCTATGAGAGGCATTATCTCATAAGGGAAATACTGGACAATCAAATTAATGACTTCCCAGGCTTCAGGATGCCTTTTTACACTCTATAAAGGTGGAAATTTACATTGGAAACGTTTGGTTTAGCTGTTATAAAAGTTTGGTTTTTTAGTGCTGTAAATGCATTTTCAGCTCGCGCTGTACACATTTGCTATGAGAGGCATTATCTCATAAGGGAAATATTGGACAATCAAATTAATGACTGCCCAGGCTTCAGGATGTCTATTTACACTATATAAAGGTGGAAATTTACATTGGAAACGTTTGGTTTAGCTGTTATAAAAGTTTGGTTTTTTAGTGCTGTAAATGCATTTTCAGCTCGCGCTGTACACATTTGCTATGAGAGGCATTATCTCATAAGGGAAATATTGGACAATCAAATTAATGGCTGCCCAGGCTTCAGGATGTCTTTTTACACTATATAAAGGTGGAAATTTACATTGGAAACTTTTAGTTTAGCTGTTAATGAAGTTTCGTTTTTTTAGTGCTGAAAATTCATTGTCTGCTGGCGCTGTACACTTTTTCTAAGTGTTGCAATATCTCATGAAGGAAATACTGGACAATCAAATTAATGACTTTCCAGGCTTCAGGATGCCTTTCTACACTATATAAAGGTGGAAATGTACATTGGAAACGTTTGGTTTAGCTGTTATAAAAGTTTGTTTTTTTAGTGCTGTAAATGCATTTTCAGCTCGCGCTGTACACATTTGCTATGAGAGGCATTATCTCAGAAGGGAAATATTGGACAATCAAATTAATGACTGCCCAGTCTTCAGGATGTCTTTTTACACTATATAAAGGTGGAAATTTACATTGGAAACGTTTGGTTTAGCTGTTATAAAAGTTTGGTTTTTTTAGTGCTGAAAATGCATTTTCAGCTCGCACTGTACACATTTGCTATGTGAGGCATTATCTCATAAGGGAAATACTGGACAATCAAATTAATGACTGCCCAGGCTTCAGGATGTCTTTTTACACTATATAAAGGTGGAAATTTACATTGGAAACGTTTGGTTTAGCTGTTATAAAAGTTTGGTTTTTTAGTGCTGAAAATGCATTTTCAGCTCGCACTGTACACATTTGCTATGTGAGGCATTATCTCATAAGGGAAATACTGGACAATCAAATTAATGACTTCCCAGGCTTCAGGATGCCCTTTTACACTCTATAAATGTGGAAATTTACATTGGAAACGTTTGGTTTAGCTGTTAATGAAGTTTCGTTTTTTTAGTGCTGAAAATTCATTGTCTGCTGGCGCTGTACACTTTTTCTAAGTGTTGCAATATCTCATGAAGGAAATACTGGACAATCAAATTAATGACTTTCCAGGCTTCAGGATGCCTTTCTACACTATATAAAGGTGGAAATTTACATTGGAAACGTTTGGTTTAGCTGTTATAAAAGTTTGGTTTTTTAGTGCTGTAAATGCATTTTCAGCTCGCGCTGTACACATTTGCTATGAGAGGCATTATCTCATAAGGGAAATATTGGACAATCAAATTAATGACTGCCCAGGCTTCAGGATGTCTTTTTACACTATATAAGGGTGGAAATTTACATTGGAAACGTTTAGTTTAGCTGTTAATGAAGTGTCGTTTTTTTAAGTGCTAAAAATTCATTGTCTGCTGGCGCTGTACACTTTTTCTAAGTGTTGCAATATCTCATGAAGGAAATACTGGACAATCAAATTAATGACTTTCCAGGCTTCAGGATGCCTTTCTACACTATATAAAGGTGGAAATGTACATTGGAAACGTTTGGTTTAGCTGTTATAAAAGTTTGGTTTTTTAGTGCTGTAAATGCATTTTCAGCTCGCGCTGTACACATTTGCTATGAGAGGCATTATCTCAAAAGGGAAATATTGGACAATCAAATTAATGACTGCCCAGGCTTCAGGATGTCTTTTTACACTATATAAAGGTGGAAATTTACATTGGAAACGTTTGGTTTAGCTGTTATAAAAGTTGGGTTTTTTAATGCTGAAAATGCATTTTCAGCTCGCACTGTACACATTTGCTATGTGAGGCATTATCTCATAAGGGAAATACTGGACAATCAAATTAATGACTTCCCAGGCTTCAGGATGCCTTTTTACACTCTATAAATGTGGAAATTTACATTGGAAACGTTTGGTTTAGCTGTTAATGAAGTTTCGTTTTTTTAGTGCTGAAAATTCATTGTCTGCTGGCGCTGTACACTCTTTCTAAGTGTTGCAATATCTCATGAAGGAAATACTGGACAATCAAATTAATGACTTTCCAGGCTTCAGGATGCCTTTCTACACTATATAAAGGTGGAAATTTACATTGGAAACGTTTGGTTTAGCTGTTATAAAAGTTTGGTTTTTTAGTGCTGTAAATGCATTTTCAGCTCGCGCTGTACACATTTGCTATGAGAGGCATTATCTCATAAGGGAAATATTGGACAATCAAATTAATGACTGCCCAGGCTTCAGGATGTCTTTTTACACTATATAAAGGTGGAAATTTACATTGGAAACGTTTAGTTTAGCTGTTAATGAAGTTTCGTTTTTTTTAGTGCTGAAAATTCATTGTCTGCTGGCGCTGTACTCTTTTTCTAAGTGTTGCAATATCTCATGAAGGAAATACTGGACAATCAAATTAATGACTTTCCAGGCTTCAGGATGCCTTTCTACACTATATAAAGGTGGAAATTTACATTGGAAACGTTTGGTTTAGCTGTTATAAAAGTTTGGTTTTTTAGTGCTGTAAATGCATTTTCAGCTCGCGCTGTACACATTTGCTATGAGAGGCATTATCTCATAAGGGAAATATTGGACAATCAAATTAATGACTGCCCAGGCTTCAGGATGTCTTTTTACACTATATAAAGGTGGAAATTTACATTGGAAACGTTTGGTTTAGCTGTTATAAAAGTTTGGTTTTTTAGTGCTGTAAATGCATTTTCAGCTCGCGCTGTACACATTTGCTATGAGAGGCATTATCTCATAAGGGAAATATTGGACAATCAAATTAATGACTGCCCAGGCTTCAGGATGTCTTTTTACACTATATAAAGGTGGAAATTTACATTGGAAACGTTTGGTTTAGCTGTTATAAAAGTTTGGTTTTTTTAGTGCTGAAAATGCATTTTCAGCTCGCACTGTACACATTTGCTATGTGAGGCATTATCTCTTAAGGGAAATACTGGACAATCAAATTAATGACTGCCCAGGCTTCAGGATGTCTTTTTACACTATCTAAAGGTGGAAATTTACATTGGAAACGTTTGGTTTAGCTGTTATAAAAGTTTGTTTTTTTAGTGCTGAAAATGCATTTTCAGCTCGCATTGTACACATTTGCTATGTGAGGCATTATCTCATAAGGGAAATACTGGACAATCAAATTAATGACTTCCCAGGCTTCAGGATGCCTTTTTACACTCTATAAATGTGGAAATTTACATTGGAAACGTTTGGTTTAGCTGTTAATGAAGTTTCGTTTTTTTAGTGCTGAAAATTCATTGTCTGCTGGCGCTGTACACTTTTTCTAAGTGTTGCAATATCTCATGAAGGAAATACTGGACAATCAAATTAATGACTTTCCAGGCTTCAGGATGCCTTTCTACACTATATAAAGGTGGAAATTTACATTTGAAACGTTTGGTTTAGCTGTTATAAAAGTTTGGTTTTTTCGTGCTGTAAATGCATTTTCAGCTCGCGCTGTACACATTTGCTATGAGAGGCATTATCTCATAAGGGAAATATTGGACAATCAAATTAATGACTGCCCAGGCTTCAGGATGTCTTTTTACACTATATAAAGGTGGAAATATACATTGGAAACGTTTAGTTTAGCTGTTAATGAAGTTTCGTTTTTTTAGTGCTGAAAATTCATTGTCTGCTGGCGCTGTACACTTTTTCTAAGTGTTGCAATATCTCATGAAGGAAATACTGGACAATCAAATTAATGACTTTCCAGGCTTCAGGATGCCTTTCTACACTATATAAAGGTGGAAATTTACATTGGAAACGTTTGGTTTAGCTGTTATAAAAGTTTGGTTTTTTAGAACTGTAAATGCATTTTCAGCTCGCACTGTACACATTTGCTATGTGAGGCATTATCTCATAAGGGAAATACTGGACAATCAAATTAATGACTTCCCAGGCTTCAGGATGCCTTTTTACACTCTATAAATGTGGAAATTTACATTGGAAACGTTTGGTTTAGCTGTTAATGAAGTTTCGTTTTTTTAGTGCTGAAAATTCATTGTCTGCTGGCGCTGTACACTTTTTGCTATGTGAGGCATTATCTCATAAGGGAAATACTGGACAATCAAATTAATGACTTCCCAGGCTTCAGGATGCCTTTTTACACTCTATAAATGTGGACATTTACATTGGAAACGTTTGGTTTAGCTGTTAATGAAGTTTCGTTTTTTTAGTGCTGAAAATTCATTGTCTGCTGGCGCTGTACACTTTTTCTAAGTGTTGCAATATCTCATGAAGGAAATACTGGACAATCAAATTAATGACTTTCCAGGCTTCAGGATGCCTTTCTACACTATATAAAGGTGGAAATGTACATTGGAAACGTTTGGTTTAGCTGTTATAAAAGTTTGGTTTTTTAGTGCTGTAAATGCATTTTCAGCTCGCGCTGTACACATTTGCTATGAGAGGCATTATCTCATAAGGGAAATATTGGACAATCAAATTAATGACTGCCCAGGCTTCAGGATGTCTTTTTACACTATATAAGGGTGTTAATTTACATTGGAAACGTTTAGTTTAGCTGTTAATGAAGTGTCGTTTTTTAGTGCTGAAAATTCATTGTCTGCTGGCGCTGTACACTTTTTCTAAGTGTTGCAATATCTCATGAAGGAAATACTGGACAATCAAATTAATGACTTTCCAGGCTTCAGGATGCCTTTCTACACTATATAAAGGTGGAAATGTACATTGGAAACGTTTGGTTTAGCTGTTATAAAAGTTTGGTTTTTTAGTGCTGTAAATGCATTTTCAGCTCGCGCTGTACACATTTGCTATGAGAGGCATTATCTCAAAAGGGAAATATTGGACAATCAAATTAATGACTGCCCAGGCTTCAGGATGTCTTTTTACACTATAAAGGTGGAAATTTACATTGGAAACGTTTGGTTTAGCTGTTATAAAAGTTGGGTTTTTTAATGCTGAAAATGCATTTTCAGCTCGCACTGTACACATTTGCTATGTGAGGCATTATCTCATAAGGGAAATACTGGACAATCAAATTAACGACTTCCCAGGCTTCAGGATGCCTTTTTACACTCTATAAATGTGGAAATTTACATTGGAAACGTTTGGTTTAGCTGTTAATGAAGTTTCGTTTTTTTAGTGCTGAAAATTCATTGTCTGCTGGCGCTGTACACTCTTTCTAAGTGTTGCAATATCTCATGAAGGAAATACTGGACAATCAAATTAATGACTTTCCAGGCTTCAGGATGCCTTTCTACACTATATAAAGGTGGAAATTTACATTTGAAACGTTTGGTTTAGCTGTTATAAAAGTTTGGTTTTTTAGTGCTGTAAATGCATTTTCAGCTCGCGCTGTACACATTTGCTATGAGAGGCATTATCTCATAAGGGAAATATTGGACAATCAAATTAATGACTGCCCAGGCTTCAGGATGTCTTTTTACACTATATAAAGGTGGAAATTTACATTGGAAACGTTTGGTTTAGCTGTTATAAAAGTTTGGTTTTTTAGTGCTTAAAATGCATTTTCAGCTCGCACTGTACACATTTGCTATGTGAGGCATTATCTCATAAGGGAAATACTGGACAATCAAATTAACGACTTCCCAGGCTTCAGGATGCCTTTTTACACTCTATAAATGTGGAAATTTACATTGGAAACGTTTGGTTTAGCTGTTAATGAAGTTTCGTTTTTTTAGTGCTGAAAATTCATTGTCTGCTGGCGCTGTACACTCTTTCTAAGTGTTGCCATATCTCATGAAGGAAATACTGGACAATCAAATTAATGACTTTCCAGGCTTCAGGATGCCTTTCTACACTATATAAAGGTGGAAATTTACATTTGAAACGTTTGGTTTAGCTGTTATAAAAGTTTGGTTTTTTAGTGCTGTAAATGCATTTTCAGCTCGCGCTGTACACATTTGCTATGAGAGGCATTATCTCATAAGGGAAATATTGGACAATCAAATTAATGACTGCCCAGGCTTCAGGATGTCTTTTTACACTATATAAAGGTGGAAATTTACATTGGAAACGTTTGGTTTAGCTGTTATAAATGTTTGGTTTTTTAGTGCTTAAAATGCATTTTCAGCTCGCACTGTACACATTTGCTATGTGAGGCATTATCTCATAAGGGAAATACTGGACAATCAAATTAATGACTTCCCAGGCTTCAGGATGCCTTTTTACACTCTATAAAGGTGGAAATTTACATTGGAAACGTTTGGTTTAGCTGTTATAAAAGTTTGTTTTTTTCGTGCTGTAAATGCATTTTCAGCTCGCGCTGTACACATTTGCAATGAGAGGCATTATCTCATAAGGGAAATATTGGACAATCAAATTAATGACTGCCCAGGCTTCAGGATGTCTTTTTACACTATATAAAGGTGGAAATTTACATTGGAAACGTTTAGTTTAGCTGTTAATGAAGTTTCGGTTTTTTTAGTGCTGAAAATTCATTGTCTGCTGGCCCTGTACACTTTTTCTAAGTGTTGCAATATCTCATGAAGGAAATACTGGACAATCAAATTAATGACTTTCCAGGCTTCAGGATGCCTTTCTACACTATATAAAGGTGGAAATTTACATTTGAAACGTTTGGTTTAGCTGTTATAAAAGTTTGGTTTTTTAGTGCTGTAAATGCATTTTCAGCTCGCGCTGTACACATTTGCTATGAGAGGCATTATCTCATAAGGGAAATACTGGACAATCAAATTAATGACTTCCCAGGCTTCAGGATGCCTTTTTACACTCTATAAAGGTGGAAATTTACATTGGAAACGTTTGGTTTAGCTGTTATAAAAGTTTGGTTTTTTAGTGCTGTAAATGCATTTTCAGCTCGCGCTGTACACATTTGCTATGAGAGGCATTATCTCATAAGGGAAATATTGGACAATCAAATTAATGACTGCCCAGGCTTCAGGATGTCTATTTACACTATATAAAGGTGGAAATTTACATTGGAAACGTTTGGTTTAGCTGTTATAAAAGTTTGGTTTTTTAGTGCTGTAAATGCATTTTCAGCTCGCGCTGTACACATTTGCTATGAGAGGCATTATCTCATAAGGGAAATATTGGACAATCAAATTAATGGCTGCCCAGGCTTCAGGATGTCTTTTTACACTATATAAAGGTGGAAATTTACATTGGAAACTTTTAGTTTAGCTGTTAATGAAGTTTCGTTTTTTTAGTGCTGAAAATTCATTGTCTGCTGGCGCTGTACACTTTTTCTAAGTGTTGCAATATCTCATGAAGGAAATACTGGACAATCAAATTAATGACTTTCCAGGCTTCAGGATGCCTTTCTACACTATATAAAGGTGGAAATGTACATTGGAAACGTTTGGTTTAGCTGTTATAAAAGTTTGTTTTTTTAGTGCTGTAAATGCATTTTCAGCTCGCGCTGTACACATTTGCTATGAGAGGCATTATCTCAGAAGGGAAATATTGGACAATCAAATTAATGACTGCCCAGTCTTCAGGATGTCTTTTTACACTATATAAAGGTGGAAATTTACATTGGAAACGTTTGGTTTAGCTGTTATAAAAGTTTGGTTTTTTTAGTGCTGAAAATGCATTTTCAGCTCGCACTGTACACATTTGCTATGTGAGGCATTATCTCATAAGGGAAATACTGGACAATCAAATTAATGACTGCCCAGGCTTCAGGATGTCTTTTTACACTATATAAAGGTGGAAATTTACATTGGAAACGTTTGGTTTAGCTGTTATAAAAGTTTGGTTTTTTAGTGCTGAAAATGCATTTTCAGCTCGCACTGTACACATTTGCTATGTGAGGCATTATCTCATAAGGGAAATACTGGACAATCAAATTAATGACTTCCCAGGCTTCAGGATGCCCTTTTACACTCTATAAATGTGGAAATTTACATTGGAAACGTTTGGTTTAGCTGTTAATGAAGTTTCGTTTTTTTAGTGCTGAAAATTCATTGTCTGCTGGCGCTGTACACTTTTTCTAAGTGTTGCAATATCTCATGAAGGAAATACTGGACAATCAAATTAATGACTTTCCAGGCTTCAGGATGCCTTTCTACACTATATAAAGGTGGAAATGTACATTGGAAACGTTTGGTTTAGCTGTTATAAAAGTTTGGTTTTTTAGTGCTGTAAATGCATTTTCAGCTCGCGCTGTACACATTTGCTATGAGAGGCATTATCTCAAAAGGGAAATATTGGACAATCAAATTAATGACTGCCCAGGCTTCAGGATGTCTTTTTACACTATATAAAGGTGGAAATTTACATTGGAAACGTTTGGTTTAGCTGTTATAAAAGTTGGGTTTTTTAATGCTGAAAATGCATTTTCAGCTCGCACTGTACACATTTGCTATGTGAGGCATTATCTCATAAGGGAAATACTGGACAATCAAATTAATGACTTCCCAGGCTTCAGGATGCCTTTTTACACTCTATAAATGTGGAAATTTACATTGGAAACGTTTGGTTTAGCTGTTAATGAAGTTTCGTTTTTTTAGTGCTGAAAATTCATTGTCTGCTGGCGCTGTACACTCTTTCTAAGTGTTGCAATATCTCATGAAGGAAATACTGGACAATCAAATTAATGACTTTCCAGGCTTCAGGATGCCTTTCTACACTATATAAAGGTGGAAATTTACATTGGAAACGTTTGGTTTAGCTGTTATAAAAGTTTGGTTTTTTAGTGCTGTAAATGCATTTTCAGCTCGCGCTGTACACATTTGCTATGAGAGGCATTATCTCATAAGGGAAATATTGGACAATCAAATTAATGACTGCCCAGGCTTCAGGATGTCTTTTTACACTATATAAAGGTGGAAATTTACATTGGAAACGTTTGGTTTAGCTGTTATAAAAGTTTGGTTTTTTAGTGCTGAAAATGCATTTTCAGCTCGCACTGTACACATTTGCTATGTGAGGCATTATCTCATAAGGGAAATACTGGACAATCAAATTAATGACTTCCCAGGCTTCAGGATGCCCTTTTACACTATATAAAGGTGGAAATTTACATTGGAAACGTTTAGTTTAGCTGTTAATGAAGTTTCGTTTTTTTTAGTGCTGAAAATTCATTGTCTGCTGGCGCTGTACTCTTTTTCTAAGTGTTGCAATATCTCATGAAGGAAATACTGGACAATCAAATTTAATGACTTTCCAGGCTTCAGGATGCCTTTCTACACTATATAAAGGTGGAAATTTACATTGGAAACGTTTGGTTTAGCTGTTATAAAAGTTTGGTTTTTTAGTGCTGTAAATGCATTTTCAGCTCGCGCTGTACACATTTGCTATGAGAGGCATTATCTCATAAGGGAAATATTGGACAATCAAATTAATGACTGCCCAGGCTTCAGGATGTCTTTTTACACTATATAAAGGTGGAAATTTACATTGGAAACGTTTGGTTTAGCTGTTATAAAAGTTTGGTTTTTTAGTGCTGTAAATGCATTTTCAGCTCGCGCTGTACACATTTGCTATGAGAGGCATTATCTCATAAGGGAAATATTGGACAATCAAATTAATGACTGCCCAGGCTTCAGGATGTCTTTTTACACTATATAAAGGTGGAAATTTACATTGGAAACGTTTGGTTTAGCTGTTATAAAAGTTTGGTTTTTTTAGTGCTGAAAATGCATTTTCAGCTCGCACTGTACACATTTGCTATGTGAGGCATTATCTCTTAAGGGAAATACTGGACAATCAAATTAATGACTGCCCAGGCTTCAGGATGTCTTTTTACACTATCTAAAGGTGGAAATTTACATTGGAAACGTTTGGTTTAGCTGTTATAAAAGTTTGGTTTTTTAGTGCTGAAAATGCATTTTCAGCTCGCATTGTACACATTTGCTATGTGAGGCATTATCTCATAAGGGAAATACTGGACAATCAAATTAATGACTTCCCAGGCTTCAGGATGCCTTTTTACACTCTATAAATGTGGAAATTTACATTGGAAACGTTTGGTTTAGCTGTTAATGAAGTTTCGTTTTTTTAGTGCTGAAAATTCATTGTCTGCTGGCGCTGTACACTTTTTCTAAGTGTTGCAATATCTCATGAAGGAAATACTGGACAATCAAATTAATGACTTTCCAGGCTTCAGGATGCCTTTCTACACTATATAAAGGTGGAAATTTACATTTGAAACGTTTGGTTTAGCTGTTATAAAAGTTTGGTTTTTTCGTGCTGTAAATGCATTTTCAGCTCGCGCTGTACACATTTGCTATGAGAGGCATTATCTCATAAGGGAAATATTGGACAATCAAATTAATGACTGCCCAGGCTTCAGGATGTCTTTTTACACTATATAAAGGTGGAAATATACATTGGAAACGTTTAGTTTAGCTGTTAATGAAGTTTCGTTTTTTTAGTGCTGAAAATTCATTGTCTGCTGGCGCTGTACACTTTTTCTAAGTGTTGCAATATCTCATGAAGGAAATACTGGACAATCAAATTAATGACTTTCCAGGCTTCAGGATGCCTTTCTACACTATATAAAGGTGGAAATGTACATTGGAAACGTTTGGTTTAGCTGTTATAAAAGTTTGGTTTTTAGTGCTGTAAATGCATTTTCAGCTCGCGCTGTACACATTTGCTATGAGAGGCATTATCTCAAAAGGGAAATATTGGACAATCAAATTAATGACTGCCCAGGCTTCAGGATGTCTTTTTACACTATATAAAGGTGGAAATTTACATTGGAAACGTTTAGTTTAGCTGTTAATGAAGTTTCGTTTTTTTAGTGCTGAAAATTCATTGTCTGCTGGCGCTGTACACTTTTTCTAAGTGTTGCAATATCTCATGAAGGAAATACTGGACAATCAAATTAATGACTTTCCAGGCTTCAGGATGCCTTTCTACACTATATAAAGGTGGAAATTTACATTGGAAACGTTTGGTTTAGCTGTTATAAAAGTTTGGTTTTTTAGTGCTGTAAATGCATTTTCAGCTCGCGCTGTACACATTTGCTATGAGAGGCATTATCTCATAAGGGAAATATTGGACAATCAAATTAATGACTGCGCAGGCTTCAGGATGTCTTTCTACACTATATAAAGGTGGAAATTTACATTGGAAACGTTTAGTTTAGCTGTTAATGAAGTTTCGTTTTTTTTAGTGCTGAAAATTCATTGTCTGCTGGCGCTGTACACTTTTTCTAAGTGTTGCAATATCTCATGAAGGAAATACTGGACAATCAAATTAATGACTTTCCAGGCTTCAGGATGCCTTTCTACACTATATAAAGGTGGAAATTTACATTGGAAACGTTTGGTTTAGCTGTTATAAAAGTTTGGTTTTTTAGTGCTGTAAATGCATTTTCAGCTCGCGCTGTACACATTTGCTATGAGAGGCATTATCTCATAAGGGAAATATTGGACAATCAAATTAATGACTGCCCAGGCTTCAGGATGTTTTTTTACACTATATAAGGGTGGAAATTTACATTGGAAACGTTTAGTTTAGCTGTTAATGAAGTTTCGTTTTTTTAGTGCTGAAAATTCATTGTCTGCTGGCGCTGTACACTTTTTCTAAGTGTTGCAATATCTCATGAAGGAAATACTGGACAATCAAATTAATGACTTTCCAGGCTTCAGGATGCCTTTCTACACTATATAAAGGTGGAAATTTACATTGGAAACGTTTGGTTTAGCTGTTATAAAAGTTTGGTTTTTTAGTGCTGTAAATGCACTTTCAGCTCGCGCTGTACACATTTGCTATGAGAGGCATTATCTCATAAGGAAAATATTGGACAATCAAATTAATGACTGCCCAGGCTTCAGGATGTCTTTTTACACCATATAAGGGTGGAAATTTACATTGGAAACGTTTAGTTTAGCTGTTAATGAAGTTTCGTTTTTTTAGTGCTGAAAATTCATTGTCTGCTGGCGCTGTACACTTTTTCTAAGTGTTGCAATATCTCATGAAGGAAATACTGGACAATCAAATTAATGACTTTCCAGGCTTCAGGATGCCTTTCTACACTATATAAAGGTGGAAATTTACATTTGAAACGTTTGGTTTAGCTGTTATAAAAGTTTGGTTTTTTAGTGCTGTAAATGCATTTTCAGCTCGCGCTGTACACATTTGCTATGAGAGGCATTATCTCATAAGGGAAATATTGGACAATCAAATTAATGACTGCGCAGGCTTCAGGATGTCTTTCTACACTATATAAAGGTGGAAATTTACATTGGAAACGTTTAGTTTAGCTGTTAATGAAGTTTCGTTTTTTTTAGTGCTGAAAATTCATTGTCTGCTGGCGCTGTACACTTTTTCTAAGTGTTGCATTATCTCAAAAGGGAAATATTGGACAATCAAATTAATGACTGCCCAGGCTTCAGGATGTCTTTTTACACTATATAAAGGTGGAAATTTACATTGGAAACGTTTGGTTTAGCTGTTATAAAAGTCTGTTTTTTTAGTGCTGAAAATGCATTTTCAGCTCGCACTGTACACATTTGCTATGTGAGGCATTATCTCATAAGGGAAATACTGGACAATCAAATTAATGACTTCCCAGGCTTCAGGATGCCTTTTTACACTCTATAAATGTGGAAATTTACATTGGAAACGTTTGGTTTAGCTGTGAATGAAGTTTCGTTTTTTTAGTGCTGAAAATTCATTGTCTGCTGGCGCTGTACACTTTTTCTAAGTGTTGCAATATCTCATGAAGGAAATACTGGACAATCAAATTAATGACTTTCCAGGCTTCAGGATGCCTTTCTACACTATATAAAGGTGGAAATTTACATTTGAAACGTTTGGTTTAGCTGTTATAAAAGTTTGGTTTTTTAGTGCTGAAAATGCATTTTCAGCTCGCACTGTACACATTTGCTATGAGAGGCATTTTCTCATAAGGGAAATATTGGACAATCAAATTAATGACTGCCCAGGCTTCAGGATGTCTTTTTACACTATATAAAGGTGGAAATTTACATTGGAAACGTTTGGTTTAGCTGTTATAAAAGTTTGTTTTTTTAGTGCTGAAAATGCATTTTCAGCTCGCACTGTACACATTTGCTATGTGAGGCATTATCTCATAAGGGAAATACTGGACAATCAAATTAATGACTTCCCAGGCTTCAGGATGCCTTTTTACACTCTATAAAGGTGGAAATTTACATTGGAAACGTTTGGTTTAGCTGTTATAAAAGTTTGTTTTTTTCGTGCTGTAAATGCATTTTCAGCTCGCGCTGTACACATTTGCAATGAGAGGCATTATCTCATAAGGGAAATATTGGACAATCAAATTAATGACTGCCCAGGCTTCAGGATGTCTTTTTACACTATATAAAGGTGGAAATTTACATTGGAAACGTTTAGTTTAGCTGTTAATGAAGTTTCGTTTTTTTTAGTGCTGAAAATTCATTGTCTGCTGGCGCTGTACACTTTTTCTAAGTGTTGCAATATCTCATGAAGGAAATACTGGACAATCAAATTAATGACTTTCCAGGCTTCAGGATGCCTTTCTACACTATATAAAGGTGGAAATTTACATTGGAAACGTTTGGTTTAGCTGTTATAAAAGTTTGTTTTTTTAGTGCTGTAAATGCATTTTCAGCTCGCGCTGTACACATTTGCTATGAGAGGCATTATCTCATAAGGGAAATATTGGACAATCAAATTAATGACTGCCCAGGCTTCAGGATGTCTTTTTACACTATATAAAGGTGGACATTTACATTGGAAACGTTTAGTTTAGCTGTTAATGAAGTTTCGTTTTTTTAGTGCTGAAAATTCATTGTCTGCTGGCGCTGTACACTTTTTCTAAGTGTTGCAATATCTCATGAAGGAAATACTGGACAATCAAATTAATGACTTTCCAGGCTTCAGGATGCCTTTCTACACTATATAAAGGTGGAAATTTACATTGGAAACGTTTGGTTTAGCTGTTATAAAAGTTTGGTTTTTTAGTGCTGTAAATGCATTTTCAGCTCGCGCTGTACACATTTGCTATGAGAGGCATTATCTCATAAGGGAAATATTGGACAATCAAATTAATGACTGCGCAGGCTTCAGGATGTCTTTCTACACTATATAAAGGTGGAAATTTACATTGGAAACGTTTAGTTTAGCTGTTAATGAAGTTTCGTTTTTTTTAGTGCTGAAAATTCATTGTCTGCTGGCGCTGTACACATTTTCTAAGTGTTGCAATATCTCATGAAGGAAATACTGGACAATCAAATTAATGACTTTCCAGGCTTCAGGATGCCTTTCTACACTATATAAAGGTGGAAATTTACATTGGAAACGTTTGGTTTAGCTGTTATAAAAGTTTGGTTTTTTAGTGCTGTAAATGCATTTTCAGCTCGCGCTGTACACATTTGCTATGAGAGGCATTATCTCATAAGGGAAATATTGGACAATCAAATTAATGACTGCGCAGGCTTCAGGATGTCTTTCTACACTATATAAAGGTGGAAATTTACATTGGAAACGTTTAGTTTAGCTGTTAATGAAGTTTCGTTTTTTTAGTGCTGAAAATTCATTGTCTGCTGGCGCTGTACACATTTTCTAAGTGTTGCAATATCTCATGAAGGAAATACTGGACAATCAAATTAATGACTTTCCAGGCTTCAGGATGCCTTTCTACACTATATAAAGGTGGAAATTTACATTGGAAACGTTTGGTTTAGCTGTTATAAAAGTTTGGTTTTTTAGTGCTGTAAATGCATTTTCAGCTCGCGCTGTACACATTTGCTATGAGAGGCATTATCTCATAAGGGAAATATTGGACAATCAAATTAATGACTGCGCAGGCTTCAGGATGTCTTTCTACACTATATAAAGGTGGAAATTTACATTGGAAACGTTTAGTTTAGCTGTTAATGAAGTTTCGTTTTTTTTAGTGCTGAAAATTCATTGTCTGCTGGCGCTGTACACTTTTTCTAAGTGTTGCAATATCTCATGAAGGAAATACTGGACAATCAAATTAATGACTTTCCAGGCTTCAGGATGCCTTTCTACACTATATAAAGGTGGAAATTTACATTGGATACGTTTGGTTTAGCTGTTATAAAAGTTTGGTTTTTTAGTGCTGTAAATGCATTTTCAGCTCGCGCTGTACACATTTGCTATGAGAGGCATTATCTCATAAGGGAAATATTGGACAATCAAATTAATGACTGCGCAGGCTTCAGGATGTCTTTTTACACTATATAAAGGTGGAAATTTACATAGGAAACGTTTAGTTTAGCTGTTAATGAAGTTTCGTTTTTTTTAGTGCTGAAAATTCATTGTCTGCTGGCGCTGTACACTTTTTCTAAGTGTTGCAATATCTCATGAAGGAAATACTGGACAATCAAATTAATGACTTTCCAGGCTTCAGGATGCCTTTCTACACTATATAAAGGTGGAAATTTACATTGGAAACGTTTGGTTTAGCTGTTATAAAAGTTTGGTTTTTTAGTGCTGTAAATGCATTTTCAGCTCGCGCTGTACACATTTGCTATGAGAGGCATTATCTCATAAGGGAAATATTGGACAATCAAATTAATGACTGCGCAGGCTTCAGGATGTCTTTCTACACTATATAAAGGTGGAAATTTACATTGGAAACGTTTAGTTTAGCTGTTAATGAAGTTTCGTTTTTTTAGTGCTGAAAATTCATTGTCTGCTGGCGCTGTACACTTTTTCTAAGTGTTGCAATATCTCATGAAGGAAATACTGGACAATCAAATTAATGACTTTCCAGGCTTCAGGATGCCTTTCTACACTATATAAAGGTGGAAATTTACATTGGAAACGTTTGGTTTAGCTGTTATAAAAGTTTGGTTTTTTATTGCTTGTAAATGCATTTTCAGCTCGCGCTGTACACATTTGCTATGAGAGGCATTATCTCATAAGGGAAATATTGGACAATCAAATTAATGACTGCCCAGGCTTCAGGATCTCTTTTTACACTATATAAGGGTGGAAATTTACATTGGAAACGTTTAGTTTAGCTGTTAATGAAGTTTCGTTTTTTTAGTGCTGAAAATTCATTGTCTGCTCGCACTGTCCACATTTGCTATGTGAGGCATTATCTCATAAGGGAAATACTGGACAATCAAATTAATGACTGCCCAGGCTTCAGGATGTCTTTTTACACTATATAAAGGTGGAAATGTACATTGGAAACGTTTGGTTTAGCTGTTATAAAAGTTTGGTTTTTTAGTGCTGAAAATGCATTTTCAGCTCGCACTGTACACATTTGCTATGTGAGGCATTATCTCATAAGGGAAATACTGGACAATCAAATTAATGACTTCCCAGGCTCCAGGATGCCTTTTTACACTCTATAAATGTGGAAATTTACATTGGAAACGTTTGGTTTAGCTGTTAATGAAGTTTCGTTTTTTTAGTGCTGAAAATTCATTGTCTGCTGGCGCTGTACACTTTTTCTAAGTGTTGCAATATCTCATGAAGGAAATACTGGACAATCAAATTAATGACTTTCCAGGCTTCAGGATGCCTTTCTACACTATATAAAGGTGGAAATTTACATTTGAAACGTTTGGTTTAGCTGTTATAAAAGTTTGGTTTTTTAGTGCTGTAAATGCATTTTCAGCTCGCGCTGTACACATTTGCTATGAGAGGCATTATCTCATAAGGGAAATATTGGACAATCAAATTAATGACTGCCCAGGCTTCAGGATGTGTTTTTACACTATATAAAGGTGGAAATATACATTGGAAACGTTTAGTTTAGCTGTTAATGAAGTTTCGTTTTTTTAGTGCTGAAAATTCATTGTCTGCTGGCGCTGAACACTTTTTCTAAGTGTTGCAATATCTCATGAAGGAAATACTGGACAATCAAATTAATGACTTTCCAGGCTTCAGTATGCCTTTCTACACTATATAAAGGTGGAAATTTACATTGGAAACGTTTGGTTTAGCTGTTATAAAAGTTTGTTTTTTTTGTGCTGTAAATGCATTTTCAGCTCGCGCTGTACACATTTGCTATGAGAGGCATTATCTCATAAGGGAAATATTGGACAATCAAATTAATGACTGCCCAGGCTTCAGGATGTCTTTTTACACTATATAAAGGTGGAAATTTACATTGGAAACGTTTGGTTTAGCTGTTATAAAAGTTTGGTTTTTTAGTGCTGTAAATGCATTTTCAGCTCGCGCTGTACACATTTGCTATGTGAGGCATTATCTCATAAGGGAAATACTGGACAATCAAATTAATGACTGCCCAGGCTTCAGGATGTCTTTTTACACTATATAAAGGTGGAAATTTACATTGGAAACGTTTGGTTTAGCTGTTATAAAAGTTTGGTTTTTTAGTGCTGAAAATGCATTTTCAGCTCGCACTGTACACATTTGCTATGTGAGGCATTATCTCATAAGGGAAATACTGGACAATCAAATTAATGACTTCCCAGGCTTCAGGATGCCTTTTTACACTCTATAAATGTGGAAATTTACATTGGAAACGTTTGGTTTAGCTGTTAATGAAGTTTCGTTTTTTTAGTGCTGAAAATTCATTGTCTGCTGGCGCTGTACACTTTTTCTAAGTGTTGCAATATCTCATGAAGGAAATACTGGACAATCAAATTAATGACTTTCCAGGCTTCAGGATGCCTTTCTACACTATATAAAGGTGGAAATTTACATTGGAAACGTTTGGTTTAGCTGTTATAAAAGTTTGGTTTTTTAGTGCTGTAAATGCATTTTCAGCTCGCGCTGTACACATTTGCTATGAGAGGCATTATCTCATAAGGGAAATATTGGACAATCAAATTAATGACTGCCCAGGCTTCAGGATGTCTTTTTACACTATATAAAGGTGGAAATTTACATTGGAAACGTTTAGTTTAGCTGTTAATGAAGTTTCGTTTTTTTTAGTGCTGAAAATTCATTGTCTGCTGGCGCTGTACACTTTTTCTAAGTGTTGCAATATCTCATGAAGGAAATACTGGACAATCAAATTAATGACTTTCCAGGCTTCAGGATGCCTTTCTACACTATATAAAGGTGGAAATTTACATTGGAAACGTTTGGTTTAGCTGTTATAAAAGTTTGGTTTTTTAGTGCTGTAAATGCATTTTCAGCTCGCGCTGTACACATTTGCTATGAGAGGCATTATCTCATAAGGGAAATATTGGACAATCAAATTAATGACTGCCCAGGCTTCAGGATGTCTTTTTACACTATATAAAGGTGGAAATTTACAATGGAAACGTTTGGTTTAGCTGTTATAAAAGTTTGGTTTTTTAGTGCTGTAAATGCATTTTCAGCTCGCACTGTACACATTTGCTATGTGAGGCATTATCTCATAAGGGAAATACTGGACAATCAAATTAATGACTTCCCAGGCTCCAGGATGCCTTTTTACACTCTATAAATGTGGAAATTTACATTGGAAACGTTTGGTTTAGCTGTTAATGAAGTTTCGTTTTTTTAGTGCTGAAAATTCATTGTCTGCTGGCGCTGTACACTTTTTCTAAGTGTTGCAATATCTCATGAAGGAAATACTGGACAATCAAATTAATGACTTTCCAGGCTTCAGGATGCCTTTCTACACTATATAAAGGTGGAAATTTACATTTGAAACGTTTGGTTTAGCTGTTATAAAAGTTTGGTTTTTTAGTGCTGTAAATGCATTTTCAGCTCGCGCTGTACACATTTGCTATGAGAGGCATTATCTCATAAGGGAAATATTGGACAATCAAATTAATGACTGCCCAGGCTTCAGGATGTGTTTTTACACTATATAAAGGTGGAAATATACATTGGAAACGTTTAGTTTAGCTGTTAATGAAGTTTCGTTTTTTTAGTGCTGAAAATTCATTGTCTGCTGGCGCTGAACACTTTTTCTAAGTGTTGCAATATCTCATGAAGGAAATACTGGACAATCAAATTAATGACTTTCCAGGCTTCAGTATGCCTTTCTACACTATATAAAGGTGGAAATTTACATTGGAAACGTTTGGTTTAGCTTTTATAAAAGTTTGGTTTTTTTGTGCTGTAAATGCATTTTCAGCTCGCGCTGTACACATTTGCTATGAGAGGCATTATCTCATAAGGGAAATATTGGACAATCAAATTAATGACTGCCCAGGCTTCAGGATGTCTTTTTACACTATATAAAGGTGGAAATTTACATTGGAAACGTTTGGTTTAGCTGTTATAAAAGTTTGGTTTTTTAGTGCTGTAAATGCATTTTCAGCTCGCGCTGTACACATTTGCTATGTGAGGCATTATCTCATAAGGGAAATACTGGACAATCAAATTAATGACTGCCCAGGCTTCAGGATGTCTTTTTACACTATATAAAGGTGGAAATTTACATTGGAAACGTTTGGTTTAGCTGTTATAAAAGTTTGGTTTTTTAGTGCTGAAAATGCATTTTCAGCTCGCACTGTACACATTTGCTATGTGAGGCATTATCTCATAAGGGAAATACTGGACAATCAAATTAATGACTTCCCAGGCTTCAGGATGCCTTTTTACACTCTATAAATGTGGAAATTTACATTGGAAACGTTTGGTTTAGCTGTTAATGAAGTTTCGTTTTTTTAGTGCTGAAAATTCATTGTCTGCTGGCGCTGTACACTTTTTCTAAGTGTTGCAATATCTCATGAAGGAAATACTGGACAATCAAATTAATGACTTTCCAGGCTTCAGGATGCCTTTCTACACTATATAAAGGTGGAAATTTACATTGGATACGTTTGGTTTAGCTGTTATAAAAGTTTGGTTTTTTAGTGCTGTAAATGCATTTTCAGCTCGCGCTGTACACATTTGCTATGAGAGGCATTATCTCATAAGGGAAATATTGGACAATCAAATTAATGACTGCGCAGGCTTCAGGATGTCTTTCTACACTATATAAAGGTGGAAATTTACATTGGAAACGTTTAGTTTAGCTGTTAATGAAGTTTCGTTTTTTTTAGTGCTGAAAATTCATTGTCTGCTGGCGCTGTACACTTTTTCTAAGTGTTGCAATATCTCATGAAGGAAATACTGGACAATCAAATTAATGACTTTCCAGGCTTCAGGATGCCTTTCTACACTATATAAAGGTGGAAATTTACATTGGATACGTTTGGTTTAGCTGTTATAAAAGTTTGGTTTTTTAGTGCTGTAAATGCATTTTCAGCTCGCGCTGTACACATTTGCTATGAGAGGCATTATCTCATAAGGGAAATATTGGACAATCAAATTAATGACTGCGCAGGCTTCAGGATGTCTTTTTACACTATATAAAGGTGGAAATTTACATAGGAAACGTTTAGTTTAGCTGTTAATGAAGTTTCGTTTTTTTTAGTGCTGAAAATTCATTGTCTGCTGGCGCTGTACACTTTTTCTAAGTGTTGCAATATCTCATGAAGGAAATACTGGACAATCAAATTAATGACTTTCCAGGCTTCAGGATGCCTTTCTACACTATATAAAGGTGGAAATTTACATTGGAAACGTTTGGTTTAGCTGTTATAAAAGTTTGGTTTTTTAGTGCTGTAAATGCATTTTCAGCTCGCGCTGTACACATTTGCTATGAGAGGCATTATCTCATAAGGGAAATATTGGACAATCAAATTAATGACTGCGCAGGCTTCAGGATGTCTTTCTACACTATATAAATGTGGAAATTTACATTGGAAACGTTTAGTTTAGCTGTTAATGAAGTTTCGTTTTTTTAGTGCTGAAAATTCATTGTCTGCTGGCGCTGTACACTTTTTCTAAGTGTTGCAATATCTCATGAAGGAAATACTGGACAATCAAATTAATGACTTTCCAGGCTTCAGGATGCCTTTCTACACTATATAAAGGTGGAAATGTACATTGGAAACGTTTGGTTTAGCTGTTATAAAAGTTTGGTTTTTTAGTGCTGTAAATGCATTTTCAGCTCGCGCTGTACACATTTGCTATGAGAGGCATTATCTCATAAGGGAAATATTGGACAATCAAATTAATGACTGCGCAGGCTTCAGGATGTCTTTTTACACTATATAAAGGTGGAAATTTACATTGGAAACGTTTAGTTTAGCTGTTAATGAAGTTTCGTTTTTTTTAGTGCTGAAAATTCATTGTCTGCTGGCGCTGTACACTTTTTCTAAGTGTTGCAATATCTCATGAAGGAAATACTGGACAATCAAATTAATGCCTTTCCAGGCTTCAGGATGCCTTTCTACACTATATAAAGGTGGAAATTTACATTGGAAACGTTTGGTTTAGCTGTTATAAAAGTTTGGTTTTTTATTGCTTGTAAATGCATTTTCAGCTCGCGCTGTACACATTTGCTATGAGAGGCATTATCTCATAAGGGAAATATTGGACAATCAAATTAATGACTGCCCAGGCTTCAGGATGTCTTTTTACACTATATAAGGGTGGAAATTTACATTGGAAACGTTTAGTTTAGCTGTTAATGAAGTTTCGTTTTTTTAGTGCTGAAAATTCATTGTCTGCTCGCACTGTCCACATTTGCTATGTGAGGCATTATCTCATAAGGGAAATACTGGACAATCAAATTAATGACTGCCCAGGCTTCAGGATGCCTTTCTACACTATATAAAGGTGGAAATGTACATTGGAAACGTTTGGTTTAGCTGTTATAAAAGTTTGGTTTTTTAGTGCTGAAAATGCATTTTCAGCTCGCACTGTACACATTTGCTATGTGAGGCATTATCTCATAAGGGAAATACTGGACAATCAAATTAATGACTTCCCAGGCTCCAGGATGCCTTTTTACACTCTATAAATGTGGAAATTTACATTGGAAACGTTTGGTTTAGCTGTTAATGAAGTTTCGTTTTTTTAGTGCTGAAAATTCATTGTCTGCTGGCGCTGTACACTTTTTCTAAGTGTTGCAATATCTCATGAAGGAAATACTGGACAATCAAATTAATGACTTTCCAGGCTTCAGGATGCCTTTCTACACTATATAAAGGTGGAAATTTACATTTGAAACGTTTGGTTTAGCTGTTATAAAAGTTTGGTTTTTTAGTGCTGTAAATGCATTTTCAGCTCGCGCTGTACACATTTGCTATGAGAGGCATTATCTCATAAGGGAAATATTGGACAATCAAATTAATGACTGCCCAGGCTTCAGGATGTGTTTTTACACTATATAAAGGTGGAAATATACATTGGAAACGTTTAGTTTAGCTGTTAATGAAGTTTCGTTTTTTTAGTGCTGAAAATTCATTGTCTGCTGGCGCTGAACACTTTTTCTAAGTGTTGCAATATCTCATGAAGGAAATACTGGACAATCAAATTAATGACTTTCCAGGCTTCAGTATGCCTTTCTACACTATATAAAGGTGGAAATTTACATTGGAAACGTTTGGTTTAGCTGTTATAAAAGTTTGGTTTTTTTGTGCTGTAAATGCATTTTCAGCTCGCGCTGTACACATTTGCTATGAGAGGCATTATCTCATAAGGGAAATATTGGACAATCAAATTAATGACTGCCCAGGCTTCAGGATGTCTTTTTACACTATATAAAGGTGGAAATTTACATTGGAAACGTTTGGTTTAGCTGTTATAAAAGTTTGGTTTTTTAGTGCTGTAAATGCATTTTCAGCTCGCGCTGTACACATTTGCTATGTGAGGCATTATCTCATAAGGGAAATACTGGACAATCAAATTAATGACTGCCCATGCTTCAGGATGTCTTTTTACACTATATAAAGGTGGAAATTTACATTGGAAACGTTTGGTTTAGCTGTTATAAAAGTTTGGTTTTTTAGTGCTGAAAATGCATTTTCAGCTCGCACTGTACACATTTGCTATGTGAGGCATTATCTCATAAGGGAAATACTGGACAATCAAATTAATGACTTCCCAGGCTTCAGGATGCCTTTTTACACTCTATAAATGTGGAAATTTACATTGGAAACGTTTGGTTTAGCTGTTAATGAAGTTTCGTTTTTTTAGTGCTGAAAATTCATTGTCTGCTGGCGCTGTACACTTTTTCTAAGTGTTGCAATATCTCATGAAGGAAATACTGGACAATCAAATTAATGACTTTCCAGGCTTCAGGATGCCTTTCTACACTATATAAAGGTGGAAATTTACATTGGAAACGTTTGGTTTAGCTGTTATAAAAGTTTGGTTTTTTAGTGCTGTAAATGCATTTTCAGCTCGCGCTGTACACATTTGCTATGAGAGGCATTATCTCATAAGGGAAATATTGGACAATCAAATTAATGACTGCCCAGGCTTCAGGATGTCTTTTTACACTATATAAAGGTGGAAATTTACATTGGAAACGTTTAGTTTAGCTGTTAATGAAGTTTCGTTTTTTTTAGTGCTGAAAATTCATTGTCTGCTGGCGCTGTACACTTTTTCTAAGTGTTGCAATATCTCATGAAGGAAATACTGGACAATCAAATTAATGACTTTCCAGGCTTCAGGATGCCTTTCTACACTATATAAAGGTGGAAATTTACATTGGAAACGTTTGGTTTAGCTGTTATAAAAGTTTGGTTTTTTAGTGCTGAAAATGCATTTTCAGCTCGCACTGTACACATTTGCTATGTGAGGCATTATCTCATAAGGGAAATACTGGACAATCAAATTAATGACTTCCCAGGCTTCAGGATGCCTTTTTACACTCTATAAATGTGGAAATTTACATTGGAAACGTTTGGTTTAGCTGTTAATGGAGTTTCGTTTTTTTAGTGCTGAAAATTCATTGTCTGCTGGCGCTGTACACTTTTTCTAAGTGTTGCAATATCTCATGAATTAAATACTGGACAATCAAATTAATGACTTTCCAGGCTTCAGGATGCCTTTCTACACTATATAAAGGTGGAAATTTACATTTGAAACGTTTGGTTTAGCTGTTATAAAAGTTTGGTTTTTTAGTGCTGTAAATGCATTTTCAGCTCGCGCTGTACACATTTGCTATGAGAGGCATTATCTCATAAGGGAAATATTGGACAATCAAATTAATGACTGCCCAGGCTTCAGGATGTCTTTTTACACTATATAAAGGTGGAAATTTACAATGGAAACGTTTGGTTTAGCTGTTATAAAAGTTTGGTTTTTTAGTGCTGTAAATGCATTTTCAGCTCGCGCTGTACACATTTGCTATGAGAGGCATTATCTCATAAGGGAAATATTGGACAATCAAATTAATTGCTGCCCAGGCTTCAGGATGTCTTTTTACTCTATATAAAGTTGGAAATTTACATTGGAAACGTTTAGTTTAGCTGTTAATGAAGTTTCGTTTTTTTAGTGCTGAAAATTCATTGTCTGCTGGCGCTGTACACTTTTTCTAAGTGTTGCAATATCTCATGAAGGAAATACTGGACAATCAAATCAATGACTTTCCAGGCTTCATGATGCCTTTCTACACTATATAAAGGTGTAAATTTACATTGGAAACGTTTGGTTTAGCTGTTATAAAAGTTTGGTTTTTTAGTGCTGTAAATGCATTTTCAGCTCGCACTGTACACATTTGCTATGTGAGGCATTATCTCATAAGGGAAATACTGGACAATCAAATTAATGACTTCCCAGGCTTCAGGATGCCTTTTTACACTCTATAAATGTGGAAATTTACATTGGAAACGTTTGGTTTAGCTGTTAATGAAGTTTCGTTTTTTTAGTGCTGAAAATTCATTGTCTGCTGGCGCTGTACACTTTTTCTAAGTGTTGCAATATCTCATGAAGGAAATACTGGACAATCAAATTAATGACTTCCCAGGCTTCAGGATGCCTTTTTACACTCTATAAATGTGGAAATTTACATTGGAAACGTTTGGTTTAGCTGTTAATGAAGTTTCGTTTTTTTAGTGCTGAAAATTCATTGTCTGCTGGCGCTGTACACTTTTTCTAAGTGTTGCAATATCTCATGAAGGAAATACTGGACAATCAAATTAATGACTTTCCAGGCTTCAGGATGCCTTTCTACACTATATAAAGGTGGAAATTTACATTGGAAACGTTTGGTTTAGCTGTTATAAAAGTTTGGTTTTTTAGTGCTGTAAATGCATTTTCAGCTCGCGCTGTACACATTTGCTATGAGAGGCATTATCTCATAAGGGAAATATTGGACAATCAAATTAATGACTGCCCAGGCTTCAGGATGTCTTTTTACACTATATAAAGGTGGAAATTTACATTGGAAACGTTTAGTTTAGCTGTTAATGAAGTTTCGTTTTTTTTAGTGCTGAAAATTCATTGTCTGCTGGCGCTGTACACTTTTTCTAAGTGTTGCAATATCTCATGAAGGAAATACTGGACAATCAAATTAATGACTTTCCAGGCTTCAGGATGCCTTTCTACACTATATAAAGGTGGAAATTTACATTGGAAACGTTTGGTTTAGCTGTTATAAAAGTTTGGTTTTTTAGTGCTGTAAATGCATTTTCAGCTCGCGCTGTACACATTTGCTATGAGAGGCATTATCTCATAAGGGAAATATTGGACAATCAAATTAATGACTGCCCAGGCTTCAGGATGTCTTTTTACACTATATAAAGGTGGAAATTTACAATGGAAACGTTTGGTTTAGCTGTTATAAAAGTTTGGTTTTTTAGTGCTGTAAATGCATTTTCAGCTCGCGCTGTACACATTTGCTATGAGAGGCATTATCTCATAAGGGAAATATTGGACAATCAAATTAATGGCTGCCCAGGCTTCAGGATGTCTTTTTACTCTATATAAAGTTGGAAATTTACATTGGAAACGTTTAGTTTAGCTGTTAATGAAGTTTCGTTTTTTTAGTGCTGAAAATTCATTGTCTGCTGGCGCTGTACACTTTTTCTAAGTGTTGCAATATCTCATGAAGGAAATACTGGACAATCAAATCAATGACTTTCCAGGCTTCAGGATGCCTTTCTACACTATATAAAGGTGAAAATTTACATTGGAAACGTTTGGTTTAGCTGTTATAAAAGTTTGGTTTTTTAGTGCTGTAAATGCATTTTCAGCTCGCACTGTACACATTTGCTATGTGAGGCATTATCTCATAAGGGAAATACTGGACAATCAAATTAATGACTTCCCAGGCTTCAGGATGCCTTTTTACACTCTATAAATGTGGAAATTTACATTGGAAACGTTTGGTTTAGCTGTTAATGAAGTTTCGTTTTTTTAGTGCTGAAAATTCATTGTCTGCTGGCGCTGTACACTTTTTCTAAGTGTTGCAATATCTCATGAAGGAAATACTGGACAATCAAATTAATGACTTTCCAGGCTTCAGGATGCCTTTCTACACTATATAAAGGTGGAAATGTACATTGGAAACGTTTGGTTTAGCTGTTATAAAAGTTTGTTTTTTTAGTGCTGTAAATGCATTTTCAGCTCGCGCTGTACACATTTGCTATGAGAGGCATTGTCTCATAAGGGAAATATTGGACAATCAAATTAATGACTGCCCAGGCTTCAGGATGTCTTTTTACACTATATAAAGGTGGAAATTTACATTGGAAACGTTTGGTTTAGCTGTTATAAAAGTTTGGTTTTTTTAGTGCTGAAAATGCATTTTCAGCTCGCACTGTACACATTTGCTATGTGAGGCATTATCTCATAAGGGAAATACTGGACAATCAAATTAATGACTGCCCAGGCTTCAGGATGTCTTTTTACACTATATAAAGGTGGAAATTTACATTGGAAACGTTTGGTTTAGCTGTTATAAAAGTTTGGTTTTTTAGTGCTGAAAATGCATTTTCAGCTCGCGCTGTACACATTTGCTATGAGAGGCATTATCTCATAAGGGAAATATTGGACAATCAAATTAATGACTGCCCAGGCTTCAGGATGTCTTTTTACACTATATAAAGGTGGAAATTTACATTGGAAACGTTTAGTTTAGCTGTTAATGAAGTTTCGTTTTTTTAGTGCTGAAAATTCATTGTCTGCTGGCGCTGTACACTTTTTCTAAGTGTTGCAATATCTCATGAAGGAAATACTGGACAATCAAATTAATGACTTTCCAGGCTTCAGGATGCCTTTCTACACTATATAAAGGTGGAAATTTACATTGGAAACGTTTGGTTTAGCTGTTATAAAAGTTTGGTTTTTTAGTGCTGTAAATGCATTTTCAGCTCGCGCTGTACACATTTGCTATGAGAGGCATTATCTCATAAGGGAAATATTGGACAATCAAATTAATGACTGCCCAGGCTTCAGGATGTCTTTTTACACTATATAAAGGTGGAAATTTACATTGGAAACGTTTAGTTTAGCTGTTAATGAAGTTTCGTTTTTTTTAGTGCTGAAAATTCATTGTCTGCTGGCGCTGTACACTTTTTCTAAGTGTTGCAATATCTCATGAAGGAAATACTGGACAATCAAATTAATGACTTTCCAGGCTTCAGGATGCCTTTCTACACTATATAAAGGTGGAAATTTACATTGGAAACGTTTGGTTTAGCTGTTATAAAAGTTTGGTTTTTTAGTGCTGTAAATGCATTTTCAGCTCGCGCTGTACACATTTGCTATGAGAGGCATTATCTCATAAGGGAAATATTGGACAATCAAATTAATGACTGCCCAGGCTTCAGGATGTCTTTTTACACTATATAAAGGTGGAAATTTACAATGGAAACGTTTGGTTTAGCTGTTATAAAAGTTTGGTTTTTTAGTGCTGTAAATGCATTTTCAGCTCGCGCTGTACACATTTGCTATGAGAGGCATTATCTCATAAGGGAAATATTGGACAATCAAATTAATGGCTGCCCAGGCTTCAGGATGTCTTTTTACTCTATATAAAGTTGGAAATTTACATTGGAAACGTTTAGTTTAGCTGTTAATGAAGTTTCGTTTTTTTAGTGCTGAAAATTCATTGTCTGCTGGCGCTGTACACTTTTTCTAAGTGTTGCAATATCTCATGAAGGAAATACTGGACAATCAAATCAATGACTTTCCAGGCTTCAGGATGCCTTTCTACACTATATAAAGGTGAAAATTTACATTGGAAACGTTTGGTTTAGCTGTTATAAAAGTTTGGTTTTTTAGTGCTGTAAATGCATTTTCAGCTCGCACTGTACACATTTGCTATGTGAGGCATTATCTCATAAGGGAAATACTGGACAATCAAATTAATGACTTCCCAGGCTTCAGGATGCCTTTTTACACTCTATAAATGTGGAAATTTACATTGGAAACGTTTGGTTTAGCTGTTAATGAAGTTTCGTTTTTTTAGTGCTGAAAATTCATTGTCTGCTGGCGCTGTACACTTTTTCTAAGTGTTGCAATATCTCATGAAGGAAATACTGGACAATCAAATTAATGACTTTCCAGGCTTCAGGATGCCTTTCTACACTATATAAAGGTGGAAATGTACATTGGAAACGTTTGGTTTAGCTGTTATAAAAGTTTGTTTTTTTAGTGCTGTAAATGCATTTTCAGCTCGCGCTGTACACATTTGCTATGAGAGGCATTGTCTCATAAGGGAAATATTGGACAATCAAATTAATGACTGCCCAGGCTTCAGGATGTCTTTTTACACTATATAAAGGTGGAAATTTACAATGGAAACGTTTGGTTTAGCTGTTATAAAAGTTTGGTTTTTTAGTGCTGTAAATGCATTTTCAGCTCGCGCTGTACACATTTGCTATGAGAGGCATTATCTCATAAGGGAAATATTGGACAATCAAATTAATTGCTGCCCAGGCTTCAGGATGTCTTTTTACTCTATATAAAGTTGGAAATTTACATTGGAAACGTTTAGTTTAGCTGTTAATGAAGTTTCGTTTTTTTAGTGCTGAAAATTCATTGTCTGCTGGCGCTGTACACTTTTTCTAAGTGTTGCAATATCTCATGAAGGAAATACTGGACAATCAAATCAATGACTTTCCAGGCTTCAGGATGCCTTTCTACACTATATAAAGGTGAAAATTTACATTGGAAACGTTTGGTTTAGCTGTTATAAAAGTTTGGTTTTTTAGTGCTGTAAATGCATTTTCAGCTCGCACTGTACACATTTGCTATGTGAGGCATTATCTCATAAGGGAAATACTGGACAATCAAATTAATGACTTCCCAGGCTTCAGGATGCCTTTTTACACTCTATAAATGTGGAAATTTACATTGGAAACGTTTGGTTTAGCTGTTAATGAAGTTTCGTTTTTTTAGTGCTGAAAATTCATTGTCTGCTGGCGCTGTACACTTTTTCTAAGTGTTGCAATATCTCATGAAGGAAATACTGGACAATCAAATTAATGACTTCCCAGGCTTCAGGATGCCTTTTTACACTCTATAAATGTGGAAATTTACATTGGAAACGTTTGGTTTAGCTGTTAATGAAGTTTCGTTTTTTTAGTGCTGAAAATTCATTGTCTGCTGGCGCTGTACACTTTTTCTAAGTGTTGCAATATCTCATGAAGGAAATACTGGACAATCAAATTAATGACTTTCCAGGCTTCAGGATGCCTTTCTACACTATATAAAGGTGGAAATTTACATTGGAAACGTTTGGTTTAGCTGTTATAAAAGTTTGGTTTTTTAGTGCTGTAAATGCATTTTCAGCTCGCGCTGTACACATTTGCTATGAGAGGCATTATCTCATAAGGGAAATATTGGACAATCAAATTAATGACTGCCCAGGCTTCAGGATGTCTTTTTACACTATATAAAGGTGGAAATTTACATTGGAAACGTTTAGTTTAGCTGTTAATGAAGTTTCGTTTTTTTTAGTGCTGAAAATTCATTGTCTGCTGGCGCTGTACACTTTTTCTAAGTGTTGCAATATCTCATGAAGGAAATACTGGACAATCAAATTAATGACTTTCCAGGCTTCAGGATGCCTTTCTACACTATATAAAGGTGGAAATTTACATTGGAAACGTTTGGTTTAGCTGTTATAAAAGTTTGGTTTTTTAGTGCTGTAAATGCATTTTCAGCTCGCGCTGTACACATTTGCTATGAGAGGCATTATCTCATAAGGGAAATATTGGACAATCAAATTAATGACTGCCCAGGCTTCAGGATGTCTTTTTACACTATATAAAGGTGGAAATTTACAATGGAAACGTTTGGTTTAGCTGTTATAAAAGTTTGGTTTTTTAGTGCTGTAAATGCATTTTCAGCTCGCGCTGTACACATTTGCTATGAGAGGCATTATCTCATAAGGGAAATATTGGACAATCAAATTAATGGCTGCCCAGGCTTCAGGATGTCTTTTTACTCTATATAAAGTTGGAAATTTACATTGGAAACGTTTAGTTTAGCTGTTAATGAAGTTTCGTTTTTTTAGTGCTGAAAATTCATTGTCTGCTGGCGCTGTACACTTTTTCTAAGTGTTGCAATATCTCATGAAGGAAATACTGGACAATCAAATCAATGACTTTCCAGGCTTCAGGATGCCTTTCTACACTATATAAAGGTGAAAATTTACATTGGAAACGTTTGGTTTAGCTGTTATAAAAGTTTGGTTTTTTAGTGCTGTAAATGCATTTTCAGCTCGCACTGTACACATTTGCTATGTGAGGCATTATCTCATAAGGGAAATACTGGACAATCAAATTAATGACTTCCCAGGCTTCAGGATGCCTTTTTACACTCTATAAATGTGGAAATTTACATTGGAAACGTTTGGTTTAGCTGTTAATGAAGTTTCGTTTTTTTAGTGCTGAAAATTCATTGTCTGCTGGCGCTGTACACTTTTTCTAAGTGTTGCAATATCTCATGAAGGAAATACTGGACAATCAAATTAATGACTTTCCAGGCTTCAGGATGCCTTTCTACACTATATAAAGGTGGAAATGTACATTGGAAACGTTTGGTTTAGCTGTTATAAAAGTTTGTTTTTTTAGTGCTGTAAATGCATTTTCAGCTCGCGCTGTACACATTTGCTATGAGAGGCATTGTCTCATAAGGGAAATATTGGACAATCAAATTAATGACTGCCCAGGCTTCAGGATGTCTTTTTACACTATATAAAGGTGGAAATTTACATTGGAAACGTTTGGTTTAGCTGTTATAAAAGTTTGGTTTTTTTAGTGCTGAAAATGCATTTTCAGCTCGCACTGTACACATTTGCTATGTGAGGCATTATCTCATAAGGGAAATACTGGACAATCAAATTAATGACTGCCCAGGCTTCAGGATGTCTTTTTACACTATATAAAGGTGGAAATTTACATTGGAAACGTTTGGTTTAGCTGTTATAAAAGTTTGGTTTTTTAGTGCTGTAAATGCATTTTCAGCTCGCGCTGTACACATTTGCTATGAGAGGCATTATCTCATAAGGGAAATATTGGACAATCAAATTAATGACTGCCCAGGCTTCAGGATGTCTTTTTACACTATATAAAGGTGGAAATTTACATTGGAAACGTTTAGTTTAGCTGTTAATGAAGTTTCGTTTTTTTTAGTGCTGAAAATTCATTGTCTGCTGGCGCTGTACACTTTTTCTAAGTGTTGCAATATCTCATGAAGGAAATACTGGACAATCAAATTAATGACTTTCCAGGCTTCAGGATGCCTTTCTACACTATATAAAGGTGGAAATTTACATTGGAAACGTTTGGTTTAGCTGTTATAAAAGTTTGGTTTTTTAGTGCTGTAAATGCATTTTCAGCTCGCGCTGTACACATTTGCTATGAGAGGCATTATCTCATAAGGGAAATATTGGACAATCAAATTAATGACTGCCCAGGCTTCAGGATGTCTTTTTACACTATATAAAGGTGGAAATTTACAATGGAAACGTTTGGTTTAGCTGTTATAAAAGTTTGGTTTTTTAGTGCTGTAAATGCATTTTCAGCTCGCGCTGTACACATTTGCTATGAGAGGCATTATCTCATAAGGGAAATATTGGACAATCAAATTAATGGCTGCCCAGGCTTCAGGATGTCTTTTTACTCTATATAAAGTTGGAAATTTACATTGGAAACGTTTAGTTTAGCTGTTAATGAAGTTTCGTTTTTTTAGTGCTGAAAATTCATTGTCTGCTGGCGCTGTACACTTTTTCTAAGTGTTGCAATATCTCATGAAGGAAATACTGGACAATCAAATCAATGACTTTCCAGGCTTCAGGATGCCTTTCTACACTATATAAAGGTGAAAATTTACATTGGAAACGTTTGGTTTAGCTGTTATAAAAGTTTGGTTTTTTAGTGCTGTAAATGCATTTTCAGCTCGCACTGTACACATTTGCTATGTGAGGCATTATCTCATAAGGGAAATACTGGACAATCAAATTAATGACTTCCCAGGCTTCAGGATGCCTTTTTACACTCTATAAATGTGGAAATTTACATTGGAAACGTTTGGTTTAGCTGTTAATGAAGTTTCGTTTTTTTAGTGCTGAAAATTCATTGTCTGCTGGCGCTGTACACTTTTTCTAAGTGTTGCAATATCTCATGAAGGAAATACTGGACAATCAAATTAATGACTTTCCAGGCTTCAGGATGCCTTTCTACACTATATAAAGGTGGAAATGTACATTGGAAACGTTTGGTTTAGCTGTTATAAAAGTTTGTTTTTTTAGTGCTGTAAATGCATTTTCAGCTCGCGCTGTACACATTTGCTATGAGAGGCATTGTCTCATAAGGGAAATATTGGACAATCAAATTAATGACTGCCCAGGCTTCAGGATGTCTTTTTACACTATATAAAGGTGGAAATTTACATTGGAAACGTTTGGTTTAGCTGTTATAAAAGTTTGGTTTTTTAGTGCTGAAAATGCATTTTCAGCTCGCGCTGTACACATTTGCTATGAGAGGCATTATCTCATAAGGGAAATATTGGACAATCAAATTAATGGCTGCCCAGGCTTCAGGATGTCTTTTTACTCTATATAAAGTTGGAAATTTACATTGGAAACGTTTAGTTTAGCTGTTAATGAAGTTTCGTTTTTTTAGTGCTGAAAATTCATTGTCTGCTGGCGCTGTACACTTTTTCTAAGTGTTGCAATATCTCATGAAGGAAATACTGGACAATCAAATCAATGACTTTCCAGGCTTCAGGATGCCTTTCTACACTATATAAAGGTGGAAATTTACATTGGAAACGTTTGGTTTAGCTGTTATAAAAGTTTGGTTTTTTAGTGCTGTAAATGCATTTTCAGCTCGCACTGTACACATTTGCTATGTGAGGCATTATCTCATAAGGGAAATACTGGACAATCAAATTAATGACTTCCCAGGCTTCAGGATGCCTTTTTACACTCTATAAATGTGGAAATTTACATTGGAAACGTTTGGTTTAGCTGTTAATGAAGTTTCGTTTTTTTAGTGCTGAAAATTCATTGTCTGCTGGCGCTGTACACCTTTTCTAAGTGTTGCAATATCTCATGAAGGAAATACTGGACAATCAAATTAATGACTTTCCAGGCTTCAGGATGCCTTTCTACACTATATAAAGGTGGAAATTTACATTGGAAACGTTTGGTTTAGCTGTTATAAAAGTTTGGGTTTTTAGTGCTGTAAATGCATTTTCAGCTCGCGCTGTACACATTTGCTATGAGAGGCATTATCTCATAAGGGAAATATTGGACAATCAAATTAATGACTGCCCAGGCTTCAGGATGTCTTTATACACTATATAAAGGTGGAAATTTACATTGGAAACGTTTAGTTTAGCTGTTAATGAAGTTTCGTTTTTTTAGTGCTGAAAATTCATTGTCTGCTGGCGCTGTACACTTTTTCTAAGTGTTGCAATATCTCATGAAGGAAATACTGGACAATCAAATTAATGACTTTCCAGGCTTCAGGATGCCTTTCTACACTATATAAAGGTGGAAATTTACATTGGAAACGTTTGGTTTAGCTGTTATAAAAGTTTGGTTTTTTAGTGCTGTAAATGCATTTTCAGCTCGCGCTGTACACATTTGCTATGAGAGGCATTATCTCATAAGGGAAATATTGGACAATCAAATTAATGACTGCCCAGGCTTCAGGATGTCTTTTTACACTATATAAACGTGGAAATTTACATTGGAAACGTTTAGTTTAGCTGTTAATGAAGTTTCGTTTTTTTAGTGCTGAAAATTCATTGTCTGCTGGCGCTGTACACTTTTTCTAAGTGTTGCAATATCTCATGAAGGAAATACTGGACAATCAAATTAATGACTTTCCAGGCTTCAGGATGCCTTTTTACACTATATAAAGGTGGAAATTTACATTGGAAACGTTTGGTTTAGCTGTTATAAAAGTTTGGTTTTTTAGTGCTGTAAATGCATTTTCAGCTCGCGCTGTACACATTTGCTATGAGAGGCATTATCTCATAAAGGAAATATTGGACAATCGAATTAATGACTGCCCAGGCTTCAGGATGTCTTTTTACACTATATAAAGGTGGAAATTTACATTGGAAACGTTTGGTTTAGCTGTTATAAAAGTTTGGTTTTTTAGTGCTGAAAATGCATTTTCAGCTCGCACTGTACACATTTGCTATGTGAGGCATTATCTCATAAGGGAAATACTGGACAATCAAATTAATGACTTCCCAGGCTTTCAGGATGCCTTTTTACACTCTATAAATGTGGAAATTTACATTGGAAACGTTTGGTTTAGCTGTTAATGAAGTTTCGTTTTTTTAGTGCTGAAAATTCATTGTCTGCTGGCGCTGTACACCTTTTCTAAGTGTTGCAATATCTCATGAAGGAAATACTGGACAATCAAATTAATGACTTTCCAGGCTTCAAGATGCCTTTCTACACTATATAAAGGTGGAAATTTACATTGGAAACGTTTGGTTTAGCTGTTATAAAAGTTTGGGTTTTTAGTCCTGTAAATGCATTTTCAGCTCGCGCTGTACACATTTGCTATGAGAGGCATTATCTCATAAGCGAAATATTGGACAATCAAATTAATGACTGCCCAGGCTTCAGGATGTCTTTTTACACTATATAAAGGTGGAAATTTACATTGGAAACGTTTGGTTTAGCTGTTATAAAAGTTTGTTTTTTTAGTGCTGAAAATGCATTTTCAGCTCGCACTGTACACATTTGCTATGTGAGGCATTATCTCATAAGGGAAATACTGGACAATCAAATTAATTACTTCCCAGGCTTCAGGATGCCTTTTTACACTCTATAAATGTGGAAATTTACATTGGAAACGTTTGGTTTAGCTGTTAATGAAGTTTCGTTTTTTTAGTGCTGAAAATTCATTGTCTGCTGGCGCTGTACACTTTTTCTAAGTGTTGCAATATCTCATGAAGGAAATACTGGACAATCAAATTAATGACTTTCCAGGCTTCAGGATGCCTTTCTACACTATATAAAGGTGGAAATTTACATTGGAAACGTTTGGTTTAGCTGTTATAAAAGTTTGTTTTTTTAGTGCTGTAAATGCATTTTCAGCTCGCGCTGTACACATTTGCTATGAGAGGCATTATCTCATAAGGGAAATATTGGACAATCAAATTAATGACTGCCCAGGCTTCAGGATGTCTTTTTACACTATATAAAGGTGGAAATTTACATTGGAAACGTTTGGTTTAGCTGATATAAAAGTTTGGTTTTTTAGTGCTGTAAATGCATTTTCAGCTCGCGCTGTACACATTTGCTATGAGAGGCATTATCTCATAAGGGAAATATTGGACAATCAAATTAATGACTGCCCAGGCTTCAGGATGTCTTTTTACACTATATAAAGGTGGAAATTTACATTGGAAACGTTTAGTTTAGCTGTTAATGAAGTTTCGTTTTTTTAGTGCTGAAAATTCATTGTCTGCTGGCGCTGTACACTTTTTCTAAGTGTTGCAATATCTCATGAAGGAAATACTGGACAATCAAATTAATGACTTTCCAGGCTTCAGGATGCCTTTCTACACTATATAAAGGTAGAAATTTACATTGGAAACGTTTGGTTTAGCTGTTATAAAAGTTTGGTTTTTTAGTGCTGTAAATGCATTTTCAGCTCGCGCTGTACACATTTGCTATGAGAGGCATTATCTCATAAGGGAAATATTGGACAATCAAATTAATGACTGCCCAGGCTTCAGGATGTCTTTTTACACTATATAAAGGTGGAAATTTACATTGGAAACGTTTGGTTTAGCTGTTATAAAAGTTTGGTTTTTTAGTGCTGTAAATGCATTTTCAGCTCGCGCTGTACACATTTGCTATGAGAGGCATTATCTCATAAGGGAAATATTGGACAATCAAATTAATGGCTGCCCAGGCTTCAGGATGTCTTTTTACACTATATAAAGGTGGAAATTTACATTGGAAACGTTTAGTTTAGCTGTTAATGAAGTTTCGGTTTTTTAGTGCTGAAAATTCATTGTCTCCTGGCGCTGTACACTTTTTCTAAGTGTTGCAATATCTCATGAAGGAAATACTGGACAATCAAATTAATGACTTTCCAGGCTTCAGGATGCCTTTCTACACTATATAAAGGTGGAAATTTACATTGGAAACGTTTGGTTTAGCTGTTATAAAAGTTTGGTTTTTTAGTGCTGTAAATGCATTTTCAGCTCGCGCTGTACACATTTGCTATGAGAGGCATTATCTCAAAAGGGAAATATTGGACAATCAAATTAATGACTGCCCAGGCTTCAGGATGTCTTTTTACACTATATAAAGGTGGAATTTACATTGGAAACGTTTGGTTTAGCTGTTATAAAAGTTTGGTTTTTTAGTGCTGAAAATGCATTTTCAGCTCGCACTGTACACATTTGCTATGTGAGGCATTATCTCATGAAGGAAATACTGGACAATCAAATTAATGACTTTCCAGGCTTCAGGATGCCTTTTTACACTATATAAAGGTGGAAATTTACATTGGAAACGTTTGGTTTAGCTGTTATAAAAGTTTGGTTTTTTAGTGCTGTAAATGCATTTTCAGCTCGCGCTGTACACATTTGCAATGAGAGGCATTATCTCATAAAGGAAATATTGGACAATCGAATTAATGACTGCCCAGGCTTCAGGATGTCTTTTTACACTATATAAAGGTGGAAATTTACATTGGAAACGTTTGGTTTAGCTGTTATAAAAGTTTGGTTTTTTAGTGCTGAAAATGCATTTTCAGCTCGCACTGTACACATTTGCTATGTGAGGCATTATCTCATAAGGGAAATACTGGACAATCAAATTAATGACTTCCGGGGCTTTCAGGATGCCTTTTTACACTCTATAAATGTGGAAATTTACATTGGAAACGTTTGGTTTAGCTGTTAATGAAGTTTCGTTTTTTTAGTGTTGAAAATTCATTGTCTGCTGGCGCTGTACACCTTTTCTAAGTGTTGCAATATCTCATGAAGGAAATACTGGACAATCAAATTAATGACTTTCCAGGCTTCAAGATGCCTTTCTACACTATATAAAGGTGGAAATTTACATTGGAAACGTTTGGTTTAGCTGTTATAAAAGTTTGGGTTTTTAGTCCTGTAAATGCATTTTCAGCTCGCGCTGTACACATTTGCTATGAGAGGCATTATCTCATAAGCGAAATATTGGACAATCAAATTAATGACTGCCCAGGCTTCAGGATGTCTTTTTACACTATATAAAGGTGGAAATTTACATTGGAAACGTTTAGTTTAGCTGTTATAAAAGTTTGTTTTTTTAGTGCTGTAAATGCATTTTCAGCTCGCGCTGTACACATTTGCTATGTGAGGCATTATCTCATAAGGGAAATACTGGACAATCAAATTAATGACTGCCCAGGCTTCAGGATGTCTTTTTACACTATATAAAGGTGGAAATTTACATTGGAAACGTTTGGTTTAGCTGTTATAAAAGTTTGGTTTTTTAGTGCTGTAAATTCATTGTCTGCTGGCGCTGTACACCTTTTCTAAGTGTTGCATTATCTCATAAAGGAAATATTGGACAATCGAATTAATGACTGCCCAGGCTTCAGGATGTCTTTTTACACTATATAAAGGTGGAAATTTACATTGGAAACGTTTGGTTTAGCTGTTATAAAAGTTTGGTTTTTTAGTGCTGAAAATGCATTTTCAGCTCGCACTGTACACATTTGCTATGTGAGGCATTATCTCATAAGGGAAATACTGGACAATCAAATTAATGACTTCCCAGGCTTTCAGGATGCCTTTTTACACTCTATAAATGTGGAAATTTACATTGGAAACGTTTGGTTTAGCTGTTAATGAAGTTTCGTTTTTTTAGTGCTGAAAATTCATTGTCTGCTGGCGCTGTACACCTTTTCTAAGTGTTGCAATATCTCATGAAGGAAATACTGGACAATCAAATTAATGACTTTCCAGGCTTCAAGATGCCTTTCTACACTATATAAAGGTGGAAATTTACATTGGAAACGTTTGGTTTAGCTGTTATAAAAGTTTGGGTTTTTAGTCCTGTAAATGCATTTTCAGCTCGCGCTGTACACATTTGCTATGAGAGGCATTATCTCATAAGCGAAATATTGGACAATCAAATTAATGACTGCCCAGGCTTCAGGATGTCTTTTTACACTATATAAAGGTGGAAATTTACATTGGAAACGTTTGGTTTAGCTGTTATAAAAGTTTGTTTTTTTAGTGCTGAAAATGCATTTTCAGCTCGCACTGTACACATTTGCTATGTGAGGCATTATCTCATAAGGGAAATACTGGACAATCAAATTAATTACTTCCCAGGCTTCAGGATGCCTTTTTACACTCTATAAATGTGGAAATTTACATTGGAAACGTTTGGTTTAGCTGTTAATGAAGTTTCGTTTTTTTAGTGCTGAAAATTCATTGTCTGCTGGCGCTGTACACTTTTTCTAAGTGTTGCAATATCTCATGAAGGAAATACTGGACAATCAAATTAATGACTTTCCAGGCTTCAGGATGCCTTTCTACACTATATAAAGGTGGAAATTTACATTGGAAACGTTTGGTTTAGCTGTTATAAAAGTTTGTTTTTTTAGTGCTGTAAATGCATTTTCAGCTCGCGCTGTACACATTTGCTATGAGAGGCATTATCTCATAAGGGAAATATTGGACAATCAAATTAATGACTGCCCAGGCTTCAGGATGTCTTTTTACACTATATAAAGGTGGAAATTTACATTGGAAACGTTTGGTTTAGCTGATATAAAAGTTTGGTTTTTTAGTGCTGTAAATGCATTTTCAGCTCGCGCTGTACACATTTGCTATGAGAGGCATTATCTCATAAGGGAAATATTGGACAATCAAATTAATGACTGCCCAGGCTTCAGGATGTCTTTTTACACTATATAAAGGTGGAAATTTACATTGGAAACGTTTAGTTTAGCTGTTAATGAAGTTTCGTTTTTTTAGTGCTGAAAATTCATTGTCTGCTGGCGCTGTACACTTTTTCTAAGTGTTGCAATATCTCATGAAGGAAATACTGGACAATCAAATTAATGACTTTCCAGGCTTCAGGATGCCTTTCTACACTATATAAAGGTAGAAATTTACATTGGAAACGTTTGGTTTAGCTGTTATAAAAGTTTGGTTTTTTAGTGCTGTAAATGCATTTTCAGCTCGCGCTGTACACATTTGCTATGAGAGGCATTATCTCATAAGGGAAATATTGGACAATCAAATTAATGACTGCCCAGGCTTCAGGATGTCTTTTTACACTATATAAAGGTGGAAATTTACATTGGAAACGTTTGGTTTAGCTGTTATAAAAGTTTGGTTTTTTAGTGCTGTAAATGCATTTTCAGCTCGCGCTGTACACATTTGCTATGAGAGGCATTATCTCATAAGGGAAATATTGGACAATCAAATTAATGGCTGCCCAGGCTTCAGGATGTCTTTTTACACTATATAAAGGTGGAAATTTACATTGGAAACGTTTAGTTTAGCTGTTAATGAAGTTTCGGTTTTTTAGTGCTGAAAATTCATTGTCTCCTGGCGCTGTACACTTTTTCTAAGTGTTGCAATATCTCATGAAGGAAATACTGGACAATCAAATTAATGACTTTCCAGGCTTCAGGATGCCTTTCTACACTATATAAAGGTGGAAATTTACATTGGAAACGTTTGGTTTAGCTGTTATAAAAGTTTGGTTTTTTAGTGCTGTAAATGCATTTTCAGCTCGCGCTGTACACATTTGCTATGAGAGGCATTATCTCAAAAGGGAAATATTGGACAATCAAATTAATGACTGCCCAGGCTTCAGGATGTCTTTTTACACTATATAAAGGTGGAATTTACATTGGAAACGTTTGGTTTAGCTGTTATAAAAGTTTGGTTTTTTAGTGCTGAAAATGCATTTTCAGCTCGCACTGTACACATTTGCTATGTGAGGCATTATCTCATGAAGGAAATACTGGACAATCAAATTAATGACTTTCCAGGCTTCAGGATGCCTTTTTACACTATATAAAGGTGGAAATTTACATTGGAAACGTTTGGTTTAGCTGTTATAAAAGTTTGGTTTTTTAGTGCTGTAAATGCATTTTCAGCTCGCGCTGTACACATTTGCAATGAGAGGCATTATCTCATAAAGGAAATATTGGACAATCGAATTAATGACTGCCCAGGCTTCAGGATGTCTTTTTACACTATATAAAGGTGGAAATTTACATTGGAAACGTTTGGTTTAGCTGTTATAAAAGTTTGGTTTTTTAGTGCTGAAAATGCATTTTCAGCTCGCACTGTACACATTTGCTATGTGAGGCATTATCTCATAAGGGAAATACTGGACAATCAAATTAATGACTTCCGGGGCTTTCAGGATGCCTTTTTACACTCTATAAATGTGGAAATTTACATTGGAAACGTTTGGTTTAGCTGTTAATGAAGTTTCGTTTTTTTAGTGTTGAAAATTCATTGTCTGCTGGCGCTGTACACCTTTTCTAAGTGTTGCAATATCTCATGAAGGAAATACTGGACAATCAAATTAATGACTTTCCAGGCTTCAAGATGCCTTTCTACACTATATAAAGGTGGAAATTTACATTGGAAACGTTTGGTTTAGCTGTTATAAAAGTTTGGGTTTTTAGTCCTGTAAATGCATTTTCAGCTCGCGCTGTACACATTTGCTATGAGAGGCATTATCTCATAAGCGAAATATTGGACAATCAAATTAATGACTGCCCAGGCTTCAGGATGTCTTTTTACACTATATAAAGGTGGAAATTTACATTGGAAACGTTTAGTTTAGCTGTTATAAAAGTTTGTTTTTTTAGTGCTGTAAATGCATTTTCAGCTCGCGCTGTACACATTTGCTATGTGAGGCATTATCTCATAAGGGAAATACTGGACAATCAAATTAATGACTGCCCAGGCTTCAGGATGTCTTTTTACACTATATAAAGGTGGAAATTTACATTGGAAACGTTTGGTTTAGCTGTTATAAAAGTTTGGTTTTTTAGTGCTGTAAATGCATTTTCAGCTCGCACTGTACACATTTGCTATGTGAGGCATTATCTCATAAGGGAAATACTGGACAATCAAATTAATGACTTCCCAGGCTTCAGGATGCCTTTTTACACTCTATAAATGTGGAAATTTACATTGGAAACGTTTGGTTTAGCTGTTAATGAAGTTTCGTTTTTTTAGTGCTGAAAATTCATTGTCTGCTGGCGCTGTACACCTTTTCTAAGTGTTGCAATATCTCATGAAGGAAATACTGGACAATCAAATTAATGACTTTCCAGGCTTCAGGATGCCTTTCTACACTATATAAAGGTGGAAATTTACATTGGAAACGTTTGGTTTAGCTGTTATAAAAGTTTGGGTTTTTAGTGCTGTAAATGCATTTTCAGCTCGCGCTGTACACATTTGCTATGAGAGGCATTATCTCATAAGGGAAATATTGGACAATCAAATTAATGACTGCCCAGGCTTCAGGATGTCTTTATACACTATATAAAGGTGGAAATTTACATTGGAAACGTTTAGTTTAGCTGTTAATGAAGTTTCGTTTTTTTAGTGCTGAAAATTCATTGTCTGCTGGCGCTGTACACTTTTTCTAAGTGTTGCAATATCTCATGAAGGAAATACTGGACAATCAAATTAATGACTTTCCAGGCTTCAGGATGCCTTTCTACACTATATAAAGGTGGAAATTTACATTGGAAACGTTTGGTTTAGCTGTTATAAAAGTTTGGTTTTTTAGTGCTGTAAATGCATTTTCAGCTCGCGCTGTACACATTTGCTATGAGAGGCATTATCTCATAAGGGAAATATTGGACAATCAAATTAATGACATCCCAGGCTTCAGGATGTCTTTTTACACTATATAAAGGTGGAAATTTACATTGGAAACGTTTAGTTCAGCTGTTAATGAAGTTTCGTTTTTTTAGTGCTGAAAATTCATTGTCTGCTGGCGCTGTACACTTTTTCTAAGTGTTGCAATATCTCATGAAGGAAATACTGGACAATCAAATTAATGACTTTCCAGGCTTCAGGATGCCTTTCTACACTATATAAAGGTGGAAATGTACATTGGAAACGTTTGGTTTAGCTGTTATAAAAGTTTGTTTTTTTAGTGCTGTAAATGCATGTTCAGCTCGCGCTGTACACATTTGCTATGAGAGGCATTATCTCATAAGGGAAATATTGGACAATCAAATTAATGACTGCCCAGGCTCCAGGATGTCTTTTTACACTATATAAAGGTGGAAATTTACATTGGAAACGTTTGGTTTAGTTGTTATAAAAGTTTGGTTTTTTTCGTGCTGAAAATGCATTTTCAGCTCGCACTGTACACATTTGCTATGTGAGGCATTATCTCATAAGGGAAATACTGGACAATCAAATTAATGACTGCCCAGGCTTCAGGATGTCTTTTTACACTATATAAAGGTGGAAATTTACATTGGAAACGTTTGGTTTAGCTGTTATAAAAGTTTGGTTTTTTAGTGCTGAAAATGCATTTTCAGCTCGCACTGTACACATTTGCAATGTGAGGCATTATCTCATAAGGGAAATACTGGACAATCAAATTAATGACTTCCCAGGCTTCAGGATGCCTTTTTACACTCTATAAATGTGGAAATTTACATTGGAAACGTTTGGTTTAGCTGTTAATGAAGTTTCGTTTTTTTAGTGCTGAAAATTCATTGTCTGCTGGCGCTGTACACTTTTTCTAAGTGTTGCAATATCTCATGAAGGAAATACTGGACAATCAAATTAATGACTTTCCAGGCTTCAGGATGCCTTTCTACACTATATAAAGGTGGAAATTTACATTGGAAACGTTTGGTTTAGCTGTTATAAAAGTTTGTTTTTTTAGTGCTGTAAATGCATTTTCAGCTCGCGCTGTACACATTTGCTATGAGAGGCATTATCTCATAAGGGAAATATTGGACAATCAAATTAATGGCTGCCCAGGCTTCAGGATGTCTTTTTACACTATATAAAGGTGGAAATTTACATTGGAAACGTTTAGTTTAGCTGTTATAAAAGTTTGTTTTTTTAGTGCTGTAAATGCATTTTCAGCTCGCGCTGTACACATTTGCTATGTGAGGCATTATCTCATAAGGGAAATACTGGACAATCAAATTAATGACTGCCCAGGCTTCAGGATGTCTTTTTACACTATATAAAGGTGGAAATTTACATTGGAAACGTTTGGTTTAGCTGTTATAAAAGTTTGGTTTTTTAGTGCTGTAAATGCATTTTCAGCTCGCGCTGTACACATTTGCTATGAGAGGCATTATCTCATAAGGGAAATATTGGACAATCAAATTAATGGCTGCCCAGGCTTCAGGATGTCTTTTTACACTATATAAAGGTGGAAATTTACATTGGAAACGTTTAGTTTAGCTGTTAATGAAGTTTCGGTTTTTTAGTGCTGAAAATTCATTGTCTCCTGGCGCTGTACACTTTTTCTAAGTGTTGCAATATCTTATGAAGGAAATACTGGACAATCAAATTAATGACTTTCCAGGCTTCAGGATGCCTTTCTACACTATATAAAGGTGGAAATTTACATTGGAAACGTTTGGTTTAGCTGTTATAAAAGTTTGGTTTTTTAGTGCTGTAAATGCATTTTCAGCTCGCGCTGTACACATTTGCTCTGAGAGACATTATCTCATAAGGGAAATATTGGACAATCAAATTAATGACTGCCCAGGCTTCAGGATGTCTTTTTACACTATATAAAGGTGGAATTTACATTGGAAACGTTTGGTTTAGCTGTTATAAAAGTTTGGTTTTTTAGTGCTGAAAATGCATTTTCAGCTCGCACTGTACACATTTGCTATGTGAGGCATTATCTCATGAAGGAAATACTGGACAATCAAATTAATGACTTTCCAGGCTTCAGGATGCCTTTTTACACTATATAAAGGTGAAAATTTACATTGGAAACGTTTGGTTTAGCTGTTATAAAAGTTTGGTTTTTTAGTGCTGTTAATGCATTTTCAGCTCGCGCTGTACACATTTGCTATGAGAGGCATTATCTCATAAAGGAAATATTGGACAATCGAATTAATGACTGCCCAGGCTTCAGGATGTCTTTTTACACTATATAAAGGTGGAAATTTACATTGGAAACGTTTGGTTTAGCTGTTATAAAAGTTTGGTTTTTTAGTGCTGAAAATGCATTTTCAGCTCGCACTGTACACATTTGCTATGTGAGGCATTATCTCATAAGGGAAATACTGGACAATCAAATTAATGACTTCCCAGGCTTCAGGATGCCTTTTTACACTCTATAAATGTGGAAATTTACATTGGAAACGTTTGGTTTAGCTGTTAATGAAGTTTCGTTTTTTAGTGCTGAAAATTCATTGTCTGCTGGCGCTGTACACCTTTTCTAAGTGTTGCAATATCTCATGAAGGAAATACTGGACAATCAAATTAATGACTTTCCAGGCTTCAAGATGCCTTTCTACACTATATAAAGGTGGAAATTTACATTGGAAACGTTTGGTTTAGCTGTTATAAAAGTTTGGGTTTTTAGTGCTGTAAATGCATTTTCAGCTCGCGCTGTACACATTTGCTATGAGAGGCATTATCTCATAAGGGAAATATTGGACAATCAAATTAATGACTGCCCAGGCTTCAGGATGTCTTTTTAAACTATATAAAGGTGGAAATTTACATTGGAAACGTTTAGTTTAGCTGTTAATGAAGTTTCGTTTTTTTAGTGCTGAAAATTCATTGTCTGCTGGCGCTGTACACTTTTTCTAAGTGTTGCAATATCTCATGAAGGAAATACTGGACAATCAAATTAATGACATTCCAGGCTTCAGGATGCCTTTCTACACTATATAAAGGTAGAAATTTACATTGGAAACGTTTGGTTTAGCTGTTATAAAAGTTTGGTTTTTTAGTGCTGTAAATGCATTTTCAGCTCGCGCTGTACACATTTGCTATGAGAGGCATTATCTCATAAGGGAAATTTTGGACAATCAAATTAATGACTGCCCAGGCTTCAGGATGTCTTTTTACACTATATAAAGGTGGAAATTTACATTGGAAACGTTTGGTTTCGCTGTTATAAAAGTTTGGTTTTTTAGTGCTGAAAATGCATTTTCAGCTCGCACTGTACACATTTGCTATGTGAGGCATTATCTCATAAGGGAAATACTGGACAATCAAATTAATGACTTCCCAGGCTTCGGGATGCCTTTTTACACTCTATAAATGTGGAAATTTACATTGGAAACGTTTGGTTTAGCTGTTAATGAAGTTTCGTTTTTTTAGTGCTGAAAATGCATTTTCAGCTCGCACTGTACACATTTGCTATGTGAGGCATTATCTCATAAGGGAAATACTGGACAATCAAATTAATGACTTCCCAGGCTTCAGGATGCCTTTTTACACTATATAAAGGTGGAAATTTACATTGGAAAGTTTGGTTTAGCTGTTATAAAAGTTTGGTTTTTTAGTGCTGTAAATGCATTTTCAGCTCGCGCTGTACACATTTGCCTATGTGAGGCATTATCTCATAAAGGAAATATTGGACAATCGAATTAATGACTGCCCAGGCTTCAGGATGTCTTTTTACACTATATAAAGGTGGAAATTTACATTGGAAACGTTTGGTTTAGCTGTTATAAAAGTTTGGTTTTTTAGTGCTGAAAATGCATTTTCAGCTCGCACTGTACACATTTGCTATGTGAGGCATTATCTCATAAGGGAAATACTGGACAATCAAATTAATGACTTCCCAGGCTTCAGGATGCCTTTTTACACTCTATAAATGTGGAAATTTACATTGGAAACGTTTGGTTTAGCTGTTAATGAAGTTTCGTTTTTTTAGTGCTGAAAATTCATTGTCTGCTGGCGCTGTACACTTTTTCTAAGTGTTGCAATATCTCATGAAGGAAATACTGGACAATCAAATTAATGACTTTCCAGGCTTCAGGGTGCCTTTCTACACTATATAAAGGTGGAAATTTACATTGGAAACGTTTGGTTTAGCTGTTATAAAAGTTTGGTTTTTTTAGTGCTGTAAATGCATTTTCAGCTCGCGCTGTACACATTTGCTATGAGAGGCATTATCTCATAAGGGAAATATTGGACAATCAAATTAATGACTGCCCAGGCTTCAGGATGTCTTTTTACACTATATAAAGGTGGAAATTTACATTGGAAACGTTTGGTTTAGCTGTTATAAAAGTTTGGTTTTTTAGTGCTGTAAATGCATTTTCAGCTCGCGCTGTACACATTTGCTATGAGAGGCATTATCTCATAAGGGAAATATTGGACAATCAAATAAATGGCTGCCCAGGCTTCAGGATGTCTTTTTACTCTATATAAAGGTGGAAATTTACATTGGAAACGTTTAGTTTAGCTGTTAATGAAGTTTCGTTTTTTTAGTGCTGAAAATTCATTGTCTGCTGGCGCTGTACACTTTTTCTAAGTGTTGCAATATCTCATGAAGGAAATACTGGACAATCAAATCAATGACTTTCCAGGCTTCAGGATGCCTTTCTACACTATATAAAGGTGGAAATTTACATTGGAAACGTTTGGTTTAGCTGTTATAAAAGTTTGGTTTTTTAGTGCTGTAAATGCATTTTCAGCTCGCGCTGTACACATTTGCTATGAGAGGCATTATCTCATAAGGGAAATATTGGACAATCAAATTAATGGCTGCCCAGGCTTCAGGATGTCTTTTTACACTATATAAAGGTGGAAATTTACATTGGAAACGTTTAGTTTAGCTGTTAATGAAGTTTCGGTTTTTTTAGTGCTGAAAATTCATTGTCTCCTGGCGCTGTACACTTTTTCTAAGTGTTGCAATATCTTATGAAGGAAATACTGGACAATCAAATTAATGACTTTCCAGGCTTCAGGATGCCTTTCTACACTATATAAAGGTGGAAATTTACATTGGAAACGTTTGGTTTAGCTGTTATAAAAGTTTGGTTTTTTAGTGCTGTAAATTCATTGTCTGCTGGCGCTGTACACCTTTTCTAAGTGTTGCAATATCTCATGAAGGAAATACTGGACAATCAAATTAATGACTTTCCAGGCTTCAGGATGCCTTTCTACACTATATAAAGGTGGAAATTTACATTGGAAACGTTTGGTTTAGCTGTTATAAAAGTTTGGGTTTTTAGTGCTGTAAATGCATTTTCAGCTCGCGCTGTACACATTTGCTATGAGAGGCATTATCTCATAAGGGAAATATTGGACAATCAAATTAATGACTGCCCAGGCTTCAGGATGTCTTTTTACACTATATAAAGGTGGAAATTTACATTGGAAACGTTTAGTTTAGCTGTTATAAAAGTTTGTTTTTTTAGTGCTGTAAATGCATTTTCAGCTCGCGCTGTACACATTTGCTATGTGAGGCATTATCTCATAAGGGAAATACTGGACAATCAAATTAATGACTGCCCAGGCTTCAGGATGTCTTTTTACACTATATAAAGGTGGAAATTTACATTGGAAACTTTTGGTTTAGCTGTTATAAAGGTTTGGTTTTTTAGTGCTGAAAATGCATTTTCAGCTCGCACTGTACACATTTGCTATGTGAGGCATTATCTCATAAGGGAAATACTGGACAATCAAATTAATGACTTCCCAGGCTTCAGGATGCCTTTTTACACTCTATAAATGTGGAAATTTACATTGGAAACGTTTGGTTTAGCTGTTAATGAAGTTTCGTTTTTTTAGTGCTGAAAATTCATTGTCTGCTGGCGCTGTACACTTTTTCTAAGTGTTGCAATATCTCATGAAGGAAATACTGGACAATCAAATTAATGACTTTCCAGGCTTCAGGATGCCTTTCTACACTATATAAAGGTGGAAATTTACATTGGAAACGTTTAGTTTAGCTGTTATAAAAGTTTGGTTTTTTAGTGCTGTAAATGCATTTTCAGCTCGCGCTGTACACATTTGCTATGAGAGGCATTATCTCATAAGGGAAATATTGGACAATCAAATTAATGACTGCCCAGGCTTCAGGATGTCTTTTTACACTATATAAAGGTGGAAATTTACATTGGAAACGTTTAGTTTAGCTGTTATAAAAGTTTGGTTTTTTAGTGCTGAAAATGCATTTTCAGCTCGCACTGTACACATTTGCTATGTGAGGCATTATCTCATGAAGGAAATACTGGACAATCAAATTAATGACTTTCCAGGCTTCAGGATGCCTTTTTACACTATATAAAGGTGAAAATTTACATTGGAAACGTTTGGTTTAGCTGTTATAAAAGTTTGGTTTTTTAGTGCTGTTAATGCATTTTCAGCTCGCGCTGTACACATTTGCTATGAGAGGCATTATCTCATAAAGGAAATATTGGACAATCGAATTAATGACTGCCCAGGCTTCAGGATGTCTTTTTACACTATATAAAGGTGGAAATTTACATTGGAAACGTTTGGTTTAGCTGTTATAAAAGTTTGGTTTTTTAGTGCTGAAAATGCATTTTCAGCTCGCACTGTACACATTTGCTATGTGAGGCATTATCTCATAAGGGAAATACTGGACAATCAAATTAATGACTTCCCAGGCTTCAGGATGCCTTTTTACACTCTATAAATGTGGAAATTTACATTGGAAACGTTTGGTTTAGCTGTTAATGAAGTTTCGTTTTTTAGTGCTGAAAATTCATTGTCTGCTGGCGCTGTACACCTTTTCTAAGTGTTGCAATATCTCATGAAGGAAATACTGGACAATCAAATTAATGACTTTCCAGGCTTCAAGATGCCTTTCTACACTATATAAAGGTGGAAATTTACATTGGAAACGTTTGGTTTAGCTGTTATAAAAGTTTGGGTTTTTAGTGCTGTAAATGCATTTTCAGCTCGCGCTGTACACATTTGCTATGAGAGGCATTATCTCATAAGGGAAATATTGGACAATCAAATTAATGACTGCCCAGGCTTCAGGATGTCTTTTTACACTATATAAAGGTGGAAATTTACATTGGAAACGTTTAGTTTAGCTGTTAATGAAGTTTCGTTTTTTTAGTGCTGAAAATTCATTGTCTGCTGGCGCTGTACACTTTTTCTAAGTGTTGCAATATCTCATGAAGGAAATACTGGACAATCAAATTAATGACATTCCAGGCTTCAGGATGCCTTTCTACACTATATAAAGGTAGAAATTTACATTGGAAACGTTTGGTTTAGCTGTTATAAAAGTTTGGTTTTTTAGTGCTGTAAATGCATTTTCAGCTCGCGCTGTACACATTTGCTATGAGAGGCATTATCTCATAAGGGAAATTTTGGACAATCAAATTAATGACTGCCCAGGCTTCAGGATGTCTTTTTACACTATATAAAGGTGGAAATTTACATTGGAAACGTTTGGTTTCGCTGTTATAAAAGTTTGGTTTTTTAGTGCTGAAAATGCATTTTCAGCTCGCACTGTACACATTTGCTATGTGAGGCATTATCTCATAAGGGAAATACTGGACAATCAAATTAATGACTTCCCAGGCTTCGGGATGCCTTTTTACACTCTATAAATGTGGAAATTTACATTGGAAACGTTTGGTTTAGCTGTTAATGAAGTTTCGTTTTTTTAGTGCTGAAAATGCATTTTCAGCTCGCACTGTACACATTTGCTATGTGAGGCATTATCTCATAAGGGAAATACTGGACAATCAAATTAATGACTTCCCAGGCTTCAGGATGCCTTTTTACACTATATAAAGGTGGAAATTTACATTGGAAAGTTTGGTTTAGCTGTTATAAAAGTTTGGTTTTTTAGTGCTGTAAATGCATTTTCAGCTCGCGCTGTACACATTTGCCTATGAGAGGCATTATCTCATAAAGGAAATATTGGACAATCGAATTAATGACTGCCCAGGCTTCAGGATGTCTTTTTACACTATATAAAGGTGGAAATTTACATTGGAAACGTTTGGTTTAGCTGTTATAAAAGTTTGGTTTTTTAGTGCTGAAAATGCATTTTCAGCTCGCACTGTACACATTTGCTATGTGAGGCATTATCTCATAAGGGAAATACTGGACAATCAAATTAATGACTTCCCAGGCTTCAGGATGCCTTTTTACACTCTATAAATGTGGAAATTTACATTGGAAACGTTTGGTTTAGCTGTTATAAAAGTTTGTTTTTTTTAGTGCTGTAAATGCATTTTCAGCTCGCGCTGTACACATTTGCTATGAGAGGCATTATCTCATAAGGGAAATATTGGACAATCAAATTAATGACTGCCCAGGCTTCAGGATGTCTTTTTACACTATATAAAGGTGGAAATTTACATTGGAAACGTTTGGTTTAGCTGTTATAAAAGTTTGGTTTTTTAGTGCTGTAAATGCATTTTCAGCTCGCGCTGTACACATTTGCTATGAGAGGCATTATCTCATAAGGGAAATATTGGACAATCAAATAAATGGCTGCCCAGGCTTCAGGATGTCTTTTTACTCTATATAAAGGTGGAAATTTACATTGGAAACGTTTAGTTTAGCTGTTAATGAAGTTTCGTTTTTTTAGTGCTGAAAATTCATTGTCTGCTGGCGCTGTACACTTTTTCTAAGTGTTGCAATATCTCATGAAGGAAATACTGGACAATCAAATCAATGACTTTCCAGGCTTCAGGATGCCTTTCTACACTATATAAAGGTGGAAATTTACATTGGAAACGTTTGGTTTAGCTGTTATAAAAGTTTGGTTTTTTAGTGCTGTAAATGCATTTTCAGCTCGCGCTGTACACATTTGCTATGAGAGGCATTATCTCATAAGGGAAATATTGGACAATCAAATTAATGGCTGCCCAGGCTTCAGGATGTCTTTTTACACTATATAAAGGTGGAAATTTACATTGGAAACGTTTAGTTTAGCTGTTAATGAAGTTTCGGTTTTTTTAGTGCTGAAAATTCATTGTCTCCTGGCGCTGTACACTTTTTCTAAGTGTTGCAATATCTTATGAAGGAAATACTGGACAATCAAATTAATGACTTTCCAGGCTTCAGGATGCCTTTCTACACTATATAAAGGTGGAAATTTACATTGGAAACGTTTGGTTTAGCTGTTATAAAAGTTTGGTTTTTTAGTGCTGTAAATTCATTGTCTGCTGGCGCTGTACACCTTTTCTAAGTGTTGCAATATCTCATGAAGGAAATACTGGACAATCAAATTAATGACTTTCCAGGCTTCAGGATGCCTTTCTACACTATATAAAGGTGGAAATTTACATTGGAAACGTTTGGTTTAGCTGTTATAAAAGTTTGGGTTTTTAGTGCTGTAAATGCATTTTCAGCTCGCGCTGTACACATTTGCTATGAGAGGCATTATCTCATAAGGGAAATATTGGACAATCAAATTAATGACTGCCCAGGCTTCAGGATGTCTTTTTACACTATATAAAGGTGGAAATTTACATTGGAAACGTTTGGTTTAGCTGTTATAAAGGTTTGGTTTTTTAGTGCTGAAAATGCATTTTCAGCTCGCACTGTACACATTTGCTATGTGAGGCATTATCTCATAAGGGAAATACTGGACAATCAAATTAATGACTTCCCAGGCTTCAGGATGCCTTTTTACACTCTATAAATGTGGAAATTTACATTGGAAACGTTTGGTTTAGCTGTTAATGAAGTTTCGTTTTTTTAGTGCTGAAAATTCATTGTCTGCTGGCGCTGTACACTTTTTCTAAGTGTTGCAATATCTCATGAAGGAAATACTGGACAATCAAATTAATGACTTTCCAGGCTTCAGGATGCCTTTCTACACTATATAAAGGTGGAAATTTACATTGGAAACGTTTAGTTTAGCTGTTATAAAAGTTTGGTTTTTTAGTGCTGTAAATGCATTTTCAGCTCGCGCTGTACACATTTGCTATGAGAGGCATTATCTCATAAGGGAAATATTGGACAATCAAATTAATGACTGCCCAGGCTTCAGGATGTCTTTTTACACTATATAAAGGTGGAAATTTACATTGGAAACGTTTAGTTTAGCTGTTAATGAAGTTTCGTTTTTTTAGTGCTGGAAATTCATTGTCTGCTGGCGCTGTACACTTTTTCTAAGTGTTGCAATATCTCATGAAGGAAATACTGGACAATCAAATTAATGACTTTCCAGGCTTCAGGATGCCTTTCTACACTATATAAAGGTGGAAATTTACATTGGAAACGTTTGGTTTAGCTGTTATAAAAGTTTGGTTTTTTAGTGCTGTAAATGCATTTTCAGCTCGCGCTGTACACATTTGCTATGAGAGGCATTATCTCATAAGGGAAATATTGGACAATCAAATTAATGACTGCCCAGGCTTCAGGATGTCTTTTTACACTATATAAAGGTGGAAATTTACATTGGAAACGTTTAGTTTAGCTGTTAATGAAGTTTCGGTTTTTTAGTGCTGAAAATTCATTGTCTGCTGGCGCTGTACACTTTTTCTAAGTGTTGCAATATCTCATGAAGGAAATACTGGACAATCAAATTAATCACTTTCCAGGCTTCAGGATGCCTTTCTACACTATATAAAGGTGGAAATTTACATTGGAAACGTTTGGTTTAGCTATTATAAAAGTTTGGTTTTTTAGTGCTGTAAATGCATTTTCAGCTCGCGCTGTACACATTTGCTATGTGAGGCATTATCTCATAAGGGAAATACTGGACAATCAAATTAATGACTTCCCAGGCTTCAGGATGCCTTTTTACACTCTATAAATGTGGAAATTTACATTGGAAACGTTTGGTTTAGCTGTTAATGAAGTTTCGTTTTTTTAGTGCTGAAAATTCATTGTCTGCTGGCGCTGTACACTTTTTCTAAGTTTTGCAATATCTCATGTAGGAAATACTGGACAATCAAATTAATGACTTTCCAGGCTTCAGGATGCCTTTCCACACTATATAAAGGTGGAAATTTACATTGGAAACGTTTGGTTTAGCTGTTATAAAAGTTTGTTTTTTTAGTGCTGTAAATGCATTTTCAGCTCGCGCTGTACACATTTGCTATGTGAGGCATTATCTCATAAGGGAAATACTGGACAATCAAATTAATGACTGCCCAGGCTTCAGGATGTCTTTTTACACTATATAAAGGTGGAAATTTACATTGGAAACGTTTGGTTTAGCTGTTATAAAAGTTTGGTTTTTTTAGTGCTGAAAATTCATTGTCTGCTGGCGCTGTACACTTTTTCTAAGTGTTGCAATATCTCATGAAGGAAATACTGGACAATCAAATTAATGACTTTCCAGGCTCCAGGATGCCTTTCTACACTATATAAAGGTGGAAATTTACATTGGAAACGTTTGGTTTAGCTGTTATAAAAGTTTGGTTTTTTAGTGCTGTAAATGCATTTTCAGCTCGCGCTGTACACATTTGCTATGAGAGGCATTATCTCATAAGGGAAATATTGGACAATCAAATTAATGACTGCCCAGGCTTCAGGATGTCTTTTTACACTATATAAAGGTGGAAATTTACATTGGAAACGTTTAGTTTAGCTGTTAATGAAGTTTCGTTTTTTTAGTGCTGAAAATTCATTGTCTACTGGCGCTGTACACTTTTTCTAAGTGTTGCAATATCTCATGAAGGAAATACTGGACAATCAAATTAATGACTTTCCAGGCTTCAGGATGCCTTTCTACACTATATAAAGGTGGAAATTTACATTGGAAACGTTTGGTTTAGCTGTTATAAAAGTTTGGTTTTTTAGTGCTGTAAATGCATTTTCAGCTCGCGCTGTACACATTTGCTATGAGAGGCATTATCTCATAAGGGAAATATTGGACAATCAAATTAATGACTGCCCAGGCTTCAGGATGTCTTTTTACACTATATAAAGGTGGAAATTTACATTGGAAACGTTTGGTTTAGCTGTTATAAAAGTTTGGTTTTTTAGTGCTGAAAATGCATTTTCAGCTTGCACTGTACACATTTGCTATGTGAGGCATTATCTCATAAGGGAAATACTGGACAATCAAATTAATGACTTCCCAGGCTTCAGGATGCATTTTTACACTCTATAAATGTGGAAATTTACATTGGAAACGTTTGGTTTAGCTGTTAATGAAGTTTCGTTTTTTTAGTGCTGAAAATTCATTGTCTGCTGGCGCTGTACACCTTTTCTAAGTGTTGCAATATCTCATGAAGGAAATACTGGACAATCAAATTAATGACTTTCCAGGCTTCAGGATGCCTTTCTACACTATATAAAGGTGGAAATTTACATTGGAAACGTTTGGTTTAGCTGTTATAAAAGTTTGGGTTTTTAGTGCTGTAAATGCATTTTCAGCTCGCGCTGTACACATTTGCTATGAGAGGCATTATCTCATAAGGGAAATATTGGACAATCAAATTAATGACTGCCCAGGCTTCAGGATGTCTTTTTACACTATATAAAGGTGGAAATTTACATTGGAAACGTTTAGTTTAGCTGTTATAAAAGTTTGTTTTTTTAGTGCTGTAAATGCATTTTCAGCTCGCGCTGTACACATTTGCTATGAGAGGCATTATCTCATAAGGGAAATATTGGACAATCAAATTAATGACTGCCCAGGCTTCAGGATGTCTTTTTACACTATATAAAGGTGGAAATTTACATTGGAAACGTTTAGTTTAGCTGTTATAAAAGTTTGTTTTTTTAGTGCTGAAAATGCATTTTCAGCTCGCACTGTACACATTTGCTATGTGAGGCATTATCTCATAAGGGAAATACTGGACAATCAAATTAATGACTTCCCAGGCTTCAGGATGCCTTTTTACACTCTATAAATGTGGAAATTTACATTGGAAACGTTTGGTTTAGCTGTTAATGAAGTTTCGTTTTTTTAGTGCTGAAAATTCATTGTCTGCTGGCGCTGTACACTTTTTCTAAGTGTTGCAATATCTCATGAAGGAAATAATGGACAATCAAATTAATGACTTTCCAGGCTTCAGGATGCCTTTCTACACTATATAAAGGTGGAAATTTACATTGGAAACGTTTGGTTTAGCTGTTATAAAAGTTTGGTTTTTTAGTGCTGTAAATGCATTTTCAGCTCGCGCTGTACACATTTGCTATGAGAGGCATTATCTCATAAGGGAAATATTGGACAATCAAATTAATGACTGCCCAGGCTTCAGGATGTCTTTTTACACTATATAAAGGTGGAAATTTACATTGGAAACGTTTAGTTTAGCTGTTATAAAAGTTTGTTTTTTTAGTGCTGTAAATGCATTTTCAGCTCGCGCTGTACACATTTGCTATGTGAGGCATTATCTCATAAGGGAAATACTGGACAATCAAATTAATGACTGCCCAGGCTTCAGGATGTCTTTTTACACTATATAAAGGTGGAAATTTACATTGGAAACGTTTGGTTTAGCTGTTATAAAAGTTTGGTTTTTTAGTGCTGAAAATGCATTTTCAGCTCGCACTGTACACATTTGCTATGTGAGGCATTATCTCATAAGGGAAATACTGGACAATCAAATTAATGACTTCCCAGGCTTCAGGATGCCTTTTTACACTCTATAAATGTGGAAATTTACATTGGCAACGTTTGGTTTAGCTGTTAATGAAGTTTCGTTTTTTTAGTGCTGAAAATTCATTGTCTGCTGGCGCTGTACACTTTTTCTAAGTGTTGCAATATCTCATGAAGGAAATACTGGACAATCAAATTAATGACTTTCCAGGCTTCAGGATGCCTTTCTACACTATATAAAGGTGGAAATTTACATTGGAAACGTTTGGTTTAGCTGTTATAAAAGTTTGGTTTTTTTAGTGCTGTAAATGCATTTTCAGCTCGCGCTGTACACATTTGCTATGAGAGGCATTATCTCATAAGGGAAATATTGGACAATCAAATTAATGACTGCCCAGGCTTCAGGATGTCTTTTTACACTATATAAAGGTGGAAATTTACATTGGAAACGTTTAGTTTAGCTGTTAATGAAGTTTCGTTTTTTTAGTGCTGGAAATTCATTGTCTGCTGGCGCTGTACACTTTTTCTAAGTGTTGCAATATCTCATGAAGGAAATACTGGACAATCAAATTAATGACTTTCCAGGCTTCAGGATGCCTTTCTACACTATATAAAGGTGGAAATTTACATTGGAAACGTTTGGTTTAGCTGTTATAAAAGTTTGGTTTTTTAGTGCTGTAAATGCATTTTCAGCTCGCGCTGTACACATTTGCTATGAGAGGCATTATCTCATAAGGGAAATATTGGACAATCAAATTAATGACTGCCCAGGCTTCAGGATGTCTTTTTACACTATATAAAGGTGGAAATTTACATTGGAAACGTTTAGTTTAGCTGTTAATGAAGTTTCGGTTTTTTAGTGCTGAAAATTCATTGTCTGCTGGCGCTGTACACTTTTTCTAAGTGTTGCAATATCTCATGAAGAAAATACTGGACAATCAAATTAATCACTTTCCAGGCTTCAGGATGCCTTTCTACACTATATAAAGGTGGAAATTTACATTGGAAACGTTTGGTTTAGCTGTTATAAAAGTTTGGTTTTTTAGTGCTGTAAATGCATTTTCAGCTCGCGCTGTACACATTTGCTATGTGAGGCATTATCTCATAAGGGAAATACTGGACAATCAAATTAATGACTTCCCAGGCTTCAGGATGCCTTTTTACACTCTATAAATGTGGAAATTTACATTGGAAACGTTTGGTTTAGCTGTTAATGAAGTTTCGTTTTTTTAGTGCTGAAAATTCATTGTCTGCTGGCGCTGTACACTTTTTCTAAGTTTTGCAATATCTCATGTAGGAAATACTGGACAATCAAATTAATGACTTTCCAGGCTTCAGGATGCCTTTCTACACTATATAAAGGTGGAAATTTACATTGGAAACGTTTGGTTTAGCTGTTATAAAAGTTTGTTTTTTTAGTGCTGTAAATGCATTTTCAGCTCGCGCTGTACACATTTGCTATGTGAGGCATTATCTCATAAGGGAAATACTGGACAATCAAATTAATGACTGCCCAGGCTTCAGGATGTCTTTTTACACTATATAAAGGTGGAAATTTACATTGGAAACGTTTGGTTTAGCTGTTATAAAAGTTTGGTTTTTTAGTGCTGAAAATTCATTGTCTGCTGGCGCTGTACACTTTTTCTAAGTGTTGCAATATCTCATGAAGGAAATACTGGACAATCAAATTAATGACTTTCCAGGCTCCAGGATGCCTTTCTACACTATATAAAGGTGGAAATTTACATTGGAAACGTTTGGTTTAGCTGTTATAAAAGTTTGGTTTTTTAGTGCTGTAAATGCATTTTCAGCTCGCGCTGTACACATTTGCTATGAGAGGCATTATCTCATAAGGGAAATATTGGACAATCAAATTAATGACTGCCCAGGCTTCAGGATGTCTTTTTACACTATATAAAGGTGGAAATTTACATTGGAAACGTTTAGTTTAGCTGTTAATGAAGTTTCGTTTTTTTAGTGCTGAAAATTCATTGTCTACTGGCGCTGTACACTTTTTCTAAGTGTTGCAATATCTCATGAAGGAAATACTGGACAATCAAATTAATGACTTTCCAGGCTTCAGGATGCCTTTCTACACTATATAAAGGTGGAAATTTACATTGGAAACGTTTGGTTTAGCTGTTATAAAAGTTTGGTTTTTTAGTGCTGTAAATGCATTTTCAGCTCGCGCTGTACACATTTGCTATGAGAGGCATTATCTCATAAGGGAAATATTGGACAATCAAATTAATGACTGCCCAGGCTTCAGGATGTCTTTTTACACTATATAAAGGTGGAAATTTACATTGGAAACGTTTGGTTTAGCTGTTATAAAAGTTTGGTTTTTTAGTGCTGAAAATGCATTTTCAGCTTGCACTGTACACATTTGCTATGTGAGGCATTATCTCATAAGGGAAATACTGGACAATCAAATTAATGACTTCCCAGGCTTCAGGATGCATTTTTACACTCTATAAATGTGGAAATTTACATTGGAAACGTTTGGTTTAGCTGTTAATGAAGTTTCGTTTTTTTAGTGCTGAAAATTCATTGTCTGCTGGCGCTGTACACCTTTTCTAAGTGTTGCAATATCTCATGAAGGAAATACTGGACAATCAAATTAATGACTTTCCAGGCTTCAGGATGCCTTTCTACACTATATAAAGGTGGAAATTTACATTGGAAACGTTTGGTTTAGCTGTTAATGAAGTTTCGATTTTTTAGTGCTGAAAATTCATTGTCTGCTGGCGCTGTACACCTTTTCTAAGTGTTGCAATATCTCATGAAGGAAATACTGGACAATCAAATTAATGACCTTCCAGGCTTCAGGATGCCTTTCTACACTATATAAAGGTGGAAATTTACATTGGAAACGTTTGGTTTAGCTGTTATAAAAGTTTGGGTTTTTAGTGCTGTAAATGCATTTTCAGCTCGCGCTGTACACATTTGCTATGTGAGGCATTATCGCATAAGGGAAATACTGGACAATCAAATTAATGACTGCCCAGGCTTCAGGATGTCTTTTTACACTATATAAAGGTGGAAATTTACATTGGAAACGTTTGGTTTAGCTGTTATAAAAGTTTGTTTTTTTAGTGCTGAAAATGCATTTTCAGCTCGCACTGTACACATTTGCTATGTGAGGCATTATCTCATAAGGGAAATACTGGACAATCAAATTAATGACTTCCCAGGCTTCAGGATGCCTTTTTACACTCTATAAATGTGGAAATTTACATTGGAAACGTTTGGTTTAGCTGTTAATGAAGTTTCGTTTTTTTAGTGCTGAAAATTCATTGTCTGCTGGCGCTGTACACTTTTTCTAAGTGTTGCAATATCTCATGAAGGAAATACTGGACAATCAAATTAATGACTTTCCAGGCTTCAGGATGCCTTTCTACACTATATAAAGGTGGAAATTTACATTGGAAACGTTTGGTTTAGCTGTTATAAAAGTTTGGTTTTTTAGTGCTGTAAATGCATTTTCAGCTCGCGCTGTACACATTTGCTATGAGAGGCATTATCTCATAAGGGAAATATTGGACAATCAAATTAATGACTGCCCAGGCTTCAGGATGCATTTTTACACTCTATAAATGTGGAAATTTACATTGGAAACATTTGGTTTAGCTGTTAATGAAGTTTCGTTTTTTTAGTGCTGAAAATTCATTGTCTGCTGGCGCTGTACACCTTTTCTAAGTGTTGCAATATCTCATGAAGGAAATACTGGACAATCAAATTAATGACTTTCCAGGCTTCAGGATGCCTTTCTACACTATATAAAGGTGGAAATTTACATTGGAAACGTTTGGTTTAGCTGTTATAAAAGTTTGTTTTTTTAGTGCTGTAAATGCATTTTCAGCTCGCGCTGTACACATTTGCTATGAGAGGCATTATCTCATAAGGGAAATATTGGACAATCAAATTAATGACTGCCCAGGCTTCAGGATGTCTTTTTACACTATATAAAGGTGGAAATTTACATTAGAAACGTTTAGTTTAGCTGTTATAAAAGTTTGTTTTTTTAGTGCTGTAAATGCATTTTCAGCTCGCGCTGTACACATTTGCTATGAGAGGCATTATCTCATAAGGGAAATATTGGACAATCAAATTAATGACTGCCCAGGCTTCAGGATGTCTTTTTACACTATATAAAGGTGGAAATTTACATTGGAAACGTTTAGTTTAGCTGTTATAAAAGTTTGTTTTTTTAGTGCTGAAAATGCATTTTCAGCTCGCACTGTACACATTTGCTATGTGAGGCATTATCTCATAAGGGAAATACTGGACAATCAAATTAATGACTTCCCAGGCTTCAGGATGCCTTTTTACACTCTATAAATGTGGAAATTTACATTGGAAACGTTTGGTTTAGCTGTTAATGAAGTTTCGTTTTTTTAGTGCTGAAAATTCATTGTCTGCTGGCGCTGTACACTTTTTCTAAGTGTTGCAATATCTCATGAAGGAAATACTGGACAATCAAATTAATGACTTTCCAGGCTTCAGGATGCCTTTCTACACTATATAAAGGTGGAAATTTACATTGGAAACGTTTGGTTTAGCTGTTATAAAAGTTTGGTTTTTTAGTGCTGTAAATGCATTTTCAGCTCGCGCTGTACACATTTGCTATGAGAGGTATTATCTCATAAGGGAAATATTGGACAATCAAATTAATGACTGCCCAGGCTTCAGGATGTCTTTTTACACTATATAAAGGTGGAAATTTACATTGGAAACGTTTAGTTTAGCTGTTATAAAAGTTTGTTTTTTTAGTGCTGTAAATGCATTTTCAGCTCGCGCTGTACACATTTGCTATGTGAGGCATTATCTCATAAGGGAAATACTGGACAATCAAATTAATGACTGCCCAGGCTTCAGGATGTCTTTTTACACTATATAAAGGTGGAAATTTACATTGGAAACGTTTGGTTTAGCTGTTATAAAAGTTTGGTTTTTTAGTGCTGAAAATGCATTTTCAGCTCGCACTGTACACATTTGCTATGTGAGGCATTATCTCATAAGGGAAATACTGGACAATCAAATTAATGACTTCCCAGGCTTCAGGATGCCTTTTTACACTCTATAAATGTGGAAATTTACATTGGAAACGTTTGGTTTAGCTGTTAATGAAGTTTCGTTTTTTTAGTGCTGAAAATTCATTGTCTGCTGGCGCTGTACACTTTTTCTAAGTGTTGCAATATCTCATGAAGGAAATACTGGACAATCAAATTAATGACTTTCCAGGCTTCAGGATGCCTTTCTACACTATATAAAGGTGGAAATTTACATTGGAAACGTTTGGTTTAGGTGTTATAAAAGTTTGGTTTTTTAGTGCTGAAAATGCATTTTCAGCTCGCACTGTACACATTTGCTATGTGAGGCATTATCTCATAAGGGAAATACTGGACAATCAAATTAATGACTTCCCAGGCTTCAGGATGCCTTTTTACACTCTATAAATGTGGAAATTTACATTGGAAACGTTTGGTTTAGCTGTTAATGAAGTTTCGTTTTTTTAGTGCTGAAAATTCATTGTCTGCTGGCGCTGTACACTTTTTCTAAGTGTTGCAATATCTCATGAAGGAAATACTGGACAATCAAATTAATGACTTTCCAGGCTTCAGGATGCCTTTCTACACTATATAAAGGTGGAAATTTACATTGGAAACGTTTGGTTTAGCTGTTATAAAAGTTTGGTTTTTTAGTGCTGTAAATGCATTTTCAGCTCGCGCTGTACACATTTGCTATGAGAGGCATTATCTCATAAGGGAAATACTGGACAATCAAATTAATGACTTCCCAGGCTTCAGGATGCCTTTTTACACTCTATAAATGTGGAAATTTACATTGGAAACGTTTGGTTTAGCTGTTAATGAAGTTTCGTTTTTTTAGTGCTGAAAAAACATTGTCTGCTGGCGCTGTACACTTTTTCTAAGTTTTGCAATATCTCATGTAGGAAATACTGGACAATCAAATTAATGACTTTCCAGGCTTCAGGATGCCTTTCTACACTATATAAAGGTGGAAATTTACATTGGAAACGTTTGGTTTAGCTGTTATAAAAGTTTGTTTTTTTAGTGCTGTAAATGCATTTTCAGCTCGCGCTGTACACATTTGCTATGTGAGGCATTATCTCATAAGGGAAATACTGGACAATCAAATTAATGACTGCCCAGGCTTCAGGATGTCTTTTTACACTATATAAAGGTGGAAATTTACATTGGAAACGTTTGGTTTAGCTGTTATAAAAGTTTGGTTTTTTTAGTGCTGAAAATTCATTGTCTGCTGGCGCTGTACACTTTTTCTAAGTGTTGCAATATCTCATGAAGGAAATACTGGACAATCAAATTAATGACTTTCCAGGCTCCAGGATGCCTTTCTACACGATATAAAGGTGGAAATTTACATTGGAAACGTTTGGTTTAGCTGTTATAAAAGTTTGGTTTTTTAGTGCTGTAAATGCATTTTCAGCTCGCGCTGTACACATTTGCTATGAGAGGCATTATCTCATAAGGGAAATATTGGACAATCAAATTAATGACTGCCCAGGCTTCAGGATGTCTTTTTACACTATATAAAGGTGGAAATTTACATTGGAAACGTTTAGTTTAGCTGTTAATGAAGTTTCGTTTTTTTAGTGCTGAAAATTCATTGTCTACTGGCGCTGTACACTTTTTCTAAGTGTTGCAATATCTCATGAAGGAAATACTGGACAATCAAATTAATGACTTTCCAGGCTTCAGGATGCCTTTTTACACTATATAAAGGTGGAAATTTACATTGGAAACGTTTGGTTTAGCTGTTATAAAAGTTTGGTTTTTTAGTGCTGAAAATGCATTTTCAGCTCGCACTGTACACATTTGCTATGTGAGGCATTATCTCATAAGGGAAATACTGCACAATCAAATTAATGACTTCCCAGGCTTCAGGATGCATTTTTACACTCTATAAATGTGGAAATTTACATTGGAAACGTTTGGTTTAGCTGTTAATGAAGTTTCGTTTTTTTAGTGCTGAAAATTCATTGTCTGCTGGCGCTGGACACCTTTTCTAAGTGTTGCAATATCTCATGAAGGAAATACTGGACAATCAAATTAATGACTTTCCAGGCTTCAGGATGCCTTTCTACACTATATAAAGGTGGAAATTTACATTGGAAACGTTTGGTTTAGCTGTTATAAAAGTTTGGGTTTTTAGTGCTGTAAATGCATTTTCAGCTCGCGCTGTACACATTTGCTATGAGAGGCATTATCTCATAAGGGAAATATTGGACAATCAAATTAATGACTGCCCAGGCTTCAGGATGTCTTTTTACACTATATAAAGGTGGAAATTTACATTGGAAACGTTTAGTTTAGCTGTTATAAAAGTTTGTTTTTTTAGTGCTGTAAATGCATTTTCAGCTCGCGCTGTACACATTTGCTATGAGAGGCATTATCTCATAAGGGAAATATTGGACAATCAAATTAATGACTGCCCAGGCTTCAGGATGTCTTTTTACACTATATAAAGGTGGAAATTTACATTGGAAACGTTTAGTTTAGCTGTTATAAAAGTTTGTTTTTTTAGTGCTGAAAATGCATTTTCAGCTCGCACTGTACACATTTGCTACGTGAGGCATTATCTCAGAAGGGAAATACTGGACAATCAAATTAATGACTTCCCAGGCTTCAGGATGCCTTTTTACACTCTATAAATGTGGAAATTTACATTGGAAACGTTTGGTTTAGCTGTTAATGAAGTTTCGTTTTTTTAGTGCTGAAAATTCATTGTCTGCTGGCGCTGTACACTTTTTCTAAGTGTTGCAATATCTCATGAAGGAAATACTGGACAATCAAATTAATGACTTTCCAGGCTTCAGGATGCCTTTCTACACTATATAAAGGTAGAAATTTACATTGGAAACGTTTGGTTTAGCTGTTATAAAAGTTTGGTTTTTTAGTGCTGTAAATGCATTTTCAGCTCGCGCTGTACACATTTGCTATGAGAGGCATTATCTCATAAGGGAAATATTGGACAATCAAATTAATGGCTGCCCGGGCTTCAGGATGTCTTTTTACACTATATAAAGGTGGAAATTTACATTGGAAACGTTTAGTTTAGCTGTTATAAAAGTTTGTTTTTTTAGTGCTGAAAATGCATTTTCAGCTCGCACTGTACACATTTGCTACGTGAGGCATTATCTCATAAGGGAAATATTGGACAATCAAATTAATGACTGCCCAGGCTTCAGAATGTCTTTTTACACTATATAAAGGTGGAAATTTACATTGGAAACGTTTAGTTTAGCTGTTAATGAAGTTTCGTTTTTTTAGTGCTGAAAATTCATTGTCTGCTGGCGCTGTAACACTTTTTCTAAGTGTTGCAATATCTCATGAAGGAAATACTGGACAATCAAATTAATGACTTTCCAGGCTTCAGGATGCCTTTCTACACTATATAAAGGTAGAAATTTACATTGGAAACGTTTGGTTTAGCTGTTATAAAAGTTTGGTTTTTTAGTGCTGTAAATGCATTTTCAGCTCGCGCTGTACACATTTGCTATGAGAGGCATTATCTCATAAGGGAAATATTGGACAATCAAATTAATGACTGCGCAGGCTTCAGGATGTCTTTTTACACTATATAAAGGTGGAAATTTACATTGGAAACGTTTGGTTTAGCTGTTATAAAAGTTTGGTTTTTTAGTGCTGTAAATGCATTTTCAGCTCGCGCTGTACACATTTGCTATGAGAGGCATTATCTCATAAGGGAAATATTGGACAATCAAATTAATGGCTGCCCGGGCTTCAGGATGTCTTTTTACACTATATAAAGGTGGAAATTTACATTGGAAACGTTTAGTTTAGCTGTTAATGAAGTTTCGTTTTTTTAGTGCTGAAAATTCATTGTCTGCTGGCGCTGTACACTTTTTCTAAATGTTGCAATATCTCATGAAGGAAATACTGGACAATCAAATTAATGACTTTCCAGGCTTCAGGATGCCTTTCTACACTATATAAAGGTGGAAATTTACATTGGAAACGTTTGGTTTAGCTGTTATAAAAGTTTGGTTTTTTTAGTGCTGTAAATGCATTTTCAGCTCGCGCTGTACACATTTGCTATGAGAGGCATTATCTCATAAGGGAAATATTGGACAATCAAATTAATGACTGCCCAGGCTTCAGGATGTCTTTTTACACTATATAAAGGTGGAAACTTACATTGGAAACGTTTGGTTTAGGTGTTATATAAGTTTGGTTTTTTAGTGCTGAAAATGCATTTTCAGCTCGCACTGTACACATTTGCTATGTGAGGCATTATCTCATAAGGGAAATACTGGACAATCAAATTAATGACTTCCCAGGCTTCAGGATGCCTTTTTACACTCTATAAATGTGGAAATTTACATTGGAAACGTTTGGTTTAGCTGTTAATGAAGTTTCGTTTTTTTAGTGCTGAAAATTCATTGTCTGCTGGCGCTGTACACTTTTTCTAAGTGTTGCAATATCTCATGAAGGAAATACTGGACAATCAAATTAATGACTTTCCAGGCTTCAGGATGCCTTTCTACACTATATAAAGGTGGAAATTTAAATTGGAAACGTTTGGTTTAGCTGTTATAAAAGTTTGGTTTTTTAGTGCTGTAAATGCATTATCAGCTCGCGCTGTACACATTTGCTATGAGAGGCATTATCTCATAAGGGAAATATTGGACAATCAAATTAATGACTGCCCAGGCTTCAGGATGTCTTTTTACACTATATAAAGGTGGAAATTTACATTGGAAACGTTTGGTTTAGCTGTTATAAAAGTTTGTTTTTTTAGTGCTGTAAATGCATTTTCAGCTCGCACTGTACACATTTGCTATGAGAGGCATTATCTCATAAGGGAAATATTGGACAATCAAATTAATGACTGCCCAGGCTTCAGGATGTCTTTTTACACTATATAAAGGTGGAAATTTACATTGGAAACGTTTACTTTAGCTGTTAATGAAGTTTCGTTTATTTAGTGCTGAAAATTCATTGTCTGCTGGCGCTGTACACTTTTTCTAAGTGTTGCAATATCTCATGAAGGAAATACTGGACAATCAAATTAATGACTTTCCAGGCTTCAGGATGCCTTTCTACACTATATAAAGGTGGAAATTTACATTGGAAACGTTTGGTTTAGCTGTTATAAAAGTTTGTTTTTTTAGTGCTGTAAATGCATTTTCAGCTCGCACTGTACACATTTGCTATGTGAGGCATTATCTCATAAGGGAAATACTGGACAATCAAATTAATGACTTCCCAGGCTTCAGGATGCCTTTTTACACTCTATAAATGTGGAAATTTACATTGGAAACGTTTGGTTTAGCTGTTAATGAAGTTTCGTTTTTTTAGTGCTGAAAATTCATTGTCTGCTGGCGCTGTACACTTTTTCTAAGTGTTGCAATATCTCATGAAGGAAATACTGGACAATCAAATTAATGACTTTCCAGGCTTCAGGATGCCTTTCTACACTATATAAAGGTGGAAATTTACATTGGAAACGTTTGGTTTAGCTGTTATAAAAGTTTGGTTTTTTAGTGCTGTAAATGCATTTTCAGCTCGCGCTGTACACATTTGCTATGAGAGGCATTATCTCATAAGGGAAATATTGGACAATCAAATTAATGACTGCCCAGGCTTCAGAATGTCCTTTTACACTATATAAAGGTGGAAATTTACATTTGAAACGTTTGGTTTAGCTGTTATAAAAGTTTGGTTTTTTAGTGCTGAAAATGCATTTTCAGCTCGCACTGTACACATTTGCTATGTGAGGCATTATCTCATAAGGGAAATACTGGACAATCAAATTAATGACTTCCCAGGCTTCAGGATGCCTTTTTACACTCTATAAATGTGGAAATTTACATTGGAAACGTTTGGTTTAGCTGTTAATGAAGTTTCGTTTTTTTAGTGCTGAAAATTCATTGTCTGCTGGCGCTGTACACTTTTTCTAAGTGTTGCAATATCTCATGAAGGAAATACTGGACAATCAAATTAATGACTTTCCAGGCTTCAGGATGCCTTTCTACACTATATAAAGGTGGAAATTTAAATTGGAAACGTTTGGTTTAGCTGTTATAAAAGTTTGGTTTTTTAGTGCTGTAAATGCATTATCAGCTCGCGCTGTACACATTTGCTATGAGAGGCATTATCTCATAAGGGAAATATTGGACAATCAAATTAATGACTGCCCAGGCTTCAGGATGTCTTTTTACACTATATAAAGGTGGAAATTTACATTGGAAACGTTTGGTTTAGCTGTTATAAAAGTTTGTTTTTTTAGTGCTGTAAATGCATTTTCAGCTCGCACTGTACACATTTGCTATGAGAGGCATTATCTCATAAGGGAAATATTGGACAATCAAATTAATGACTGCCCAGGCTTCAGGATGTCTTTTTACACTATATAAAGGTGGAAATTTACATTGGAAACGTTTACTTTAGCTGTTAATGAAGTTTCGTTTATTTAGTGCTGAAAATTCATTGTCTGCTGGCGCTGTACACTTTTTCTAAGTGTTGCAATATCTCATGAAGGAAATACTGGACAATCAAATTAATGACTTTCCAGGCTTCAGGATGCCTTTCTACACTATATAAAGGTGGAAATTTACATTGGAAACGTTTGGTTTAGCTGTTATAAAAGTTTGTTTTTTTAGTGCTGTAAATGCATTTTCAGCTCGCACTGTACACATTTGCTATGTGAGGCATTATCTCATAAGGGAAATACTGGACAATCAAATTAATGACTTCCCAGGCTTCAGGATGCCTTTCTACACTATATAAAGGTGGAAATTTACATTGGAAACGTTTGGTTTAGCTGTTATAAAAGTTTGTTTTTTTAGTGCTGTAAATGCATTTTCAGCTCGCGCTGTACACATTTGCTATGAGAGGCATTATCTCATAAGGGAAATATTGGACAATCAAATTAATGACTTCCCAGGCTTCAGGATGCCTTTTTACACTCTATAAATGTGGAAATTTACATTGGAAACGTTTGGTTTAGCTGTTAATGAAGTTTCGTTTTTTTAGTGCTGAAAATTCATTGTCTGCTGGCGCTGTACACTTTTTCTAAGTGTTGCAATATCTCATGAAGGAAATACTGGACAATCAAATTAATGACTTTCCAGGCTTCAGGATGCCTTTCTACACTATATAAAGGTGGAAATTTACATTGGAAACGTTTGGTTTAGCTGTTATAAAAGTTTGGTTTTTTAGTGCTGTAAATGCATTTTCAGCTCGCGCTGTACACATTTGCTATGAGAGGCATTATCTCATAAGGGAAATATTGGACAATCAAATTAATGACTGCCCAGGCTTCAGGATGTCCTTTTACACTATATAAAGGTGGAAATTTACATTTGAAACGTTTGGTTTAGCTGTTATAAAAGTTTGGTTTTTTAGTGCTGAAAATGCATTTTCAGCTCGCGCTGTACACATTTGCTATGAGAGGCATTATCTCATAAGGGAAATATTGGACAATCAAATTAATGACTGCCCAGGCTTCAGGATGTCTTTTTACACTATATAAAGGTGGAAATTTACATTGGAAACGTTTGGTTTAGCTGTTATAAAAGTTTGGTTTTTTAGTGCTGTAAATGCATTTTCAGCTCGCGCTGTACACATTTGCTATGAGAGGCATTATCTCATAAGGGAAATATTGGACAATCAAATTAATGACTGCCCAGGCTTCAGGATGTCTTTTTACACTATATAAAGGTGGAAATTTACATTGGAAACGTTTGGTTTAGGTGTTATATAAGTTTGGTTTTTTAGTGCTGAAAATGCATTTTCAGCTCGCACTGTACACATTTGCTATGTGAGGCATTATCTCATAAGGGAAATACTGGACAATCAAATTAATGACTTCCCAGGCTTCAGGATGCCTTTTTACACTCTATAAATGTGGAAATTTACATTGGAAACGTTTGGTTTAGCTGTTAATGAAGTTTCGTTTTTTTAGTGCTGAAAATTCATTGTCTGCTGGCGCTGTACACTTTTTCTAAGTTTTGCAATATCTCATGTAGGAAATACTGGACAATCAAATTAATGACTTTCCAGGCTTCAGGATGCCTTTCTACACTATATAAAGGTGGAAATTTACATTGGAAACGTTTGGTTTAGCTGTTATAAAAGTTTGTTTTTTTAGTGCTGTAAATGCATTTTCAGCTCGCGCTGTACACATTTGCTATGTGAGGCATTATCTCATAAGGGAAATACTGGACAATCAAATTAATGACTGCCCAGGCTTCAGGATGTCTTTTTACACTATATAAAGGTGGAAATTTACATTGGAAACGTTTGGTTTAGCTGTTATAAAAGTTTGGTTTTTTTAGTGCTGAAAATTCATTGTCTGCTGGCGCTGTACACTTTTTCTAAGTGTTGCAATATCTCATGAAGGAAATACTGGACAATCAAATTAATGACTTTCCAAGCTCCAGGATGCCTTTCTACACTATATAAAGGTGGAAATTTACATTGGAAACGTTTGGTTTAGCTGTTATAAAAGTTTGGTGTTTTAGTGCTGTAAATGCATTTTCAGCTCGCGCTGTACACATTTGCTATGAGAGGCATTATCTCATAAGGGAAATATTGGACAATCAAATTAATGACTGCCCAGGCTTCAGGATGTCTTTTTACACTATATAAAGGTGGAAATTTACATTGGAAACGTTTAGTTTAGCTGTTAATGAAGTTTCGTTTTTTTAGTGCTGAAAATTCATTGTCTACTGGCGCTGTACACTTTTTCTAAGTGTTGCAATATCTCATGAAGGAAATACTGGACAATCAAATTAATGACTTTCCAGGCTTCAGGATGCCTTTCTACACTATATAAAGGTGGAAATTTACATTGGAAACGTTTGGTTTAGCTGTTATAAAAGTTTGGTTTTTTAGTGCTGTAAATGCATTTTCAGCTCGCGCTGTACACATTTGCTATGAGAGGCATTATCTCATAAGGGAAATATTGGACAATCAAATTAATGACTGCCCAGGCTTCAGGATGTCTTTTTACACTATATAAAGGTGGAAATTTACATTGGAAACGTTTGGTTTAGCTGTTATAAAAGTTTGGTTTTTTAGTGCTGAAAATGCATTTTCAGCTCGCACTGTACACATTTGCTATGTGAGGCATTATCTCATAAGGGAAATACTGGACAATCAAATTAATGACTTCCCAGGCTTCAGGATGCATTTTTACACTCTATAAATGTGGAAATTTACATTGGAAACGTTTGGTTTAGCTGTTATAAAAGTTTGTTTTTTTAGTGCTGTAAATGCATTTTCAGCTCGCGCTGTACACATTTGCTATGTGAGGCATTATCTCATAAGGGAAATACTGGACAATCAAATTAATGACTGCCCAGGCTTCAGGATGTCTTTTTACACTATATAAAGGTGGAAATTTACATTAGAAACGTTTGGTTTAGCTGTTATAAAAGTTTGGTTTTTTAGTGCTGAAAATGCATTTTCAGCTCGCACTGTACACATTTGCTATGTGAGGCATTATCTCATAAGGGAAATACTGGACAATCAAATTAATGACTTCCCAGGCTTCAGGATGCCTTTTTACACTCTATAAATGTGGAAATTTACATTGGAAACGTTTGGTTTAGCTGTTAATGAAGTTTCGTTTTTTTAGTGCTGAAAATTCATTGTCTGCTGGCGCTGTACACTTTTTCTAAGTGTTGCAATATCTCATGAAGGAAATACTGGACAATCAAATTAATGACTTTCCAGGCTTCAGGATGCCTTTCTACACTATATAAAGGTGGAAATTTACATTGGAAACGTTTGGTTTAGCTGTTATAAAAGTTTGTTTTTTTAGTGCTGTAAATGCATTTTCAGCTCGCGCTGTACACATTTGCTATGTGAGGCATTATCTCATAAGGGAAATACTGGACAATCAAATTAATGACTGCCCAGGCTTCAGGATGTCTTTTTACACTATATAAAGGTGGAAATTTACATTGGAAACGTTTGGTTTAGCTGTTATAAAAGTTTGGTTTTTTTAGTGCTGAAAATTCATTGTCTGCTGGCGCTGTACACTTTTTCTAAGTGTTGCAATATCTCATGAAGGAAATACTGGACAATCAAATTAATGACTTTCCAGGCTCCAGGATGCCTTTCTACACTATATAAAGGTGGAAATTTACATTGGAAACGTTTGGTTTAGCTGTTATAAAAGTTTGGTGTTTTAGTGCTGTAAATGCATTTTCAGCTCGCGCTGTACACATTTGCTATGAGAGGCATTATCTCATAAGGGAAATATTGGACAATCAAATTAATGACTGCCCAGGCTTCAGGATGTCTTTTTACACTATATAAAGGTGGAAATTTACATTGGAAACGTTTAGTTTAGCTGTTAATGAAGTTTCGTTTTTTTAGTGCTGAAAATTCATTGTCTACTGGCGCTGTACACTTTTTCTAAGTGTTGCAATATCTCATGAAGGAAATACTGGACAATCAAATTAATGACTTTCCAGGCTTCAGGATGCCTTTCTACACTATATAAAGGTGGAAATTTACATTGGAAACGTTTGGTTTAGCTGTTATAAAAGTTTGGTTTTTTAGTGCTGTAAATGCATTTTCAGCTCGCGCTGTACACATTTGCTATGAGAGGCATTATCTCATAAGGGAAATATTGGACAATCAAATTAATGACTGCCCAGGCTTCAGGATGTCTTTTTACACTATATAAAGGTGGAAATTTACATTGGAAACGTTTGGTTTAGCTGTTATAAAAGTTTGGTTTTTTAGTGCTGAAAATGCATTTTCAGCTCGCACTGTACACATTTGCTATGTGAGGCATTATCTCATAAGGGAAATACTGGACAATCAAATTAATGACTTCCCAGGCTTCAGGATGCATTTTTACACTCTATAAATGTGGAAATTTACATTGGAAACGTTTGGTTTAGCTGTTAAAAAAGTTTGTTTTTTTAGTGCTGTAAATGCATTTTCAGCTCGCGCTGTACACATTTGCTATGTGAGGCATTATCTCATAAGGGAAATACTGGACAATCAAATTAATGACTGCCCAGGCTTCAGGATGTCTTTTTACACTATATAAAGGTGGAAATTTACATTGGAAACGTTTGGTTTAGCTGTTATAAAAGTTTGGTTTTTTAGTGCTGAAAATGCATTTTCAGCTCGCACTGTACACATTTGCTATGTGAGGCATTATCTCATAAGGGAAATACTGGACAATCAAATTAATGACTTCCCAGGCTTCAGGATGCCTTTTTACACTCTATAAATGTGGAAATTTACATTGGAAACGTTTGGTTTAGCTGTTAATGAAGTTTCGTTTTTTTAGTGCTGAAAATTCATTGTCTGCTGGCGCTGTACACTTTTTCTAAGTGTTGCAATATCTCATGAAGGAAATACTGGACAATCAAATTAATGACTTTCCAGGCTTCAGGATGCCTTTCTACACTATATAAAGGTGGAAATTTACATTGGAAACGTTTGGTTTAGCTGTTATAAAAGTTTGTTTTTTTAGTGCTGTAAATGCATTTTCAGCTCGCGCTGTACACATTTGCTATGTGAGGCATTATCTCATAAGGGAAATACTGGACAATCAAATTAATGACTGCCCAGGCTTCAGGATGTCTTTTTACACTATATAAAGGTGGAAATTTACATTGGAAACGTTTGGTTTAGCTGTTAATGAAGTTTCGTTTTTTTCGTGCTGGAAATTCATTGTCTGCTGGCGCTGTACACTTTTTCTAAGTGTTGCAATATCTCATGAAGGAAATACTGGACAATCAAATTAATGACTTTCCAGGCTCCAGGATGCCTTTCTACACTATATAAAGGTGGAAATTTACATTGGAAACGTTTGGTTTAGCTGTTATAAAAGTTTGGTTTTTTAGTGCTGTAAATGCATTTTCAGCTCGCGCTGTACACATTTGCTATGAGAGGCATTATCTCATAAGGGAAATATTGGACAATCAAATTAATGACTGCCCAGGCTTCAGGATGTCTTTTTACACTATATAAAGGTGGAAATTTACATTGGAAACATTTAGTTTAGCTGTTAATGAAGTTTCGTTTTTTTAGTGCTGAAAATTCATTGTCTGCTGGCGCTGTACAGTTTTTCTAAGTGTTGCAATATCTCATGAAGGAAATACTGGACAATCAAATTAATGACTTTCCAGGCTTCAGGATGCCTTTCTACACTATATAAAGGTGGAAATTTCCATTGGAAACGTTTGGTTTAGCTGTTATAAAAGTTTGTTTTTTTAGTGCTGTAAATGCATTTTCAGCTCGCGCTGTACACATTTGCTATGAGAGGCATTATCTCATAAGGGAAATATTGGACAATCAAATTAATGACTGCCCAGGCTTCAGGATGTCTTTTTACACTATATAAAGGTGGAAATTTACATTGGAAACGTTTGGTTTAGCTGTTATAAAAGTTTGGTTTTTTAGTGCTGTAAATGCATTTTCAGCTCGCGCTGTACACATTTGCTATGAGAGGCATTATCTCATAAGGGAAATATTGGACAATCAAATTAATGACTGCCCATGCTTGAGGATGTCTTTTTACACTATATAAAGGTGGAAATTTACATTGGAAACATTTAGTTTAGCTGTTAATGAAGTTTCGTTTTTTTAGTGCTGAAAATTCATTGTCTGCTGGCGCTGTACAGTTTTTCTAAGTGTTGCAATATCTCATGAAGGAAATACTGGACAATCAAATTAATGACTTTCCAGGCTTCAGGATGCCTTTCTACACTATATAAAGGTGGAAATTTCCATTGGAAACGTTTGGTTTAGCTGTTATAAAAGTTTGTTTTTTTAGTGCTGTAAATGCATTTTCAGCTCGCGCTGTACACATTTGCTATGAGAGGCATTATCTCATAAGGGAAATATTGGACAATCAAATTAATGACTGCCCAGGCTTCAGGATGTCTTTTTACACTATATAAAGGTGGAAATTTACATTGGAAACGTTTGGTTTAGCTGTTATAAAAGTTTGGTTTTTTAGTGCTGTAAATGCATTTTCAGCTCGCGCTGTACACATTTGCTATGAGAGGCATTATCTCATAAGGGAAATATTGGACAATCAAATTAATGACTGCCCATGCTTGAGGATGTCTTTTTACACTATATAAAGGTGGAAATTTACATTGGAAACGTTTGGTTTAGCTGTTATAAAAGTTTGGTTTTTTAGTGCTGAAAATGCATTTTCAGCTCGCACTGTACACATTTGCTATGTGAGGCATTATCTCATAAGGGAAATACTGGACAATCAAATTAATGACTTCCCAGGCTTCAGGATGCATTTTTACACTCTATAAATGTGGAAATTTACATTGGAAACGTTTGGTTTAGCTGTTATAAAAGTTTGTTTTTTTTAGTGCTGTAAATGCATTTTCAGCTCGCGCTGTACACATTTGCTATGTGAGGCATTATCTCATAAGGGAAATACTGGACAATCAAATTAATGACTGCCCAGGCTTCAGGATGTCTTTTTACACTATATAAAGGTGGAAATTTACATTGGAAACGTTTGGTTTAGCTGTTATAAAAGTTTGGTTTTTTAGTGCTGAAAATGCATTTTCAGCTCGCACTGTACACATTTGCTATGTGAGGCATTATCTCATAAGGGAAATACTGGACAATCAAATTAATGACTTCCCAGGCTTCAGGATGCATTTTTACACTCTATAAATGTGGAAATTTACATTGGAAACGTTTGGTTTAGCTGTTATAAAAGTTTGTTTTTTTTAGTGCTGTAAATGCATTTTCAGCTCGCGCTGTACACATTTGCTATGTGAGGCATTATCTCATAAGGGAAATACTGGACAATCAAATTAATGACTGCCCAGGCTTCAGGATGTCTTTTTACACTATATAAAGGTGGAAATTTACATTGGAAACGTTTGGTTTAGCTGTTATAAAAGTTTGGTTTTTTAGTGCTGAAAATGCATTTTCAGCTCGCACTGTACACATTTGCTATGTGAGGCATTATCTCATAAGGGAAATACTGGACAATCAAATTAATGACTTCCCAGGCTTCAGGATGCCTTTTTACACTCTATAAATGTGGAAATTTACATTGGAAACGTTTGGTTTAGCTGTTAATGAAGTTTCGTTTTTTTAGTGCTGAAAATTCATTGTCTGCTGGCGCTGTACACTTTTTCTAAGTGTTGCAATATCTCATGAAGGAAATACTGGACAATCAAATTAATGACTTTCCAGGCTTCAGGATGCCTTTCTACACTATATAAAGGTGGAAATTTACATTGGAAACGTTTGGTTTAGCTGTTATAAAAGTTTGGTTTTTTAGTGCTGTAAATGCATTTTCAGCTCGCGCTGTACACATTTGCTATGAGAGGCATTATCTCATAAGGGAAATATTGGACAATCAAATTAATGACTGCCCAGGCTTCAGGATGTCTTTTTACACTATATAAAGGTGGAAATTTACATTGGAAACGTTTAGTTTAGCTGTTAATGAAGTTTCGTTTTTTTCGTGCTGGAAATTCATTGTCTGCTGGCGCTGTACACTTTTTCTAAGTGTTGCAATATCTCATGAAGGAAATACTGGACAATCAAATTAAAGACTTTCCAGGCTTCAGGATGCCTTTTTACACTATATAAAGGTGGAAATTTACATTGGAAACGTTTGGTTTAGCTGTTATAAAAGTTTGGTTTTTTAGTGCTGTAAATGCATTTTCAGCTCGCGCTGTACACATTTGCTATGAGAGGCATTATCTCATAAGGGAAATATTGGACAATCAAATTAATGACTGCCCAGGCTTCAGGATGTCTTTTTACACTATATAAAGGTGGAAATTTACATTGGAAACATTTAGTTTAGCTGTTAATGAAGTTTCGTTTTTTTAGTGCTGAAAATTCATTGTCTGCTGGCGCTGTACACTTTTTCTAAGTGTTGCAATATCTCATGAAGGAAATACTGGACAATCAAATTAATGACTTTCCAGGCTTCAGGATGCCTTTCTACACTATATAAAGGTGGAAATTTACATTGGAAACGTTTGGTTTAGCTGTTATAAAAGTTTGTTTTTTTAGTGCTGTAAATGCATTTTCAGCTCGCGCTGTACACATTTGCTATGAGAGGCATTATCTCATAAGGGAAATATTGGACAATCAAATTAATGACTGCCCAGGCTTCAGGATGTCTTTTTACACTATATAAAGGTGGAAATTTACATTGGAAACGTTTGGTTTAGCTGTTATAAAAGTTTGGTTTTTTAGTGCTGTAAATGCATTTTCAGCTCGCGCTGTACACATTTGCTATGAGAGGCATTATCTCATAAGGGAAATATTGGACAATCAAATTAATGGCTGCCCGGGCTTCAGGATGTCTTTTTACACTATATAAAGGTGGAAATTTACATTGGAAACGTTTAGTTTAGCTGTTAATGAAGTTTCGTTTTTTTAGTGCTGAAAATTCATTGTCTGCTGGCGCTGTACACTTTTTCTAAATGTTGCAATATCTCATGAAGGAAATACTGGACAATCAAATTAATGACTTTCCAGGCTTCAGGATGCCTTTCTACACTATATAAAGGTGGAAATTTACATTGGAAACGTTTGGTTTAGCTGTTATAAAAGTTTGGTTTTTTAGTGCTGTAAATGCATTTTCAGCTCGCGCTGTACACATTTGCTATGAGAGGCATTATCTCATAAGGGAAATATTGGACAATCAAATTAATGACTGCCCAGGCTTCAGGATGTCTTTTTACACTATATAAAGGAGGAAATTTACATTGGAAACGTTTGGTTTAGGTGTTATAAAAGTTTGGTTTTTTAGTGCTGAAAATGCATTTTCAGCTCGCGCTGTACACATTTGCAATGAGAGGCATTATCTCATAAGGGAAATACTGGACAATCAAATTAATGACTTCCCAGGCTTCAGGATGCCTTTTTACACTCTATAAATGTGGAAATTTACATTGGAAACGTTTGGTTTAGCTGTTAATGAAGTTTCGTTTTTTTTAGTGCTGAAAATTCATTGTCTGCTGGCGCTGTACACTTTTTCTAAGTGTTGCAATATCTCATGAAGGAAATACTGGACAATCAAATTAATGACTTTCCAGGCTTCAGGATGCCTTTCTACACTATATAAAGGTGGAAATTTACATTGGAAACGTTTGGTTTAGCTGTTATAAAAGTTTGGTTTTTTAGTGCTGTAAATGCATTTTCAGCTCGCGCTGTACACATTTGCTATGAGAGGCATTATCTCATAAGGGAAATATTGGACAATCAAATTAATGACTGCCCAGGCTTCAGGATGTCTTTTTACACTATATAAAGGTGGAAATTTACATTGGAAACGTTTGGTTTAGCTGTTATAAAAGTTTGGTTTTTTAGTGCTGAAAATGCATTTTCAGCTCGCACTGTACACATTTGCTATGTGAGGCATTATCTCATAAGGGAAATACTGGACAATCAAATTAATGACTTCCCAGGCTTCAGGATGCATTTTTACACTCTATAAATGTGGAAATTTACATTGGAAACGTTTGGTTTAGCTGTTATAAAAGTTTGTTTTTTTAGTGCTGTAAATGCATTTTCAGCTCGCGCTGTACACATTTGCTATGTGAGGCATTATCTCATAAGGGAAATGCTGGACAATCAAATTAATGACTGCCCAGGCTTCAGGATGTCTTTTTACACTATATAAAGGTGGAAATTTACATTGGAAACGTTTGGTTTAGCTGTTATAAAAGTTTGGTTTTTTAGTGCTGAAAATGCATTTTCAGCTCGCACTGTACACATTTGCTATGTGAGGCATTATCTCATAAGGGAAATACTGGACAATCAAATTAATGACTTCCCAGGCTTCAGGATGCCTTTTTACACTCTATAAATGTGGAAATTTACATTGGAAACGTTTGGTTTAGCTGTTAATGAAGTTTCGTTTTTTTAGTGCTGAAAATTCATTGTCTGCTGGCGCTGTACACTTTTTCTAAGTGTTGCAATATCTCATGAAGGAAATACTGGACAATCAAATTAATGACTTTCCAGGCTTCAGGATGCCTTTCTACACTATATAAAGGTGGAAATTTACATTGGAAACGTTTGGTTTAGCTGTTATAAAAGTTTGGTTTTTTAGTGCTGTAAATGCATTTTCAGCTCGCGCTGTACACATTTGCTATGAGAGGCATTATATCATAAGGGAAATATTGGACAATCAAATTAATGACTGCCCAGGCTTCAGGATGTCTTTTTACACTATATAAAGGTGGAAATTTACATTGGAAACGTTTAGTTTAGCTGTTAATGAAGTTTCGTTTTTTTCGTGCTGGAAATTCATTGTCTGCTGGCGCTGTACACTTTTTCTAAGTGTTGCAATATCTCATGAAGGAAATACTGGACAATCAAATTAAAGACTTTCCAGGCTTCAGGATGCCTTTTTACACTATATAAAGGTGGAAATTTACATTGGAAACGTTTGGTTTAGCTGTTATAAAAGTTTGGTTTTTTAGTGCTGTAAATGCATTTTCAGCTCGCGCTGTACACATTTGCTATGAGAGGCATTATCTCATAAGGGAAATATTGGACAATCAAATTAATGACTGCCCAGGCTTCAGGATGTCTTTTTACACTATATAAAGGTGGAAATTTACATTGGAAACATTTAGTTTAGCTGTTAATGAAGTTTCGTTTTTTTAGTGCTGAAAATTCATTGTCTGCTGGCGCTGTACACTTTTTCTAAGTGTTGCAATATCTCATGAAGGAAATACTGGACAATCAAATTAATGACTTTCCAGGCTTCAGGATGCCTTTCTACACTATATAAAGGTGGAAATTTACATTGGAAACGTTTGGTTTAGCTGTTATAAAAGTTTGTTTTTTTAGTGCTGTAAATGCATTTTCAGCTCGCGCTGTACACATTTGCTATGAGAGGCATTATCTCATAAGGGAAATATTGGACAATCAAATTAATGACTGCCCAGGCTTCAGGATGTCTTTTTACACTATATAAAGGTGGAAATTTACATTGGAAACGTTTGGTTTAGCTGTTATAAAAGTTTGGTTTTTTAGTGCTGTAAATGCATTTTCAGCTCGCGCTGTACACATTTGCTATGAGAGGCATTATCTCATGAGGGAAATATTGGACAATCAAATTAATGGCTGCCCGGGCTTCAGGATGTCTTTTTACACTATATAAAGGTGGAAATTTACATTGGAAACGTTTAGTTTAGCTGTTAATGAAGTTTCGTTTTTTTAGTGCTGAAAATTCATTGTCTGCTGGCGCTGTACACTTTTTCTAAATGTTGCAATATCTCATGAAGGAAATACTGGACAATCAAATTAATGACTTTCCAGGCTTCAGGATGCCTTTCTACACTATATAAAGGTGGAAATTTACATTGGAAACGTTTGGTTTAGCTGTTATAAAAGTTTGGTTTTTTAGTGCTGTAAATGCATTTTCAGCTCGCGCTGTACACATTTGCTATGAGAGGCATTATCTCATAAGGGAAATATTGGACAATCAAATTAATGACTGCCCAGGCTTCAGGATGTCTTTTTACACTATATAAAGGAGGAAATTTACATTGGAAACGTTTGGTTTAGGTGTTATAAAAGTTTGGTTTTTTAGTGCTGAAAATGCATTTTCAGCTCGCGCTGTACACATTTGCAATGAGAGGCATTATCTCATAAGGGAAATACTGGACAATCAAATTAATGACTTCCCAGGCTTCAGGATGCCTTTTTACACTCTATAAATGTGGAAATTTACATTGGAAACGTTTGGTTTAGCTGTTAATGAAGTTTCGGTTTTTTTAGTGCTGAAAATTCATTGTCTGCTGGCGCTGTACACTTTTTCTAAGTGTTGCAATATCTCATGAAGGAAATACTGGACAATCAAATTAATGACTTTCCAGGCTTCAGGATGCCTTTCTACACTATATAAAGGTGGAAATTTACATTGGAAACGTTTGGTTTAGCTGTTATAAAAGTTTGTTTTTTTAGTGCTGTAAATGCATTTTCAGCTCGCGCTGTACACATTTGCTATGAGAGGCATTATCTCATAAGGGAAATATTGGACAATCAAATTAATGACTGCCCAGGCTTCAGGATGTCTTTTTACACTATATAAAGGTGGAAATTTACATTGGAAACGTTTGGTTTAGCTGTTATAAAAGTTTGGTTTTTTAGTGCTGTAAATGCATTTTCAGCTCGCGCTGTACACATTTGCTATGAGAGGCATTATCTCATGAGGGAAATATTGGACAATCAAATTAATGGCTGCCCGGGCTTCAGGATGTCTTTTTACACTATATAAAGGTGGAAATTTACATTGGAAACGTTTAGTTTAGCTGTTAATGAAGTTTCGTTTTTTTAGTGCTGAAAATTCATTGTCTGCTGGCGCTGTACACTTTTTCTAAATGTTGCAATATCTCATGAAGGAAATACTGGACAATCAAATTAATGACTTTCCAGGCTTCAGGATGCCTTTCTACACTATATAAAGGTGGAAATTTACATTGGAAACGTTTGGTTTAGCTGTTATAAAAGTTTGGTTTTTTAGTGCTGTAAATGCATTTTCAGCTCGCGCTGTACACATTTGCTATGAGAGGCATTATCTCATAAGGGAAATATTGGACAATCAAATTAATGACTGCCCAGGCTTCAGGATGTCTTTTTACACTATATAAAGGAGGAAATTTACATTGGAAACGTTTGGTTTAGGTGTTATAAAAGTTTGGTTTTTTAGTGCTGAAAATGCATTTTCAGCTCGCGCTGTACACATTTGCAATGAGAGGCATTATCTCATAAGGGAAATACTGGACAATCAAATTAATGACTTCCCAGGCTTCAGGATGCCTTTTTACACTCTATAAATGTGGAAATTTACATTGGAAACGTTTGGTTTAGCTGTTAATGAAGTTTCGGTTTTTTTAGTGCTGAAAATTCATTGTCTGCTGGCGCTGTACACTTTTTCTAAGTGTTGCAATATCTCATGAAGGAAATACTGGACAATCAAATTAATGACTTTCCAGGCTTCAGGATGCCTTTCTACACTATATAAAGGTGGAAATTTACATTGGAAACGTTTGGTTTAGCTGTTATAAAAGTTTGGTTTTTTAGTGCTGTAAATGCATTTTCAGCTCGCGCTGTACACATTTGCTATGAGAGGCATTATCTCATAAGGGAAATATTGGACAATCAAATTAATGACTGCCCAGGCTTCAGGATGTCTTTTTACACTATATAAAGGTGGAAATTTACATTGGAAACGTTTGGTTTAGCTGTTATAAAAGTTTGTTTTTTTAGTGCTGTAAATGCATTTTCAGCTCGCACTGTACACATTTGCTATGAGAGGCATTATCTCATAAGGGAAATATTGGACAATCAAATTAATGACTGCCCAGGCTTCAGGATGTCTTTTTACACTATATAAAGGTGGAAATTTACATTGGAAACGTTTACTTTAGCTGTTAATGAAGTTTCGTTTATTTAGTGCTGAAAATTCATTGTCTGCTGGCGCTGTACACTTTTTCTAAGTGTTGCAATATCTCATGAAGGAAATACTGGACAATCAAATTAATGACTTTCCAGGCTTCAGGATGCCTTTCTACACTATATAAAGGTGGAAATTTACATTGGAAACGTTTGGTTTAGCTGTTATAAAAGTTTGTTTTTTTAGTGCTGTAAATGCATTTTCAGCTCGCACTGTACACATTTGCTATGTGAGGCATTATCTCATAAGGGAAATACTGGACAATCAAATTAATGACTTCCCAGGCTTCAGGATGCCTTTTTACACTCTATAAATGTGGAAATTTACATTGGAAACGTTTGGTTTAGCTGTTAATGAAGTTTCGTTTTTTTTAGTGCTGAAAATTCATTGTCTGCTGGCGCTGTACACTTTTTCTAAGTGTTGCAATATCTCATGAAGGAAATACTGGACAATCAAATTAATGACTTTCCAGGCTTCAGGATGCCTTTCTACACTATATAAAGGTGGAAATTTACATTGGAAACGTTTGGTTTAGCTGTTATAAAAGTTTGGTTTTTTAGTGCTGTAAATGCATTTTCAGCTCGCGCTGTACACATTTGCTATGAGAGGCATTATCTCATAAGGGAAATATTGGACAATCAAATTAATGACTGCCCAGGCTTCAGGATGTCTTTTTACACTATATAAAGGTGGAAATTTACATTGGAAACGTTTGGTTTAGCTGTTATAAAAGTTTGTTTTTTTAGTGCTGTAAATGCATTTTCAGCTCGCACTGTACACATTTGCTATGAGAGGCATTATCTCATAAGGGAAATATTGGACAATCAAATTAATGACTGCCCAGGCTTCAGGATGTCTTTTTACACTATATAAAGGTGGAAATTTACATTGGAAACGTTTACTTTAGCTGTTAATGAAGTTTCGTTTATTTAGTGCTGAAAATTCATTGTCTGCTGGCGCTGTACACTTTTTCTAAGTGTTGCAATATCTCATGAAGGAAATACTGGACAATCAAATTAATGACTTTCCAGGCTTCAGGATGCCTTTCTACACTATATAAAGGTGGAAATTTACATTGGAAACGTTTGGTTTAGCTGTTATAAAAGTTTGGTTTTTTAGTGCTGTAAATGCATTTTCAGCTCGCACTGTACACATTTGCTATGTGAGGCATTATCTCATAAGGGAAATACTGGACAATCAAATTAATGACTTCCCAGGCTTCAGGATGCCTTTTTACACTCTATAAATGTGGAAATTTACATTGGAAACGTTTGGTTTAGCTGTTAATGAAGTTTCGTTTTTTTAGTGCTGAAAATTCATTGTCTGCTGGCGCTGTACACTTTTTCTAAGTGTTGCAATATCTCATGAAGGAAATACTGGACAATCAAATTAATGACTTTCCAGGCCTCAGGATGCCTTTCTACACTATATAAAGGTGGAAATTTACATTGGAAACGTTTGGTTTAGCTGTTATAAAAGTTTGGTTTTTTAGTGCTGTAAATGCATTTTCAGCTCGCGCTGTACACATTTGCTATGAGAGGCATTATCTCATAAGGGAAATATTGGACAATCAAATTAATGACTGCCCAGGCTTCAGGATGTCTTTTTACACTATATAAAGGTGGAAATTTACATTGGAAACGTTTGGTTTAGCTGTTATAAAAGTTTGTTTTTTTAGTGCTGTAAATGCATTTTCAGCTCGCACTGTACACATTTGCTATGAGAGGCATTATCTCATAAGGGAAATATAGGACAATCAAATTAATGACTGCCCAGGCTTCAGGATGTCTTTTTACACTATATAAAGGTGGAAATTTACATTGGAAACGTTTGGTTTAGCTGTTATAAAAGTTTGTTTTTTTAGTGCTGTAAATGCATTTTCAGCTCGCACTGTACACATTTGCTATGAGAGGCATTATCTCATAAGGGAAATATTGGACAATCAAATTAATGACTGCCCAGGCTTCAGGATGTCTTTTTACACTATATAAAGGTGGAAATTTACATTTGAAACGTTTGGTTTAGCTGTTATAAAAGTTTGGTTTTTTAGTGCTGAAAATGCATTTTCAGCTCGCGCTGTACACATTTGCTATGAGAGGCATTATCTCATAAGGGAAATATTGGACAATCAAATTAATGACTGCCCAGGCTTCAGGATGTCTTTTTACACTATATAAAGGTGGAAATTTACATTGGAAACGTTTGGTTTAGCTGTTATAAAAGTTTGGTTTTTTAGTGCTGTAAATGCATTTTCAGCTCGCGCTGTACACATTTGCTATGAGAGGCATTATCTCATAAGGGAAATATTGGACAATCAAATTAATGACTGCCCAGGCTTCAGGATGTCTTTTTACACTATATAAAGGTGGAAATTTACATTGGAAACGTTTGGTTTAGCTGTTATAAAAGTTTGGTTTTTTAGTGCTGTAAATGCATTTTCAGCTCGCGCTGTACACATTTGCTATGAGAGGCATTATCTCATAAGGGAAATATTGGACAATCAAATTAATGACTGCCCAGGCTTCAGGATGTCTTTTTACACTATATAAAGGTGGAAATTTACATTGGAAACGTTTGGTTTAGCTGTTATAAAAGTTTGGTTTTTTAGTGCTGAAAATGCATTTTCAGCTCGCACTGTACACATTTGCTATGTGAGGCATTATCTCATAAGGGAAATACTGGACAATCAAATTAATGACTTCCCAGGCTTCAGGATGCATTTTTACACTCTATAAATGTGGAAATTTACATTGGAAACGTTTGGTTTAGCTGTTATAAAAGTTTGTTTTTTTTAGTGCTGTAAATGCATTTTCAGCTCGCGCTGTACACATTTGCTATGTGAGGCATTATCTCATAAGGGAAATACTGGACAATCAAATTAATGACTGCCCAGGCTTCAGGATGTCTTTTTACACTATATAAAGGTGGAAATTTACATTGGAAACGTTTGGTTTAGCTGTTATAAAAGTTTGGTTTTTTAGTGCTGAAAATGCATTTTCAGCTCGCACTGTACACATTTGCTATGTGAGGCATTATCTCATAAGGGAAATACTGGACAATCAAATTAATGACTTCCCAGGCTTCAGGATGCCTTTTTACACTCTATAAATGTGGAAATTTACATTGGAAACGTTTGGTTTAGCTGTTAATGAAGTTTCGTTTTTTTAGTGCTGAAAATTCATTGTCTGCTGGCGCTGTACACTTTTTCTAAGTGTTGCAATATCTCATGAAGGAAATACTGGACAATCAAATTAATGACTTTCCAGGCTTCAGGATGCCTTTCTACACTATATAAAGGTGGAAATTTACATTGGAAACGTTTGGTTTAGCTGTTATAAAAGTTTGGTTTTTTAGTGCTGTAAATGCATTTTCAGCTCGCGCTGTACACATTTGCTATGAGAGGCATTATCTCATAAGGGAAATATTGGACAATCAAATTAATGACTGCCCAGGCTTCAGGATGTCTTTTTACACTATATAAAGGTGGAAATTTACATTGGAAACGTTTGGTTTAGCTGTTATAAAAGTTTGTTTTTTTAGTGCTGTAAATGCATTTTCAGCTCGCACTGTACACATTTGCTATGAGAGGCATTATCTCATAAGGGAAATATTGGACAATCAAATTAATGACTGCCCAGGCTTCAGGATGTCTTTTTACACTATATAAAGGTGGAAATTTACATTGGAAACGTTTACTTTAGCTGTTAATGAAGTTTCGTTTATTTAGTGCTGAAAATTCATTGTCTGCTGGCGCTGTACACTTTTTCTAAGTGTTGCAATATCTCATGAAGGAAATACTGGACAATCAAATTAATGACTTTCCAGGCTTCAGGATGCCTTTCTACACTATATAAAGGTGGAAATTTACATTGGAAACGTTTGGTTTAGCTGTTATAAAAGTTTGTTTTTTTAGTGCTGTAAATGCATTTTCAGCTCGCACTGTACACATTTGCTATGTGAGGCATTATCTCATAAGGGAAATACTGGACAATCAAATTAATGACTTCCCAGGCTTCAGGATGCCTTTTTACACTCTATAAATGTGGAAATTTACATTGGAAACGTTTGGTTTAGCTGTTAATGAAGTTTCGTTTTTTTTAGTGCTGAAAATTCATTGTCTGCTGGCGCTGTACACTTTTTCTAAGTGTTGCAATATCTCATGAAGGAAATACTGGACAATCAAATTAATGACTTTCCAGGCTTCAGGATGCCTTTCTACACTATATAAAGGTGGAAATTTACATTGGAAACGTTTGGTTTAGCTGTTATAAAAGTTTGGTTTTTTAGTGCTGTAAATGCATTTTCAGCTCGCACTGTACACATTTGCTATGTGAGGCATTATCTCATAAGGGAAATACTGGACAATCAAATTAATGACTTCCCAGGCTTCAGGATGCCTTTTTACACTCTATAAATGTGGAAATTTACATTGGAAACGTTTGGTTTAGCTGTTAATGAAGTTTCGTTTTTTTAGTGCTGAAAATTCATTGTCTGCTGGCGCTGTACACTTTTTCTAAGTGTTGCAATATCTCATGAAGGAAATACTGGACAATCAAATTAATGACTTTCCAGGCCTCAGGATGCCTTTCTACACTATATAAAGGTGGAAATTTACATTGGAAACGTTTGGTTTAGCTGTTATAAAAGTTTGGTTTTTTAGTGCTGTAAATGCATTTTCAGCTCGCGCTGTACACATTTGCTATGAGAGGCATTATCTCATAAGGGAAATATTGGACAATCAAATTAATGACTGCCCAGGCTTCAGGATGTCTTTTTACACTATATAAAGGTGGAAATTTACATTGGAAACGTTTGGTTTAGCTGTTATAAAAGTTTGTTTTTTTAGTGCTGTAAATGCATTTTCAGCTCGCACTGTACACATTTGCTATGAGAGGCATTATCTCATAAGGGAAATATAGGACAATCAAATTAATGACTGCCCAGGCTTCAGGATGTCTTTTTACACTATATAAAGGTGGAAATTTACATTGGAAACGTTTGGTTTAGCTGTTATAAAAGTTTGTTTTTTTAGTGCTGTAAATGCATTTTCAGCTCGCACTGTACACATTTGCTATGAGAGGCATTATCTCATAAGGGAAATATTGGACAATCAAATTAATGACTGCCCAGGCTTCAGGATGTCTTTTTACACTATATAAAGGTGGAAATTTACATTTGAAACGTTTGGTTTAGCTGTTATAAAAGTTTGGTTTTTTAGTGCTGAAAATGCATTTTCAGCTCGCGCTGTACACATTTGCTATGAGAGGCATTATCTCATAAGGGAAATATTGGACAATCAAATTAATGACTGCCCAGGCTTCAGGATGTCTTTTTACACTATATAAAGGTGGAAATTTACATTGGAAACGTTTGGTTTAGCTGTTATAAAAGTTTGGTTTTTTAGTGCTGTAAATGCATTTTCAGCTCGCGCTGTACACATTTGCTATGAGAGGCATTATCTCATAAGGGAAATATTGGACAATCAAATTAATGACTGCCCAGGCTTCAGGATGTCTTTTTACACTATATAAAGGTGGAAATTTACATTGGAAACGTTTGGTTTAGCTGTTATAAAAGTTTGGTTTTTTAGTGCTGTAAATGCATTTTCAGCTCGCGCTGTACACATTTGCTATGAGAGGCATTATCTCATAAGGGAAATATTGGACAATCAAATTAATGACTGCCCAGGCTTCAGGATGTCTTTTTACACTATATAAAGGTGGAAATTTACATTGGAAACGTTTGGTTTAGCTGTTATAAAAGTTTGGTTTTTTAGTGCTGAAAATGCATTTTCAGCTCGCACTGTACACATTTGCTATGTGAGGCATTATCTCATAAGGGAAATACTGGACAATCAAATTAATGACTTCCCAGGCTTCAGGATGCATTTTTACACTCTATAAATGTGGAAATTTACATTGGAAACGTTTGGTTTAGCTGTTATAAAAGTTTGTTTTTTTTAGTGCTGTAAATGCATTTTCAGCTCGCGCTGTACACATTTGCTATGTGAGGCATTATCTCATAAGGGAAATACTGGACAATCAAATTAATGACTGCCCAGGCTTCAGGATGTCTTTTTACACTATATAAAGGTGGAAATTTACATTGGAAACGTTTGGTTTAGCTGTTATAAAAGTTTGGTTTTTTAGTGCTGAAAATGCATTTTCAGCTCGCACTGTACACATTTGCTATGTGAGGCATTATCTCATAAGGGAAATACTGGACAATCAAATTAATGACTTCCCAGGCTTCAGGATGCCTTTTTACACTCTATAAATGTGGAAATTTACATTGGAAACGTTTGGTTTAGCTGTTAATGAAGTTTCGTTTTTTTAGTGCTGAAAATTCATTGTCTGCTGGCGCTGTACACTTTTTCTAAGTGTTGCAATATCTCATGAAGGAAATACTGGACAATCAAATTAATGACTTTCCAGGCTTCAGGATGCCTTTCTACACTATATAAAGGTGGAAATTTACATTGGAAACGTTTGGTTTAGCTGTTATAAAAGTTTGGTTTTTTAGTGCTGTAAATGCATTTTCAGCTCGCGCTGTACACATTTGCTATGAGAGGCATTATCTCATAAGGGAAATATTGGACAATCAAATTAATGACTGCCCAGGCTTCAGGATGTCTTTTTACACTATATAAAGGTGGAAATTTACATTGGAAACGTTTAGTTTAGCTGTTAATGAAGTTTCGTTTTTTTCGTGCTGGAAATTCATTGTCTGCTGGCGCTGTACACTTTTTCTAAGTGTTGCAATATCTCATGAAGGAAATACTGGACAATCAAATTAAAGACTTTCCAGGCTTCAGGATGCCTTTTTACACTATATAAAGGTGGAAATTTACATTGGAAACGTTTGGTTTAGCTGTTATAAAAGTTTGGTTTTTTAGTGCTGTAAATGCATTTTCAGCTCGCGCTGTACACATTTGCTATGAGAGGCATTATCTCATAAGGGAAATATTGGACAATCAAATTAATGACTGCCCAGGCTTCAGGATGTCTTTTTACACTATATAAAGGTGGAAATTTACATTGGAAACATTTAGTTTAGCTGTTAATGAAGTTTCGTTTTTTAGTGCTGAAAATTCATTGTCTGCTGGCGCTGTACACTTTTTCTAAGTGTTGCAATATCTCATGAAGGAAATACTGGACAAACAAATTAATGACTTTCCAGGCTTCAGGATGCCTTTCTACACTATATAAAGGTGGAAATTTACATTGGAAACGTTTGGTTTAGCTGTTATAAAAGTTTGTTTTTTTAGTGCTGTAAATGCATTTTCAGCTCGCGCTGTACACATTTGCTATGAGAGGCATTATCTCATAAGGGAAATATTGGACAATCAAATTAATGACTGCCCAGGCTTCAGGATGTCTTTTTACACTATATAAAGGTGGAAATTTACATTGGAAACGTTTGGTTTAGCTGTTATAAAAGTTTGGTTTTTTAGTGCTGTAAATGCATTTTCAGCTCGCGCTGTACACATTTGCTATGAGAGGCATTATCTCATAAGGGAAATATTGGACAATCAAATTAATGGCTGCCCGGGCTTCAGGATGTCTTTTTACACTATATAAAGGTGGATATTTACATTGGAAACGTTTAGTTTAGCTGTTAATGAAGTTTCGTTTTTTTAGTGCTGAAAATTCATTGTCTGCTGGCGCTGTACACTTTTTCTAAATGTTGCAATATCTCATGAAGGAAATACTGGACAATCAAATTAATGACTTTCCAGGCTTCAGGATGCCTTTCTACACTATATAAAGGTGGAAATTTACATTGGAAACGTTTGGTTTAGCTGTTATAAAAGTTTGGTTTTTTAGTGCTGTAAATGCATTTTCAGCTCGCGCTGTACACATTTGCTATGAGAGGCATTATCTCATAAGGGAAATATTGGACAATCAAATTAATGACTGCCCAGGCTTCAGGATGTCTTTTTACACTATATAAAGGAGGAAATTTACATTGGAAACGTTTGGTTTAGGTGTTATAAAAGTTTGGTTTTTTAGTGCTGAAAATGCATTTTCAGCTCGCGCTGTACACATTTGCAATGAGAGGCATTATCTCATAAGGGAAATACTGGACAATCAAATTAATGACTTCCCAGGCTTCAGGATGCCTTTTTACACTCTATAAATGTGGAAATTTACATTGGAAACGTTTGGTTTAGCTGTTAATGAAGTTTCGTTTTTTTTAGTGCTGAAAATTCATTGTCTGCTGGCGCTGTACACTTTTTCTAAGTGTTGCAATATCTCATGAAGGAAATACTGGACAATCAAATTAATGACTTTCCAGGCTTCAGGATGCCTTTCTACACTATATAAAGGTGGAAATTTACATTGGAAACGTTTGGTTTAGCTGTTATAAAAGTTTGGTTTTTTAGTGCTGTAAATGCATTTTCAGCTCGCGCTGTACACATTTGCTATGAGAGGCATTATCTCATAAGGGAAATATTGGACAATCAAATTAATGACTGCCCAGGCTTCAGGATGTCTTTTTACACTATATAAAGGTGGAAATTTACATTGGAAACGTTTGGTTTAGCTGTTATAAAAGTTTGGTTTTTTAGTGCTGAAAATGCATTTTCAGCTCGCACTGTACACATTTGCTATGTGAGGCATTATCTCATAAGGGAAATACTGGACAATCAAATTAATGACTTCCCAGGCTTCAGGATGCATTTTTACACTCTATAAATGTGGAAATTTACATTGGAAACGTTTGGTTTAGCTGTTATAAAAGTTTGTTTTTTTAGTGCTGTAAATGCATTTTCAGCTCGCGCTGTACACATTTGCTATGTGAGGCATTATCTCATAAGGGAAATACTGGACAATCAAATTAATGACTGCCCAGGCTTCAGGATGTCTTTTTACACTATATAAAGGTGGAAATTTACATTGGAAACGTTTGGTTTAGCTGTTATAAAAGTTTGGTTTTTTAGTGCTGAAAATGCATTTTCAGCTCGCACTGTACACATTTGCTATGTGAGGCATTATCTCATAAGGGAAATACTGGACAATCAAATTAATGACTTCCCAGGCTTCAGGATGCCTTTTTACACTCTATAAATGTGGAAATTTACATTGGAAACGTTTGGTTTAGCTGTTAATGAAGTTTCGTTTTTTTAGTGCTGAAAATTCATTGTCTGCTGGCGCTGTACACTTTTTCTAAGTGTTGCAATATCTCATGAAGGAAATACTGGACAATCAAATTAATGACTTTCCAGGCTTCAGGATGCCTTTCTACACTATATAAAGGTGGAAATTTACATTGGAAACGTTTGGTTTAGCTGTTATAAAAGTTTGGTTTTTTAGTGCTGTAAATGCATTTTCAGCTCGCGCTGTACACATTTGCTATGAGAGGCATTATCTCATAAGGGAAATATTGGACAATCAAATTAATGACTGCCCAGGCTTCAGGATGTCTTTTTACACTATATAAAGGTGGAAATTTACATTGGAAACGTTTAGTTTAGCTGTTAATGAAGTTTCGTTTTTTTAGTGCTGGAAATTCATTGTCTGCTGGCGCTGTACACTTTTTCTAAGTGTTGCAATATCTCATGAAGGAAATACTGGACAATCAAATTAAAGACTTTCCAGGCTTCAGGATGCCTATTTACACTATATAAAGGTGGAAATTTACATTGGAAACGTTTGGTTTAGCTGTTATAAAAGTTTGGTTTTTTAGTGCTGTAAATGCATTTTCAGCTCGCGCTGTACACATTTGCTATGAGAGGCATTATCTCATAAGGGAAATATTGGACAATCAAATTAATGACTGCCCAGGCTTCAGGATGTCTTTTTACACTATATAAAGGTGGAAATTTACATTGGAAACATTTAGTTTAGCTGTTAATGAAGTTTCGTTTTTTTAGTGCTGAAAATTCATTGTCTGCTGGCGCTGTACACTTTTTCTAAGTGTTGCAATATCTCATGAAGGAAATACTGGACAATCAAATTAATGACTTTCCAGGCTTCAGGATGCCTTTCTACACTATATAAAGGTGGAAATTTACATTGGAAACGTTTGGTTTAGCTGTTATAAAAGTTTGTTTTTTTAGTGCTGTAAATGCATTTTCAGCTCGCGCTGTACACATTTGCTATGAGAGGCATTATCTCATAAGGGAAATATTGGACAATCAAATTAATGACTGCCCAGGCTTCAGGATGTCTTTTTACACTATATAAAGGTGGAAATTTACATTGGAAACGTTTGGTTTAGCTGTTATAAAAGTTTGGTTTTTTAGTGCTGTAAATGCATTTTCAGCTCGCGCTGTACACATTTGCTATGAGAGGCATTATCTCATAAGGGAAATATTGGACAATCAAATTAATGACTGCCCAGGCTTCAGGATGTCTTTTTACACTATATAAAGGTGGAAATTTACATTGGAAACGTTTGGTTTAGCTGTTATAAAAGTTTGGTTTTTTAGTGCTGAAAATGCATTTTCAGCTCGCACTGTACACATTTGCTATGTGAGGCATTATCTCATAAGGGAAATACTGGACAATCAAATTAATGACTTCCCAGGCTTCAGGATGCATTTTTACACTCTATAAATGTGGAAATTTACATTGGAAACGTTTGGTTTAGCTGTTATAAAAGTTTGTTTTTTTTAGTGCTGTAAATGCATTTTCAACTCGCGCTGTACACATTTGCTATGTGAGGCATTATCTCATAAGGGAAATACTGGACAATCAAATTAATGACTGCCCAGGCTTCAGGATGTCTTTTTACACTATATAAAGGTGGAAATTTACATTGGAAACGTTTGGTTTAGCTGTTATAAAAGTTTGGTTTTTTAGTGCTGAAAATGCATTTTCAGCTCGCACTGTACACATTTGCTATGTGAGGCATTATCTCATAAGGGAAATACTGGACAATCAAATTAATGACTTCCCAGGCTTCAGGATGCCTTTTTACACTCTATAAATGTGGAAATTTACATTGGAAACGTTTGGTTTAGCTGTTAATGAAGTTTCGTTTTTTTAGTGCTGAAAATTCATTGTCTGCTGGCGCTGTACACTTTTTCTAAGTGTTGCAATATCTCATGAAGGAAATACTGGACAATCAAATTAATGACTTTCCAGGCTTCAGGATGCCTTTCTACACTATATAAAGGTGGAAATTTACATTGGAAACGTTTGGTTTAGCTGTTATAAAAGTTTGGTTTTTTAGTGCTGTAAATGCATTTTCAGCTCGCGCTGTACACATTTGCTATGAGAGGTATTATCTCATAAGGGAAATATTGGACAATCAAATTAATGACTGCCCAGGCTTCAGGATGTCTTTTTACACTATATAAAGGTGGAAATTTACATTGGAAACGTTTAGTTTAGCTGTTAATGAAGTTTCGTTTTTTTCGTGCTGGAAATTCATTGTCTGCTGGCGCTGTACACTTTTTCTAAGTGTTGCAATATCTCATGAAGGAAATACTGGACAATCAAATTAAAGACTTTCCAGGCTTCAGGATGCCTTTTTACACTATATAAAGGTGGAAATTTACATTGGAAACGTTTGGTTTAGCTGTTATAAAAGTTTGGTTTTTTAGTGCTGTAAATGCATTTTCAGCTCGCGCTGTACACATTTGCTATGAGAGGCATTATCTCATAAGGGAAATATTGGACAATCAAATTAATGACTGCCCAGGCTTCAGGATGTCTTTTTACACTATATAAAGGTGGAAATTTACATTGGAAACATTTAGTTTAGCTGTTAAAGAAGTTTCGTTTTTTTAGTGCTGAAAATTCATTGTCTGCTGGCGCTGTACACTTTTTCTAAGTGTTGCAATATCTCATGAAGGAAATACTGGACAATCAAATTAATGACTTTCCAGGCTTCAGGATGCCTTTCTACACTATATAAAGGTGGAAATTTACATTGGAAACGTTTGGTTTAGCTGTTATAAAAGTTTGTTTTTTTAGTGCTGTAAATGCATTTTCAGCTCGCGCTGTACACATTTGCTATGAGAGGCATTATCTCATAAGGGAAATATTGGACAATCAAATTAATGACTGCCCAGGCTTCAGGATGTCTTTTTACACTATATAAAGGTGGAAATTTACATTGGAAACGTTTGGTTTAGCTGTTATAAAAGTTTGGTTTTTTAGTGCTGTAAATGCATTTTCAGCTCGCGCTGTACACATTTGCTATGAGAGGCATTATCTCATAAGGGAAATATTGGACAATCAAATTAATGGCTGCCCGGGCTTCAGGATGTCTTTTTACACTATATAAAGGTGGAAATTTACATTGGAAACGTTTAGTTTAGCTGTTAATGAAGTTTCGTTTTTTTAGTGCTGAAAATTCATTGTCTGCTGGCGCTGTACACTTTTTCTAAATGTTGCAATATCTCATGAAGGAAATACTGGACAATCAAATTAATGACTTTCCAGGCTTCAGGATGCCTTTCTACACTATATAAAGGTGGAAATTTACATTGGAAACGTTTGGTTTAGCTGTTATAAAAGTTTGGTTTTTTAGTGCTGTAAATGCATTTTCAGCTCGCGCTGTACACATTTGCTATGAGAGGCATTATCTCATAAGGGAAATATTGGACAATCAAATTAATGACTGCCCAGGCTTCAGGATGTCTTTTTACACTATATAAAGGAGGAAATTTACATTGGAAACGTTTGGTTTAGGTGTTATAAAAGTTTGGTTTTTTAGTGCTGAAAATGCATTTTCATCTCGCGCTGTACACATTTGCAATGAGAGGCATTATCTCATAAGGGAAATACTGGACAATCAAATTAATGACTTCCCAGGCTTCAGGATGCCTTTTTACACTCTATAAATGTGGAAATTTACATTGGAAACGTTTGGTTTAGCTGTTAATGAAGTTTCGTTTTTTTTAGTGCTGAAAATTCATTGTCTGCTGGCGCTGTACACTTTTTCTAAGTGTTGCAATATCTCATGAAGGAAATACTGGACAATCAAATTAATGACTTTCCAGGCTTCAGGATGCCTTTCTACACTATATAAAGGTGGAAATTTACATTGGAAACGTTTGGTTTAGCTGTTATAAAAGTTTGGTTTTTTAGTGCTGTAAATGCATTTTCAGCTCGCGCTGTACACATTTGCTATGAGAGGCATTATCTCATAAGGGAAATATTGGACAATCAAATTAATGACTGCCCAGGCTTCAGGATGTCTTTTTACACTATATAAAGGTGGAAATTTACATTGGAAACGTTTGGTTTAGCTGTTATAAAAGTTTGTTTTTTTAGTGCTGTAAATGCATTTTCAGCTCGCACTGTACACATTTGCTATGAGAGGCATTATCTCATAAGGGAAATATTGGACAATCAAATTAATGACTGCCCAGGCTTCAGGATGTCTTTTTACACTATATAAAGGTGGAAATTTACATTGGAAACGTTTACTTTAGCTGTTAATGAAGTTTCGTTTATTTAGTGCTGAAAATTCATTGTCTGCTGGCGCTGTACACTTTTTCTAAGTGTTGCAATATCTCATGAAGGAAATACTGGACAATCAAATTAATGACTTTCCAGGCTTCAGGATGCCTTTCTACACTATATAAAGGTGGAAATTTACATTGGAAACGTTTGGTTTAGCTGTTATAAAAGTTTGGTTTTTTAGTGCTGTAAATGCATTTTCAGCTCGCACTGTACACATTTGCTATGTGAGGCATTATCTCATAAGGGAAATACTGGACAATCAAATTAATGACTTCCCAGGCTTCAGGATGCCTTTTTACACTCTATAAATGTGGAAATTTACATTGGAAACGTTTGGTTTAGCTGTTAATGAAGTTTCGTTTTTTTAGTGCTGAAAATTCATTGTCTGCTGGCGCTGTACACTTTTTCTAAGTGTTGCAATATCTCATGAAGGAAATACTGGACAATCAAATTAATGACTTTCCAGGCTTCAGGATGCCTTTCTACACTATATAAAGGTGGAAATTTACATTGGAAACGTTTGGTTTAGCTGTTATAAAAGTTTGGTTTTTTAGTGCTGTAAATGCATTTTCAGCTCGCGCTGTACACATTTGCTATGAGAGGCATTATCTCATAAGGGAAATATTGGACAATCAAATTAATGACTTCCCAGGCTTCAGGATGTCTTTTTACACTATATAAAGGTGGAAATTTACATTGGAAACGTTTGGTTTAGCTGTTATAAAAGTTTGTTTTTTTAGTGCTGTAAATGCATTTTCAGCTCGCACTGTACACATTTGCTATGAGAGGCATTATCTCATAAGGGAAATATAGGACAATCAAATTAATGACTGCCCAGGCTTCAGGATGTCTTTTTACACTATATAAAGGTGGAAATTTACATTGGAAACGTTTGGTTTAGCTGTTATAAAAGTTTGTTTTTTTAGTGCTGTAAATGCATTTTCAGCTCGCACTGTACACATTTGCTATGAGAGGCATTATCTCATAAGGGAAATATTGGACAATCAAATTAATGACTGCCCAGGCTTCAGGATGTCTTTTTACACTATATAAAGGTGGAAATTTACATTTGAAACGTTTGGTTTAGCTGTTATAAAAGTTTGGTTTTTTAGTGCTGAAAATGCATTTTCAGCTCGCGCTGTACACATTTGCTATGAGAGGCATTATCTCATAAGGGAAATATTGGACAATCAAATTAATGACTGCCCAGGCTTCAGGATGTCTTTTTACACTATATAAAGGTGGAAATTTACATTGGAAACGTTTGGTTTAGCTGTTATAAAAGTTTGGTTTTTTAGTGCTGTAAATGCATTTTCAGCTCGCGCTGTACACATTTGCTATGAGAGGCATTAAATCATAAGGGAAATATTGGACAATCAAATTAATGACTGCCCAGGCTTCAGGATGTCTTTTTACACTATATAAAGGTGGAAATTTACATTGGAAACGTTTAGTTTAGCTGTTAATGAAGTTTCGTTTTTTTAGTGCTGGAAATTCATTGTCTGCTGGCGCTGTACACTTTTTCTAAGTGTTGCAATATCTCATGAAGGAAATACTGGACAATCAAATTAAAGACTTTCCAGGCTTCAGGATGCCTTTTTACACTATATAAAGGTGGAAATTTACATTGGAAACGTTTGGTTTAGCTGTTATAAAAGTTTGGTTTTTTAGTGCTGTAAATGCATTTTCAGCTCGCGCTGTACACATTTGCTATGAGAGGCATTATCTCATAAGGGAAATATTGGACAATCAAATTAATGACTGCCCAGGCTTCAGGATGTCTTTTTACACTATATAAAGGTGGAAATTTACATTGGAAACATTTAGTTTAGCTGTTAATGAAGTTTCGTTTTTTTAGTGCTGAAAATTCATTGTCTGCTGGCGCTGTACACTTTTTCTAAGTGTTGCAATATCTCATGAAGGAAATACTGGACAATCAAATTAATGACTTTCCAGGCTTCAGGATGCCTTTCTACACTATATAAAGGTGGAAATTTACATTGGAAACGTTTGGTTTAGCTGTTATAAAAGTTTGTTTTTTTAGTGCTGTAAATGCATTTTCAGCTCGCGCTGTACACATTTGCTATGAGAGGCATTATCTCATAAGGGAAATATTGGACAATCAAATTAATGACTGCCCAGGCTTCAGGATGTCTTTTTACACTATATAAAGGTGGAAATTTACATTGGAAACGTTTGGTTTAGCTGTTATAAAAGTTTGGTTTTTTAGTGCTGTAAATGCATTTTCAGCTCGCGCTGTACACATTTGCTATGAGAGGCATTATCTCATAAGGGAAATATTGGACAATCAAATTAATGACTGCCCAGGCTTCAGGATGTCTTTTTACACTATATAAAGGTGGAAATTTACATTGGAAACGTTTGGTTTAGCTGTTATAAAAGTTTGGTTTTTTAGTGCTGAAAATGCATTTTCAGCTCGCACTGTACACATTTGCTATGTGAGGCATTATCTCATAAGGGAAATACTGGACAATCAAATTAATGACTTCCCAGGCTTCAGGATGCATTTTTACACTCTATAAATGTGGAAATTTACATTGGAAACGTTTGGTTTAGCTGTTATAAAAGTTTGTTTTTTTTAGTGCTGTAAATGCATTTTCAACTCGCGCTGTACACATTTGCTATGTGAGGCATTATCTCATAAGGGAAATACTGGACAATCAAATTAATGACTGCCCAGGCTTCAGGATGTCTTTTTACACTATATAAAGGTGGAAATTTACATTGGAAACGTTTGGTTTAGCTGTTATAAAAGTTTGGTTTTTTAGTGCTGAAAATGCATTTTCAGCTCGCACTGTACACATTTGCTATGTGAGGCATTATCTCATAAGGGAAATACTGGACAATCAAATTAATGACTTCCCAGGCTTCAGGATGCCTTTTTACACTCTATAAATGTGGAAATTTACATTGGAAACGTTTGGTTTAGCTGTTAATGAAGTTTCGTTTTTTTAGTGCTGAAAATTCATTGTCTGCTGGCGCTGTACACTTTTTCTAAGTGTTGCAATATCTCATGAAGGAAATACTGGACAATCAAATTAATGACTTTCCAGGCTTCAGGATGCCTTTCTACACTATATAAAGGTGGAAATTTACATTGGAAACGTTTGGTTTAGCTGTTATAAAAGTTTGGTTTTTTAGTGCTGTAAATGCATTTTCAGCTCGCGCTGTACACATTTGCTATGAGAGGTATTATCTCATAAGGGAAATATTGGACAATCAAATTAATGACTGCCCAGGCTTCAGGATGTCTTTTTACACTATATAAAGGTGGAAATTTACATTGGAAACGTTTAGTTTAGCTGTTAATGAAGTTTCGTTTTTTTCGTGCTGGAAATTCATTGTCTGCTGGCGCTGTACACTTTTTCTAAGTGTTGCAATATCTCATGAAGGAAATACTGGACAATCAAATTAAAGACTTTCCAGGCTTCAGGATGCCTTTTTACACTATATAAAGGTGGAAATTTACATTGGAAACGTTTGGTTTAGCTGTTATAAAAGTTTGGTTTTTTAGTGCTGTAAATGCATTTTCAGCTCGCGCTGTACACATTTGCTATGAGAGGCATTATCTCATAAGGGAAATATTGGACAATCAAATTAATGACTGCCCAGGCTTCAGGATGTCTTTTTACACTATATAAAGGTGGAAATTTACATTGGAAACATTTAGTTTAGCTGTTAATGAAGTTTCGTTTTTTTAGTGCTGAAAATTCATTGTCTGCTGGCGCTGTACACTTTTTCTAAGTGTTGCAATATCTCATGAAGGAAATACTGGACAATCAAATTAATGACTTTCCAGGCTTCAGGATGCCTTTCTACACTATATAAAGGTGGAAATTTACATTGGAAACGTTTGGTTTAGCTGTTATAAAAGTTTGTTTTTTTAGTGCTGTAAATGCATTTTCAGCTCGCGCTGTACACATTTGCTATGAGAGGCATTATCTCATAAGGGAAATATTGGACAATCAAATTAATGACTGCCCAGGCTTCAGGATGTCTTTTTACACTATATAAAGGTGGAAATTTACATTGGAAACGTTTGGTTTAGCTGTTATAAAAGTTTGGTTTTTTAGTGCTGTAAATGCATTTTCAGCTCGCGCTGTACACATTTGCTATGAGAGGCATTATCTCATAAGGGAAATATTGGACAATCAAATTAATGGCTGCCCGGGCTTCAGGATGTCTTTTTACACTATATAAAGGTGGAAATTTACATTGGAAACGTTTAGTTTAGCTGTTAATGAAGTTTCGTTTTTTTAGTGCTGAAAATTCATTGTCTGCTGGCGCTGTACACTTTTTCTAAATGTTGCAATATCTCATGAAGGAAATACTGGACAATCAAATTAATGACTTTCCAGGCTTCAGGATGCCTTTCTACACTATATAAAGGTGGAAATTTACATTGGAAACGTTTGGTTTAGCTGTTATAAAAGTTTGGTTTTTTAGTGCTGTAAATGCATTTTCAGCTCGCGCTGTACACATTTGCTATGAGAGGCATTATCTCATAAGGGAAATATTGGACAATCAAATTAATGACTTTCCAGGCTTCAGGGTGCCTTTCTACACTATATAAAGGTGGAAATTTACATTGGAAACGTTTGGTTTAGCTGTTATAAAAGTTTGGTTTTTTAGTGCTGTAAATGCATTTTCAGCTCGCGCTGTACACATTTGCTATGAGAGGCATTATCTCATAAGGGAAATATTGGACAATCAAATTAATGACTGCCCAGGCTTCAGGATGTCTTTTTACACTATATAAAGGTGGAAATTTACATTGGAAACGTTTGGTTTAGCTGTTATAAAAGTTTGTTTTTTTAGTGCTGTAAATGCATTTTCAGCTCGCACTGTACACATTTGCTATGAGAGGCATTATCTCATAAGGGAAATATTGGACAATCAAATTAATGACTGCCCAGGCTTCAGGATGTCTTTTTACACTATATAAAGGTGGAAATTTACATTGGAAACGTTTACTTTAGCTGTTAATGAAGTTTCGTTTATTTAGTGCTGAAAATTCATTGTCTGCTGGCGCTGTACACTTTTTCTAAGTGTTGCAATATCTCATGAAGGAAATACTGGACAATCAAATTAATGACTTTCCAGGCTTCAGGATGCCTTTCTACACTATATAAAGGTGGAAATTTACATTTGAAACGTTTGGTTTAGCTGTTATAAAAGTTTGGTTTTTTAGTGCTGTAAATGCATTTTCAGCTCGCGCTGTACACATTTGCTATGAGAGGCATTATCTCATAAGGGAAATACTGGACAATCAAATTAATGACTTCCCAGGCTTCAGGATGCCTTTTTACACTCTATAAATGTGGAAATTTACATTGGAAACGTTTGGTTTAGCTGTTAATGAAGTTTCGTTTTTTTAGTGCTGAAAATTCATTGTCTGCTGGCGCTGTACACTTTTTCTAAGTGTTGCAATATCTCATGAAGGAAATACTGGACAATCAAATTAATGACTTTCCAGGCTTCAGGATGCCTTTCTACACTATATAAAGGTGGAAATTTACATTGGAAACGTTTGGTTTAGCTGTTATAAAAGTTTGGTTTTTTAGTGCTGTAAATGCATTTTCAGCTCGCGCTGTACACATTTGCTATGAGAGGCATTATCTCATAAGGGAAATATTGGACAATCAAATTAATGACTTCCCAGGCTTCAGGATGTCTTTTTACACTATATAAAGGTGGAAATTTACATTGGAAACGTTTGGTTTAGCTGTTATAAAAGTTTGTTTTTTTAGTGCTGTAAATGCATTTTCAGCTCGCACTGTACACATTTGCTATGAGAGGCATTATCTCATAAGGGAAATATAGGACAATCAAATTAATGACTGCCCAGGCTTCAGGATGTCTTTTTACACTATATAAAGGTGGAAATTTACATTGGAAACGTTTGGTTTAGCTGTTATAAAAGTTTGTTTTTTTAGTGCTGTAAATGCATTTTCAGCTCGCACTGTACACATTTGCTATGAGAGGCATTATCTCATAAGGGAAATATTGGACAATCAAATTAATGACTGCCCAGGCTTCAGGATGTCTTTTTACACTATATAAAGGTGGAAATTTACATTTGAAACGTTTGGTTTAGCTGTTATAAAAGTTTGGTTTTTTAGTGCTGAAAATGCATTTTCAGCTCGCGCTGTACACATTTGCTATGAGAGGCATTATCTCATAAGGGAAATATTGGACAATCAAATTAATGACTGCCCAGGCTTCAGGATGTCTTTTTACACTATATAAAGGTGGAAATTTACATTGGAAACGTTTGGTTTAGGTGTTATATAAGTTTGTTTTTTTAGTGCTGAAAATGCATTTTCAGCTCGCACTGGTACACATTTGCTATGTGAGGCATTATCTCATAAGGGAAATACTGGACAATCAAATTAATGACTTTCCAGGCTTCAGGATGCCTTTCTACACTATATAAAGGTGGAAATTTACATTGGAAACGTTTGGTTTAGCTGTTATAAAAGTTTGGTTTTTTAGTGCTGTAAATGCATTTTCAGCTCGCACTGTACACATTTGCTATGTGAGGCATTATCTCATAAGGGAAATACTGGACAATCAAATTAATGACTTCCCAGGCTTCAGGATGCCTTTTTACACTCTATAAATGTGGAAATTTACATTGGAAACGTTTGGTTTAGCTGTTAATGAAGTTTCGTTTTTTTAGTGCTGAAAATTCATTGTCTGCTGGCGCTGTACACTTTTTCTAAGTGTTGCAATATCTCATGAAGGAAATACTGGACAATCAAATTAATGACTTTCCAGGCTTCAGGATGCCTTTCTACACTATATAAAGGTGGAAATTTACATTGGAAACGTTTGGTTTAGCTGTTATAAAAGTTTGGTTTTTTAGTGCTGTAAATGCATTTTCAGCTCGCGCTGTACACATTTGCTATGAGAGGCATTATCTCATAAGGGAAATATTGGACAATCAAATTAATGACTTCCCAGGCTTCAGGATGTCTTTTTACACTATATAAAGGTGGAAATTTACATTGGAAACGTTTGGTTTAGCTGTTATAAAAGTTTGTTTTTTTAGTGCTGTAAATGCATTTTCAGCTCGCACTGTACACATTTGCTATGAGAGGCATTATCTCATAAGGGAAATATAGGACAATCAAATTAATGACTGCCCAGGCTTCAGGATGTCTTTTTACACTATATAAAGGTGGAAATTTACATTGGAAACGTTTGGTTTAGCTGTTATAAAAGTTTGTTTTTTTAGTGCTGTAAATGCATTTTCAGCTCGCACTGTACACATTTGCTATGAGAGGCATTATCTCATAAGGGAAATATTGGACAATCAAATTAATGACTGCCCAGGCTTCAGGATGTCTTTTTACACTATATAAAGGTGGAAATTTACATTTGAAACGTTTGGTTTAGCTGTTATAAAAGTTTGGTTTTTTAGTGCTGAAAATGCATTTTCAGCTCGCGCTGTACACATTTGCTATGAGAGGCATTATCTCATAAGGGAAATATTGGACAATCAAATTAATGACTGCCCAGGCTTCAGGATGTCTTTTTACACTATATAAAGGTGGAAATTTACATTGGAAACGTTTGGTTTAGCTGTTATAAAAGTTTGGTTTTTTAGTGCTGTAAATGCATTTTCAGCTCGCGCTGTACACATTTGCTATGAGAGGCATTATCTCATAAGGGAAATATTGGACAATCAAATTAATGACTGCCCAGGCTTCAGGATGTCTTTTTACACTATATAAAGGTGGAAATTTACATTGGAAACGTTTGGTTTAGGTGTTATATAAGTTTGTTTTTTTAGTGCTGAAAATGCATTTTCAGCTCGCACTGGTACACATTTGCTATGTGAGGCATTATCTCATAAGGGAAATACTGGACAATCAAATTAATGACTTTCCAGGCTTCAGGATGCCTTTCTACACTATATAAAGGTGGAAATTTACATTGGAAACGTTTGGTTTAGCTGTTATAAAAGTTTGGTTTTTTAGTGCTGTAAATGCATTTTCAGCTCGCACTGTACACATTTGCTATGTGAGGCATTATCTCATAAGGGAAATACTGGACAATCAAATTAATGACTTCCCAGGCTTCAGGATGCCTTTTTACACTCTATAAATGTGGAAATTTACATTGGAAACGTTTGGTTTAGCTGTTAATGAAGTTTCGTTTTTTTAGTGCTGAAAATTCATTGTCTGCTGGCGCTGTACACTTTTTCTAAGTGTTGCAATATCTCATGAAGGAAATACTGGACAATCAAATTAATGACTTTCCAGGCTTCAGGATGCCTTTCTACACTATATAAAGGTGGAAATTTACATTGGAAACGTTTGGTTTAGCTGTTATAAAAGTTTGGTTTTTTAGTGCTGTAAATGCATTTTCAGCTCGCGCTGTACACATTTGCTATGAGAGGCATTATCTCATAAGGGAAATATTGGACAATCAAATTAATGACTGCCCAGGCTTCAGGATGTCTTTTTACACTATATAAAGGTGGAAATTTACATTGGAAACGTTTGGTTTAGCTGTTATAAAAGTTTGTTTTTTTAGTGCTGTAAATGCATTTTCAGCTCGCACTGTACACATTTGCTAAGAGAGGCATTATCTCATAAGGGAAATATTGGACAATCAAATTAATGACTGCCCAGGCTTCAGGATGTCTTTTTACACTATATAAAGGTGGAAATTTACATTGGAAACGTTTGGTTTAGCTGTTATAAAAGTTTGTTTTTTTAGTGCTGTAAATGCATTTTCAGCTCGCACTGTACACATTTGCTATGAGAGGCATTATCTCATAAGGGAAATATTGGACAATCAAATTAATGACTGCCCAGGCTTCAGGATGTCTTTTTACACTATATAAAGGTGGAAATTTACATTTGAAACGTTTGGTTTAGCTGTTATAAAAGTTTGGTTTTTTAGTGCTGAAAATGCATTTTCAGCTCGCGCTGTACACATTTGCTATGAGAGGCATTATCTCATAAGGGAAATATTGGACAATCAAATTAATGACTGCCCAGGCTTCAGGATGTCTTTTTACACTATATAAAGGTGGAAATTTACATTGGAAACGTTTGGTTTAGCTGTTATAAAAGTTTGGTTTTTTAGTGCTGTAAATGCATTTTCAGCTCGCGCTGTACACATTTGCTATGAGAGGCATTATCTCATAAGGGAAATATTGGACAATCAAATTAATGACTGCCCAGGCTTCAGGATGTCTTTTTACACTATATAAAGGTGGAAATTTACATTGGAAACGTTTGGTTTAGGTGTTATATAAGTTTGTTTTTTTAGTGCTGAAAATGCATTTTCAGCTCGCACTGTACACATTTGCTATGTGAGGCATTATCTCATAAGGGAAATACTGGACAATCAAATTAATGACTTCCCAGGCTTCAGGATGCCTTTTTACACTATATAAAGGTGGAAATTTACATTGGAAACGTTTGGTTTAGCTGTTATAAAAGTTTGGTTTTTTTAGTGCTGAAAATTCATTGTCTGCTGGCGCTGTACACTTTTTCTAAGTGTTGCAATATCTCATGAAGGAAATACTGGACAATCAAATTAATGACTTTCCAGGCTCCAGGATGCCTTTCTACACTATATAAAGGTGGAAATTTACATTGGAAACGTTTGGTTTTAGCTGTTATAAAAGTTTGGTTTTTTAGTGCTGTAAATGCATTTTCAGCTCGCGCTGTACACATTTGCTATGAGAGGCATTATCTCATAAGGGAAATATTGGACAATCATATTAATGACTGCCCAGGCTTCAGGATGTCTTTTTACACTATATAAAGGTGGAAATTTACATTGGAAACGTTTAGTTTAGCTGTTAATGAAGCATCGTTTTTTTAGTGCTGAAAATTCATTGTCTACTGGCGCTGTACACTTTTTCTAAGTGTTGCAATATCTCATGAAGGAAATACTGGACAATCAAATTAATGACTTTCCAGGCTTCAGGATGCCTTTCTACACTATATAAAGGTGGAAATTTACATTGGAAACGTTTGGTTTAGCTGTTATAAAAGTTTGGTTTTTTAGTGCTGTAAATGCATTTTCAGCTCGCGCTGTACACATTTGCTATGAGAGGCATTATCTCATAAGGGAAATATTGGACAATCAAATTAATGACTGCCCAGGCTTCAGGATGTCTTTTTACACTATATAAAGGTGGAAATTTACATTGGAAACGTTTGGTTTAGCTGTTATAAAAGTTTGGTTTTTTAGTGCTGAAAATGCATTTTCAGCTCGCACTGTACACATTTGCTATGTGAGGCATTATCTCATAAGGGAAATACTGGACAATCAAATTAATGACTTCCCAGGCTTCAGGATGCATTTTTACACTCTATAAATGTGGAAATTTACATTGGAAACGTTTGGTTTAGCTGTTATAAAAGTTTGTTTTTTTAGTGCTGTAAATGCATTTTCAGCTCGCGCTGTACACATTTGCTATGTGAGGCATTATCTCATAAGGGAAATACTGGACAATCAAATTAATGACTGCCCAGGCTTCAGGATGTCTTTTTACACTATATAAAGGTGGAAATTTACATTGGAAACGTTTGGTTTAGCTGTTATAAAAGTTTGGTTTTTTAGTGCTGAAAATGCATTTTCAGCTCGCACTGTACACATTTGCTATGTGAGGCATTATCTCATAAGGGAAATACTGGACAATCAAATTAATGACTTCCCAGGCTTCAGGATGCCTTTTTACACTCTATAAATGTGGAAATTTACATTGGAAACGTTTGGTTTAGCTGTTAATGAAGTTTCGTTTTTTTAGTGCTGAAAATTCATTGTCTGCTGGCGCTGTACACTTTTTCTAAGTGTTGCAATATCTCATGAAGGAAATACTGGACAATCAAATTAATGACTTTCCAGGCTTCAGGATGCCTTTCTACACTATATAAAGGTGGAAATTTACATTGGAAACGTTTGGTTTAGCTGTTATAAAAGTTTGGTTTTTTAGTGCTGTAAATGCATTTTCAGCTCGCGCTGTACACATTTGCTATGTGAGGCATTATATCATAAGGGAAATACTGGACAATCAAATTAATGACTTCCCAGGCTTCAGGATGCCTTTTTACACTCTATAAATGTGGAAATTTACATTGGAAACGTTTGGTTTAGCTGTTAATGAAGTTTCGTTTTTTTAGTGCTGAAAATTCATTGTCTGCTGGCGCTGTACACTTTTTCTAAGTGTTGCAATATCTCATGAAGGAAATACTGGACAATCAAATTAATGACTTTCCAGGCTTCAGGATGCCTTTCTACACTATATAAAGGTGGAAATTTACATTGGAAACGTTTGGTTTAGCTGTTATAAAAGTTTGGTTTTTTAGTGCTGTAAATGCATTTTCAGCTCGCGCTGTACACATTTGCTATGAGAGGCATTATCTCATAAGGGAAATATTGGACAATCAAATTAATGACTGCCCAGGCTTCAGGATGTCTTTTTACACTATATAAAGGTGGAAATTTACATTGGAAACGTTTGGTTTAGCTGTTGTAAAAGTTTGTTTTTTTAGTGCTGTAAATGCATTTTCAGCTCGCGCTGTACACATTTGCTATGAGAGGCATTATCTCATAAGGGAAATATTGGACAATCAAATTAATGACTGCCCAGGCTTCAGGATGTCTTTTTACACTATATAAAGGTGGAAATTTACATTGGAAACGTTTAGTTTAGCTGTTAATGAAGTTTCGTTTTTTTAGTGCTGGAAATTCATTGTCTGCTGGCGCTGTACACTTTTTCTAAGTGTTGCAATATCTCATGAAGGAAATACTGGACAATCAAATTAATGACTTTCCAGGCTTCAGGATGCCTTTCTACACTATATAAAGGTGGAAATTTACATTGGAAACGTTTGGTTTAGCTGTTATAAAAGTTTGGTTTTTTAGTGCTGTAAATGCATTTTCAGCTCGCGCTGTACACATTTGCTATGAGAGGCATTATCTCATAAGGGAAATATTGGACAATCAAATTAATGACTGCCCAGGCTTCAGGATGTCTTTTTACACTATATAAAGGTGGAAATTTACATTGGAAACGTTTGGTTTAGCTGTTATAAATGTTTGGTTTTTTAGTGCTGAAAATGCATTTTCAGCTCGCACTGTACACATTTGCTATGTGAGGCATTATCTCATAAGGGAAATACTGGACAATCAAATTAATGACTTCCCAGGCTTCAGGATGCATTTTTACACTCTATAAATGTGGAAATTTACATTGGAAACGTTTGGTTTAGCTGTTATAAAAGTTTGTTTTTTTAGTGCTGTAAATGCATTTTCAGCTCGCGCTGTACACATTTGCTATGTGAGGCATTATCTCATAAGGGAAATACTGGACAATCAAATTAATGACTGCCCAGGCTTCAGGATGTCTTTTTACACTATATAAAGGTGGAAATTTACATTGGAAACGTTTGGTTTAGCTGTTATAAAAGTTTGGTTTTTTAGTGCTGTAAATGCATTTTCAGCTCGCGCTGTACACATTTGCTATGTGAGGCATTATCTCATAAGGGAAATACTGGACAATCAAATTAATGACTTCCCAGGCTTCAGGATGCCTTTTTACACTCTATAAATGTGGAAATTTACATTGGAAACGTTTGGTTTAGCTGTTAATGAAGTTTCGTTTTTTTAGTGCTGAAAATTCATTGTCTGCTGGCGCTGTACACTTTTTCTAAGTGTTGCAATATCTCATGAAGGAAATACTGGACAATCAAATTAATGACTTTCCAGGCTTCAGGATGCCTTTCTACACTATATAAAGGTGGAAATTTACATTGGAAACGTTTGGTTTAGCTGTTATAAAAGTTTGGTTTTTTAGTGCTGTAAATGCATTTTCAGCTCGCGCTGTACACATTTGCTATGAGAGGCATTATCTCATAAGGGAAATATTGGACAATCAAATTAATGACTGCCCAGGCTTCAGGATGTCTTTTTACACTATATAAAGGTGGAAATTTACATTGGAAACGTTTAGTTTAGCTGTTAATGAAGTTTCGTTTTTTTAGTGCTGGAAATTCATTGTCTGCTGGCGCTGTACACTTTTTCTAAGTTTTGCAATATCTCATGAAGGAAATACTGGACAATCAAATTAAAGACTTTCCAGGCTTCAGGATGCCTTTTTACACTATATAAAGGTGGAAATTTACATTGGAAACGTTTGGTTTAGCTGTTATAAAAGTTTGTTTTTTTAGTGCTGTAAATGCATTTTCAGCTCGCGCTGTACACATTTGCTATGTGAGGCATTATCTCATAAGGGAAATACTGGACAATCAAATTAATGACTGCCCAGGCTTCAGGATGTCTTTTTACACTATATAAAGGTGGAAATTTACATTGGAAACGTTTGGTTTAGCTGTTATAAAAGTTTGGTTTTTTAGTGCTGAAAATGCATTTTCAGCTCGCACTATACACATTTGCTATGTGAGGCATTATCTCATAAGGGAAATACTGGACAATCAAATTAATGACTTCCCAGGCTTCAGGATGCCTTTTTACACTCTATAAATGTGGAAATTTACATTGGAAACGTTTGGTTTAGCTGTTAATGAAGTTTCGTTTTTTTAGTGCTGAAAATTCATTGTCTGCTGGCGCTGTACACTTTTTCTAAGTGTTGCAATATCTCATGAAGGAAATACTGGACAATCAAATTAATGACTTTCCAGGCTTCAGGATGCCTTTCTACACTATATAAAGGTGGAAATTTACATTGGAAACGTTTGGTTTAGCTGTTATAAAAGTTTGGTTTTTTAGTGCTGTAAATGCATTTTCAGCTCGCGCTGTACACATTTGCTATGAGAGGCATTATCTCATAAGGGAAATATTGGACAATCAAATTAATGACTGCCCAGGCTTCAGGATGTCTTTTTACACTATATAAAGGTGGAAATTTACATTGGAAACGTTTAGTTTAGCTGTTAATGAAGTTTCGTTTTTTTAGTGCTGGAAATTCATTGTCTGCTGGCGCTGTACACTTTTTCTAAGTGTTGCAATATCTCATGAAGGAAATACTGGACAATCAAATTAAAGACTTTCCAGGCTTCAGGATGCCTTTTTACACTATATAAAGGTGGAAATTTACATTGGAAACGTTTGGTTTAGCTGTTATAAAAGTTTGGTTTTTTAGTGCTGTAAATGCATTTTCAGCTCGCGCTGTACACATTTGCTATGAGAGGCATTATCTCATAAGGGAAATATTGGACAATCAAATTAATGACTGCCCAGGCTTCAGGATGTCTTTTTACACTATATAAAGGTGGAAATTTACATTGGAAACATTTAGTTTAGCTGTTAATGAAGTTTCGTTTTTTTAGTGCTGAAAATTCATTGTCTGCTGGCGCTGTACACTTTTTCTAAGTGTTGCAATATCTCATGAAGGAAATACTGGACAATCAAATTAATGACTTTCCAGGCTTCAGGATGCCTTTCTACAATATATAAAGGTGGAAATTTACATTGGAAACGTTTGGTTTAGCTGTTATAAAAGTTTGTTTTTTTAGTGCTGTAAATGCATTTTCAGCTCGCGCTGTACACATTTGCTATGAGAGGCATTATCTCATAAGGGAAATATTGGACAATCAAATTAATGACTGCCCAGGCTTCAGGATGTCTTTTTACACTATATAAAGGTGGAAATTTACATTGGAAACGTTTGGTTTAGCTGTTATAAAAGTTTGGTTTTTTAGTGCTGTAAATGCATTTTCAGCTCGCGCTGTACACATTTGCTATGAGAGGCATTATCTCATAAGGGAAATATTGGACAATCAAATTAATGGCTGCCCGGGCTTCAGGATGTCTTTGTACACTATATAAAGGTGGAAATTTACATTGGAAACGTTTAGTTTAGCTGTTAATGAAGTTTCGTTTTTTTAGTGCTGAAAATTCATTGTCTGCTGGCGCTGTACACTTTTTCTAAATGTTGCAATATCTCATGAAGGAAATACTGGACAATCAAATTAATGACTTTCCAGGCTTCAGGATGCCTTTCTACACTATATAAAGGTGGAAATTTACATTGGAAACGTTTGGTTTAGCTGTTATAAAAGTTTGGTTTTTTAGTGCTGTAAATGCATTTTCAGCTCGCGCTGTACACATTTGCTATGAGAGGCATTATCTCATAAGGGAAATATTGGACAATCAAATTAATGACTGCCCAGGCTTCAGGATGTCTTTTTACACTATATAAAGGAGGAAATTTACATTGGAAACGTTTGGTTTAGGTGTTATAAAAGTTTGGTTTTTTAGTGCTGAAAATGCATTTTCAGCTCGCGCTGTACACATTTGCAATGAGAGGCATTATCTCATAAGGGAAATATTGGACAATCAAATTAATGACTGCCCAGGCTTCAGGATGTCTTTTTACACTATATAAAGGTGGAAATTTACATTGGAAACGTTTGGTTTAGCTGTTATAAAAGTTTGTTTTTTTAGTGCTGTAAATGCATTTTCAGCTCGCACTGTACACATTTGCTATGAGAGGCATTATCTCATAAGGGAAATATTGGACAATCAAATTAATGACTGCCCAGGCTTCAGGATGTCTTTTTACACTATATAAAGGTGGAAATTTACATTGGAAACGTTTACTTTAGCTGTTAATGAAGTTTCGTTTATTTAGTGCTGAAAATTCATTGTCTGCTGGCGCTGTACACTTTTTCTAAGTGTTGCAATATCTCATGAAGGAAATACTGGACAATCAAATTAATGACTTTCCAGGCTTCAGGATGCCTTTCTACACTATATAAAGGTGGAAATTTACATTGGAAACGTTTGGTTTAGCTGTTATAAAAGTTTGTTTTTTTAGTGCTGTAAATGCATTTTCAGCTCGCACTGTACACATTTGCTATGTGAGGCATTATCTCATAAGGGAAATACTGGACAATCAAATTAATGACTTCCCAGGCTTCAGGATGCCTTTTTACACTCTATAAATGTGGAAATTTACATTGGAAACGTTTGGTTTAGCTGTTAATGAAGTTTCGTTTTTTTTAGTGCTGAAAATTCATTGTCTGCTGGCGCTGTACACTTTTTCTAAGTGTTGCAATATCTCATGAAGGAAATACTGGACAATCAAATTAATGACTTTCCAGGCTTCAGGATGCCTTTCTACACTATATAAAGGTGGAAATTTACATTGGAAACGTTTGGTTTAGCTGTTATAAAAGTTTGGTTTTTTAGTGCTGTAAATGCATTTTCAGCTCGCGCTGTACACATTTGCTATGAGAGGCATTATCTCATAAGGGAAATATTGGACAATCAAATTAATGACTGCCCAGGCTTCAGGATGTCTTTTTACACTATATAAAGGTGGAAATTTACATTGGAAACGTTTGGTTTAGCTGTTATAAAAGTTTGTTTTTTTAGTGCTGTAAATGCATTTTCAGCTCGCACTGTACACATTTGCTATGAGAGGCATTATCTCATAAGGGAAATATTGGACAATCAAATTAATGACTGCCCAGGCTTCAGGATGTCTTTTTACACTATATAAAGGTGGAAATTTACATTGGAAACGTTTACTTTAGCTGTTAATGAAGTTTCGTTTATTTAGTGCTGAAAATTCATTGTCTGCTGGCGCTGTACACTTTTTCTAAGTGTTGCAATATCTCATGAAGGAAATACTGGACAATCAAATTAATGACTTTCCAGGCTTCAGGATGCCTTTCTACACTATATAAAGGTGGAAATTTACATTGGAAACGTTTGGTTTAGCTGTTATAAAAGTTTGTTTTTTTAGTGCTGTAAATGCATTTTCAGCTCGCACTGTACACATTTGCTATGTGAGGCATTATCTCATAAGGGAAATACTGGACAATCAAATTAATGACTTCCCAGGCTTCAGGATGCCTTTTTACACTCTATAAATGTGGAAATTTACATTGGAAACGTTTGGTTTAGCTGTTAATGAAGTTTCGTTTTTTTAGTGCTGAAAATTCATTGTCTGCTGGCGCTGTACACTTTTTCTAAGTGTTGCAATATCTCATGAAGGAAATACTGGACAATCAAATTAATGACTTTCCAGGCTTCAGGATGCCTTTCTACACTATATAAAGGTGGAAATTTACATTGGAAACGTTTGGTTTAGCTGTTATAAAAGTTTGGTTTTTTAGTGCTGTAAATGCATTTTCAGCTCGCGCTGTACACATTTGCTATGAGAGGCATTATCTCATAAGGGAAATATTGGACAATCAAATTAATGACTGCCCAGGCTTCAGGATGTCTTTTTACACTATATAAAGGTGGAAATTTACATTGGAAACGTTTGGTTTAGCTGTTATAAAAGTTTGTTTTTTTAGTGCTGTAAATGCATTTTCAGCTCGCACTGTACACATTTGCTATGAGAGGCATTATCTCATAAGGGAAATATTGGACAATCAAATTAATGACTGCCCAGGCTTCAGGATGTCTTTTTACACTATATAAAGGTGGAAATTTACATTGGAAACGTTTGGTTTAGCTGTTATAAAAGTTTGTTTTTTTAGTGCTGTAAATGCATTTTCAGCTCGCACTGTACACATTTGCTATGAGAGGCATTATCTCATAAGGGAAATATTGGACAATCAAATTAATGACTGCCCAGGCTTCAGGATGTCTTTTTACACTATATAAAGGTGGAAATTTACATTTGAAACGTTTGGTTTAGCTGTTATAAAAGTTTGGTTTTTTAGTGCTGAAAATGCATTTTCAGCTCGCACTGTACACATTTGCTATGAGAGGCATTATCTCATAAGGGAAATATTGGACAATCAAATTAATGACTGCCCAGGCTTCAGGATGTCTTTTTACACTATATAAAGGTGGAAATTTACATTGGAAACGTTTGGTTTAGCTGTTATAAAAGTTTGTTTTTTTAGTGCTGTAAATGCATTTTCAGCTCGCACTGTACACATTTGCTATGAGAGGCATTATCTCATAAGGGAAATATTGGACAATCAAATTAATGACTGCCCAGGCTTCAGGATGTCTTTTTACACTATATAAAGGTGGAAATTTACATTGGAAACGTTTAGTTTAGCTGTTAATGAAGTATCGTTTTTTTAGTGCTGAAAATTCATTGTCTACTGGCGCTGTACACTTTTTCTAAGTGTTGCAATATCTCATGAAGGAAATACTGGACAATCAAATTAATGACTTTCCAGGCTTCAGGATGCCTTTCTACACTATATAAAGGTGGAAATTTACATTGGAAACGTTTGGTTTAGCTGTTATAAAAGTTTGGTTTTTTAGTGCTGTAAATGCATTTTCAGCTCGCGCTGTACACATTTGCTATGAGAGGCATTATCTCATAAGGGAAATATTGGACAATCAAATTAATGACTGCCCAGGCTTCAGGATGTCTTTTTACACTATATAAAGGTGGAAATTTACATTGGAAACGTTTGGTTTAGCTGTTATAAAAGTTTGGTTTTTTAGTGCTGAAAATGCATTTTCAGCTCGCACTGTACACATTTGCTATGTGAGGCATTATCTCATAAGGGAAATACTGGACAATCAAATTAATGACTTCCCAGGCTTCAGGATGCCTTTTTACACTCTATAAATGTGGAAATTTACATTGGAAACGTTTGGTTTAGCTGTTAATGAAGTTTCGTTTTTTTTAGTGCTGAAAATTCATTGTCTGCTGGCGCTGTACACTTTTTCTAAGTGTTGCAATATCTCATGAAGGAAATACTGGACAATCAAATTAATGACTTTCCAGGCTTCAGGATGCCTTTCTACACTATATAAAGGTGGAAATTTACATTGGAAACGTTTGGTTTAGCTGTTATAAAAGTTTGGTTTTTTAGTGCTGTAAATGCATTTTCAGCTCGCGCTGTACACATTTGCTATGAGAGGCATTATCTCATAAGGGAAATATTGGACAATCAAATTAATGACTGCCCAGGCTTCAGGATGTCTTTTTACACTATATAAAGGTGGAAATTTACATTGGAAACGTTTGGTTTAGCTGTTATAAAAGTTTGTTTTTTTAGTGCTGTAAATGCATTTTCAGCTCGCACTGTACACATTTGCTATGAGAGGCATTATCTCATAAGGGAAATATTGGACAATCAAATTAATGACTGCCCAGGCTTCAGGATGTCTTTTTACACTATATAAAGGTGGAAATTTACATTGGAAACGTTTACTTTAGCTGTTAATGAAGTTTCGTTTATTTAGTGCTGAAAATTCATTGTCTGCTGGCGCTGTACACTTTTTCTAAGTGTTGCAATATCTCATGAAGGAAATACTGGACAATCAAATTAATGACTTTCCAGGCTTCAGGATGCCTTTCTACACTATATAAAGGTGGAAATTTACATTGGAAACGTTTGGTTTAGCTGTTATAAAAGTTTGTTTTTTTAGTGCTGTAAATGCATTTTCAGCTCGCACTGTACACATTTGCTATGTGAGGCATTATCTCATAAGGGAAATACTGGACAATCAAATTAATGACTTCCCAGGCTTCAGGATGCCTTTTTACACTCTATAAATGTGGAAATTTACATTGGAAACGTTTGGTTTAGCTGTTAATGAAGTTTCGTTTTTTTAGTGCTGAAAATTCATTGTCTGCTGGCGCTGTACACTTTTTCTAAGTGTTGCAATATCTCATGAAGGAAATACTGGACAATCAAATTAATGACTTTCCAGGCTTCAGGATGCCTTTCTACACTATATAAAGGTGGAAATTTACATTGGAAACGTTTGGTTTAGCTGTTATAAAAGTTTGGTTTTTTAGTGCTGTAAATGCATTTTCAGCTCGCGCTGTACACATTTGCTATGAGAGGCATTATCTCATAAGGGAAATATTGGACAATCAAATTAATGACTGCCCAGGCTTCAGGATGTCTTTTTACACTATATAAAGGTGGAAATTTACATTGGAAACGTTTGGTTTAGCTGTTATAAAAGTTTGTTTTTTTAGTGCTGTAAATGCATTTTCAGCTCGCACTGTACACATTTGCTATGAGAGGCATTATCTCATAAGGGAAATATTGGACAATCAAATTAATGACTGCCCAGGCTTCAGGATGTCTTTTTACACTATATAAAGGTGGAAATTTACATTGGAAACGTTTACTTTAGCTGTTAATGAAGTTTCGTTTATTTAGTGCTGAAAATTCATTGTCTGCTGGCGCTGTACACTTTTTCTAAGTGTTGCAATATCTCATGAAGGAAATACTGGACAATCAAATTAATGACTTTCCAGGCTTCAGGATGCCTTTCTACACTATATAAAGGTGGAAATTTACATTGGAAACGTTTGGTTTAGCTGTTATAAAAGTTTGTTTTTTTAGTGCTGTAAATGCATTTTCAGCTCGCACTGTACACATTTGCTATGTGAGGCATTATCTCATAAGGGAAATACTGGACAATCAAATTAATGACTTCCCAGGCTTCAGGATGCCTTTTTACACTCTATAAATGTGGAAATTTACATTGGAAACGTTTGGTTTAGCTGTTAATGAAGTTTCGTTTTTTTAGTGCTGAAAATTCATTGTCTGCTGGCGCTGTACACTTTTTCTAAGTGTTGCAATATCTCATGAAGGAAATACTGGACAATCAAATTAATGACTTTCCAGGCTTCAGGATGCCTTTCTACACTATATAAAGGTGGAAATTTACATTGGAAACGTTTGGTTTAGCTGTTATAAAAGTTTGGTTTTTTAGTGCTGTAAATGCATTTTCAGCTCGCGCTGTACACATTTGCTATGAGAGGCATTATCTCATAAGGGAAATATTGGACAATCAAATTAATGACTGCCCAGGCTTCAGGATGTCTTTTTACACTATATAAAGGTGGAAATTTACATTGGAAACGTTTGGTTTAGCTGTTATAAAAGTTTGTTTTTTTAGTGCTGTAAATGCATTTTCAGCTCGCACTGTACACATTTGCTATGAGAGGCATTATCTCATAAGGGAAATATTGGACAATCAAATTAATGACTGCCCAGGCTTCAGGATGTCTTTTTACACTATATAAAGGTGGAAATTTACATTGGAAACGTTTGGTTTAGCTGTTATAAAAGTTTGTTTTTTTAGTGCTGTAAATGCATTTTCAGCTCGCACTGTACACATTTGCTATGAGAGGCATTATCTCATAAGGGAAATATTGGACAATCAAATTAATGACTGCCCAGGCTTCAGGATGTCTTTTTACACTATATAAAGGTGGAAATTTACATTTGAAACGTTTGGTTTAGCTGTTATAAAAGTTTGGTTTTTTAGTGCTGAAAATGCATTTTCAGCTCGCACTGTACACATTTGCTATGAGAGGCATTATCTCATAAGGGAAATATTGGACAATCAAATTAATGACTGCCCAGGCTTCAGGATGTCTTTTTACACTATATAAAGGTGGAAATTTACATTGGAAACGTTTGGTTTAGCTGTTATAAAAGTTTGTTTTTTTAGTGCTGTAAATGCATTTTCAGCTCGCACTGTACACATTTGCTATGAGAGGCATTATCTCATAAGGGAAATATTGGACAATCAAATTAATGACTGCCCAGGCTTCAGGATGTCTTTTTACACTATATAAAGGTGGAAATTTACATTGGAAACGTTTAGTTTAGCTGTTAATGAAGTATCGTTTTTTTAGTGCTGAAAATTCATTGTCTACTGGCGCTGTACACTTTTTCTAAGTGTTGCAATATCTCATGAAGGAAATACTGGACAATCAAATTAATGACTTTCCAGGCTTCAGGATGCCTTTCTACACTATATAAAGGTGGAAATTTACATTGGAAACGTTTGGTTTAGCTGTTATAAAAGTTTGGTTTTTTAGTGCTGTAAATGCATTTTCAGCTCGCGCTGTACACATTTGCTATGAGAGGCATTATCTCATAAGGGAAATATTGGACAATCAAATTAATGACTGCCCAGGCTTCAGGATGTCTTTTTACACTATATAAAGGTGGAAATTTACATTGGAAACGTTTGGTTTAGCTGTTATAAAAGTTTGGTTTTTTAGTGCTGAAAATGCATTTTCAGCTCGCACTGTACACATTTGCTATGTGAGGCATTATCTCATAAGGGAAATACTGGACAATCAAATTAATGACTTCCCAGGCTTCAGGATGCCTTTTTACACTCTATAAATGTGGAAATTTACATTGGAAACGTTTGGTTTAGCTGTTAATGAAGTTTCGTTTTTTTTAGTGCTGAAAATTCATTGTCTGCTGGCGCTGTACACTTTTTCTAAGTGTTGCAATATCTCATGAAGGAAATACTGGACAATCAAATTAATGACTTTCCAGGCTTCAGGATGCCTTTCTACACTATATAAAGGTGGAAATTTACATTGGAAACGTTTGGTTTAGCTGTTATAAAAGTTTGGTTTTTTAGTGCTGTAAATGCATTTTCAGCTCGCGCTGTACACATTTGCTATGAGAGGCATTATCTCATAAGGGAAATATTGGACAATCAAATTAATGACTGCCCAGGCTTCAGGATGTCTTTTTACACTATATAAAGGTGGAAATTTACATTGGAAACGTTTGGTTTAGCTGTTATAAAAGTTTGTTTTTTTAGTGCTGTAAATGCATTTTCAGCTCGCACTGTACACATTTGCTATGAGAGGCATTATCTCATAAGGGAAATATTGGACAATCAAATTAATGACTGCCCAGGCTTCAGGATGTCTTTTTACACTATATAAAGGTGGAAATTTACATTGGAAACGTTTACTTTAGCTGTTAATGAAGTTTCGTTTATTTAGTGCTGAAAATTCATTGTCTGCTGGCGCTGTACACTTTTTCTAAGTGTTGCAATATCTCATGAAGGAAATACTGGACAATCAAATTAATGACTTTCCAGGCTTCAGGATGCCTTTCTACACTATATAAAGGTGGAAATTTACATTGGAAACGTTTGGTTTAGCTGTTATAAAAGTTTGTTTTTTTAGTGCTGTAAATGCATTTTCAGCTCGCACTGTACACATTTGCTATGTGAGGCATTATCTCATAAGGGAAATACTGGACAATCAAATTAATGACTTCCCAGGCTTCAGGATGCCTTTTTACACTCTATAAATGTGGAAATTTACATTGGAAACGTTTGGTTTAGCTGTTAATGAAGTTTCGTTTTTTTAGTGCTGAAAATTCATTGTCTGCTGGCGCTGTACACTTTTTCTAAGTGTTGCAATATCTCATGAAGGAAATACTGGACAATCAAATTAATGACTTTCCAGGCTTCAGGATGCCTTTCTACACTATATAAAGGTGGAAATTTACATTGGAAACGTTTGGTTTAGCTGTTATAAAAGTTTGGTTTTTTAGTGCTGTAAATGCATTTTCAGCTCGCGCTGTACACATTTGCTATGAGAGGCATTATCTCATAAGGGAAATATTGGACAATCAAATTAATGACTGCCCAGGCTTCAGGATGTCTTTTTACACTATATAAAGGTGGAAATTTACATTGGAAACGTTTGGTTTAGCTGTTATAAAAGTTTGTTTTTTTAGTGCTGTAAATGCATTTTCAGCTCGCACTGTACACATTTGCTATGAGAGGCATTATCTCATAAGGGAAATATTGGACAATCAAATTAATGACTGCCCAGGCTTCAGGATGTCTTTTTACACTATATAAAGGTGGAAATTTACATTGGAAACGTTTGGTTTAGCTGTTATAAAAGTTTGTTTTTTTAGTGCTGTAAATGCATTTTCAGCTCGCACTGTACACATTTGCTATGAGAGGCATTATCTCATAAGGGAAATATTGGACAATCAAATTAATGACTGCCCAGGCTTCAGGATGTCTTTTTACACTATATAAAGGTGGAAATTTACATTTGAAACGTTTGGTTTAGCTGTTATAAAAGTTTGGTTTTTTAGTGCTGAAAATGCATTTTCAGCTCGCACTGTACACATTTGCTATGAGAGGCATTATCTCATAAGGGAAATATTGGACAATCAAATTAATGACTGCCCAGGCTTCAGGATGTCTTTTTACACTATATAAAGGTGGAAATTTACATTGGAAACGTTTGGTTTAGCTGTTATAAAAGTTTGTTTTTTTAGTGCTGTAAATGCATTTTCAGCTCGCACTGTACACATTTGCTATGAGAGGCATTATCTCATAAGGGAAATATTGGACAATCAAATTAATGACTGCCCAGGCTTCAGGATGTCTTTTTACACTATATAAAGGTGGAAATTTACATTGGAAACGTTTAGTTTAGCTGTTAATGAAGTATCGTTTTTTTAGTGCTGAAAATTCATTGTCTACTGGCGCTGTACACTTTTTCTAAGTGTTGCAATATCTCATGAAGGAAATACTGGACAATCAAATTAATGACTTTCCAGGCTTCAGGATGCCTTTCTACACTATATAAAGGTGGAAATTTACATTGGAAACGTTTGGTTTAGCTGTTATAAAAGTTTGGTTTTTTAGTGCTGTAAATGCATTTTCAGCTCGCGCTGTACACATTTGCTATGAGAGGCATTATCTCATAAGGGAAATATTGGACAATCAAATTAATGACTGCCCAGGCTTCAGGATGTCTTTTTACACTATATAAAGGTGGAAATTTACATTGGAAACGTTTGGTTTAGCTGTTATAAAAGTTTGTTTTTTTAGTGCTGTAAATGCATTTTCAGCTCGCACTGTACACATTTGCTATGAGAGGCATTATCTCATAAGGGAAATATTGGACAATCAAATTAATGACTGCCCAGGCTTCAGGATGTCTTTTTACACTATATAAAGGTGGAAATTTACATTGGAAACGTTTGGTTTAGCTGTTATAAAAGTTTGTTTTTTTAGTGCTGTAAATGCATTTTCAGCTCGCACTGTACACATTTGCTATGAGAGGCATTATCTCATAAGGGAAATATTGGACAATCAAATTAATGACTGCCCAGGCTTCAGGATGTCTTTTTACACTATATAAAGGTGGAAATTTACATTTGAAACGTTTGGTTTAGCTGTTATAAAAGTTTGGTTTTTTAGTGCTGAAAATGCATTTTCAGCTCGCACTGTACACATTTGCTATGAGAGGCATTATCTCATAAGGGAAATATTGGACAATCAAATTAATGACTGCCCAGGCTTCAGGATGTCTTTTTACACTATATAAAGGTGGAAATTTACATTGGAAACGTTTGGTTTAGCTGTTATAAAAGTTTGTTTTTTTAGTGCTGTAAATGCATTTTCAGCTCGCACTGTACACATTTGCTATGAGAGGCATTATCTCATAAGGGAAATATTGGACAATCAAATTAATGACTGCCCAGGCTTCAGGATGTCTTTTTACACTATATAAAGGTGGAAATTTACATTGGAAACGTTTAGTTTAGCTGTTAATGAAGTATCGTTTTTTTAGTGCTGAAAATTCATTGTCTACTGGCGCTGTACACTTTTTCTAAGTGTTGCAATATCTCATGAAGGAAATACTGGACAATCAAATTAATGACTTTCCAGGCTTCAGGATGCCTTTCTACACTATATAAAGGTGGAAATTTACATTGGAAACGTTTGGTTTAGCTGTTATAAAAGTTTGGTTTTTTAGTGCTGTAAATGCATTTTCAGCTCGCGCTGTACACATTTGCTATGAGAGGCATTATCTCATAAGGGAAATATTGGACAATCAAATTAATGACTGCCCAGGCTTCAGGATGTCTTTTTACACTATATAAAGGTGGAAATTTACATTGGAAACGTTTGGTTTAGCTGTTATAAAAGTTTGGTTTTTTAGTGCTGAAAATGCATTTTCAGCTCGCACTGTACACATTTGCTATGTGAGGCATTATCTCATAAGGGAAATACTGGACAATCAAATTAATGACTTCCCAGGCTTCAGGATGCATTTTTACACTCTATAAATGTGGAAATTTACATTGGAAACGTTTGGTTTAGCTGTTATAAAAGTTTGTTTTTTTAGTGCTGTAAATGCATTTTCAGCTCGCGCTGTACACATTTGCTATGTGAGGCATTATCTCATAAGGGAAATACTGGACAATCAAATTAATGACTTCCCAGGCTTCAGGATGCCTTTTTACACTCTATAAATGTGGAAATTTACATTGGAAACGTTTGGTTTAGCTGTTAATGAAGTTTCGTTTTTTTAGTGCTGAAAATTCATTGTCTGCTGGCGCTGTACACTTTTTCTAAGTGTTGCAATATCTCATGAAGGAAATACTGGACAATCAAATTAATGACTTTCCAGGCTTCATGATGCCTTTCTACACTATATAAAGGTGGAAATTTACATTGGAAACGTTTGGTTTAGCTGTTATAAAAGTTTGTTTTTTTAGTGCTGTAAATGCATTTTCAGCTCGCGCTGTACACATTTGCTATGAGAGGCATTATCTCATAAGGGAAATATTGGACAATCAAATTAATGACTGCCCAGGCTTCAGGATGTCTTTTTACACTATATAAAGGTGGAAATTTACATTGGAAACGTTTAGTTTAGCTGTTAATGAAGTTTCGTTTTTTTAGTGCTGGAAATTCATTGTCTGCTGGCGCTGTACACTTTTTCTAAGTGTTGCAATATCTCATGAAGGAAATACTGGACAATCAAATTAATGACTTTCCAGGCTCCAGGATGCCTTTCTACACTATATAAAGGTGGAAATTTACATTGGAAACGTTTGGTTTAGCTGTTATAAAAGTTTGGTTTTTTAGTGCTGTAAATGCATTTTCAGCTCGCGCTGTACACATTTGCTATGAGAGGCATTATCTCATAAGGGAAATATTGGACAATCAAATTAATGACTGCCCAGGCTTCAGGATGTCTTTTTACACTATATAAAGGTGGAAATTTACATTGGAAACGTTTAGTTTAGCTGTTAATGAAGTTTCGTTTTTTTAGTGCTGAAAATTCATTGTCTACTGGCGCTGTACACTTTTTCTAAGTGTTGCAATATCTCATGAAGGAAATACTGGACAATCAAATTAATGACTTTCCAGGCTTCAGGATGCCTTTCTACACTATATAAAGGTGGAAATTTACATTGGAAACGTTTGGTTTAGCTGTTATAAAAGTTTGGTTTTTTAGTGCTGTAAATGCATTTTCAGCTCGCGCTGTACACATTTGCTATGAGAGGCATTATCTCATAAGGGAAATATTGGACAATCAAATTAATGACTGCTCAGGCTTCAGGATGTCTTTTTACACTATATAAAGGTGGAAATTTACATTGGAAACGTTTGGTTTAGCTGTTATAAAAGTTTGGTTTTTTAGTGCTGAAAATGCATTTTCAGCTCGCACTGTACACATTTGCTATGTGAGGCATTATCTCATAAGGGAAATACTGGACAATCAAATTAATGACTTCCCAGGCTTCAGGATGCATTTTTACACTCTATAAATGTGGAAATTTACATTGGAAACGTTTGGTTTAGCTGTTATAAAAGTTTGTTTTTTTAGTGCTGTAAATGCATTTTCAGCTCGCGCTGTACACATTTGCTATGTGAGGCATTATCTCATAAGGGAAATACTGGACAATCAAATTAATGACTGCCCAGGCTTCAGGATGTCTTTTTACACTATATAAAGGTGGAAATTTACATTGGAAACGTTTGGTTTAGCTGTTATAAAAGTTTGGTTTTTTAGTGCTGAAAATGCATTTTCAGCTCGCACTGTACACATTTGCTATGTGAGGCATTATCTCATAAGGGAAATACTGGACAATCAAATTAATGACTGCCCAGGCTTCAGGATGTCTTTTTACACTATATAAAGGTGGAAATTTACATTGGAAACGTTTAGTTTAGCTGTTAATGAAGTTTCGTTTTTTTAGTGCTGGAAATTCATTGTCTGCTGGCGCTGTACACTTTTTCTAAGTGTTGCAATATCTCATGAAGGAAATACTGGACAATCAAATTAAAGACTTTCCAGGCTTCAGGATGCCTTTTTACACTATATAAAGGTGGAAATTTACATTGGAAACGTTTGGTTTAGCTGTTATAAAAGTTTGGTTTTTTAGTGCTGTAAATGCATTTTCAGCTCGCGCTGTACACATTTGCTATGAGAGGCATTATCTCATAAGGGAAATATTGGACAATCAAATTAATGACTGCCCAGGCTTCAGGATGTCTTTTTACACTATATAAAGGTGGAAATTTACATTGGAAACATTTAGTTTAGCTGTTAATGAAGTTTCGTTTTTTTAGTGCTGAAAATTCATTGTCTGCTGGCGCTGTACACTTTTTCTAAGTGTTGCAATATCTCATGAAGGAAATACTGGACAATCAAATTAATGACTTCCCAGGCTTCAGGATGCCTTTTTACACTCTATAAATGTGGAAATTTACATTGGAAACGTTTGGTTTAGCTGTTAATGAAGTTTCGTTTTTTTTAGTGCTGAAAATTCATTGTCTGCTGGCGCTGTACACTTTTTCTAAGTGTTGCAATATCTCATGAAGGAAATACTGGACAATCAAATTAATGACTTTCCAGGCTTCAGGATGCCTTTCTACACTATATAAAGGTGGAAATTTATATTGGAAACGTTTGGTTTAGCTGTTATAAAAGTTTGGTTTTTTAGTGCTGAAAATGCATTTTCAGCTCGCACTGTACACATTTGCTATGTGAGGCATTATCTCATAAGGGAAATACTGGACAATCAAATTAATGACTTCCCAGGCTTCAGGATGCCTTTTTACACTCTATAAATGTGGAAATTTACATTGGAAACGTTTGGTTTAGCTGTTAATGAAGTTTCGTTTTTTTTAGTGCTGAAAATTCATTGTCTGCTGGCGCTGTACACTTTTTCTAAGTGTTGCAATATCTCATGAAGGAAATACTGGACAATCAAATTAATGACTTTCCAGGCTTCAGGATGCCTTTCTACACTATATAAAGGTGGAAATTTACATTGGAAACGTTTGGTTTAGCTGTTATAAAAGTTTGGTTTTTTAGTGCTGTAAATGCATTTTCAGCTCGCGCTGTACACATTTGCTATGAGAGGCATTATCTCATAAGGGAAATATTGGACAATCAAATTAATGACTGCCCAGGCTTCAGGATGTCTTTTTACACTATATAAAGGTGGAAATTTACATTGGAAACGTTTGGTTTAGCTGTTATAAAAGTTTGTTTTTTTAGTGCTGTAAATGCATTTTCAGCTCGCACTGTACACATTTGCTATGAGAGGCATTATCTCATAAGGGAAATATTGGACAATCAAATTAATGACTGCCCAGGCTTCAGGATGTCTTTTTACACTATATAAAGGTGGAAATTTACATTGGAAACGTTTACTTTAGCTGTTAATGAAGTTTCGTTTATTTAGTGCTGAAAATTCATTGTCTGCTGGCGCTGTACACTTTTTCTAAGTGTTGCAATATCTCATGAAGGAAATACTGGACAATCAAATTAATGACTTTCCAGGCTTCAGAATGCCTTTCTACACTATATAAAGGTGGAAATTTACATTGGAAACGTTTGGTTTAGCTGTTATAAAAGTTTGTTTTTTTAGTGCTGTAAATGCATTTTCAGCTCGCACTGTACACATTTGCTATGTGAGGCATTATCTCATAAGGGAAATACTGGACAATCAAATTAATGACTTCCCAGGCTTCAGGATGCCTTTTTACACTCTATAAATGTGGAAATTTACATTGGAAACGTTTGGTTTAGCTGTTAATGAAGTTTCGTTTTTTTTAGTGCTGAAAATTCATTGTCTGCTGGCGCTGTACACTTTTTCTAAGTGTTGCAATATCTCATGAAGGAAATACTGGACAATCAAATTAATGACTTTCCAGGCTTCAGGATGCCTTTCTACACTATATAAAGGTGGAAATTTATATTGGAAACGTTTGGTTTAGCTGTTATAAAAGTTTGGTTTTTTAGTGCTGAAAATGCATTTTCAGCTCGCACTGTACACATTTGCTATGTGAGGCATTATCTCATAAGGGAAATACTGGACAATCAAATTAATGACTTCCCAGGCTTCAGGATGCCTTTTTACACTCTATAAATGTGGAAATTTACATTGGAAACGTTTGGTTTAGCTGTTAATGAAGTTTCGTTTTTTTAGTGCTGAAAATTCATTGTCTGCTGGCGCTGTACACTTTTTCTAAGTGTTGCAATATCTCATGAAGGAAATACTGGACAATCAAATTAATGACTTCCCAGGCTTCAGGATGCCTTTTTACACTCTATAAATGTGGAAATTTACATTGGAAACGTTTGGTTTAGCTGTTAATGAAGTTTCGTTTTTTTAGTGCTGAAAATTCATTGTCTGCTGGCGCTGTACACTTTTTCTAATTTTTGCAATATCTCATGTAGGAAATACTGGACAATCAAATTAATGACTTTCCAGGCTTCAGGATGCCTTTCTACACTATATAAAGGTGGAAATTTACATTGGAAACGTTTGGTTTAGCTGTTATAAAAGTTTGTTTTTTTAGTGCTGTAAATGCATTTTCAGCTCGCGCTGTACACATTTGCTATGTGAGGCATTATCTCATAAGGGAAATACTGGACAATCAAATTAATGACTGCCCAGGCTTCAGGATGTCTTTTTACACTATATAAAGGTGGAAATTTACATTGGAAACGTTTGGTTTAGCTGTTATAAAAGTTTGGTTTTTTTAGTGCTGAAAATTCATTGTCTGCTGGCGCTGTACACTTTTTCTAAGTGTTGCAATATCTCATGAAGGAAATACTGGACAATCAAATTAATGACTTTCCAGGCTCCAGGATGCCTTTCTACACTATATAAAGGTGGAAATTTACATTGGAAACGTTTGGTTTAGCTGTTATAAAAGTTTGGTTTTTTAGTGCTGTAAATGCATTTTCAGCTCGCGCTGTACACATTTGCTATGAGAGGCATTATCTCATAAGGGAAATATTGGACAATCAAATTAATGACTGCCCAGGCTTCAGGATGTCTTTTTACACTATATAAAGGTGGAAATTTACATTGGAAACGTTTAGTTTAGCTGTTAATGAAGTTTCGTTTTTTTAGTGCTGAAAATTCATTGTCTGCTGGCGCTGTACACTTTTTCTAAGTGTTGCAATATCTCATGAAGGAAATACTGGACAATGAAATTAATGACTTTCCAGGCTTCAGGATGCCTTTCTACACTATATAAAGGTGGAAATTTACATTGGAAACGTTTGGTTTAGCTGTTATAAAAGTTAGTTTTTTTAGTGCTGTAAATGCATTTTCAGCTCGCGCTGTACACATTTGCTATGAGAGGCATTATCTCATAAGGGAAATATTGGACAATCAAATTAATGACTGCCCAGGCTTCAGGATGTCTTTTTACACTATATAAAGGTGGAAATTTACATTGGAAACGTTTTTTAGCTGTTATAAAAGTTTGGTTTTTTAGTGCTGTAAATGCATTTTCAGCTCGCGCTGTACACATTTGCTATGAGAGGCATTATCTCATAAGGGAAATATTGGACCATCAAATTAATGACTGCCCAGGCTTCAGGATGTCTTTTTACACTATATAAAGGTGGAAATTTACATTGGAAACGTTTGGTTTAGCTGTTATAAAAGTTTGGTTTTTTAGTGCTGAAAATGCATTTTCAGCTCGCACTGTACACATTTGCTATGTGAGGCATTATCTCATAAGGGAAATACTGGACAATCAAATTAATGACTTCCCAGGCTTGAGGATGCCTTTTTACACTCTATAAATGTGGAAATTTACATTGGAAACGTTTGGTTTAGCTGTTAATGAAGTTTCGTTTTTTTAGTGCTGAAAATTCATTGTCTGTTGGCGCTGTACACTTTTTCTAAGTGTTGCAATATCTCATGAAGGAAATACTGGACAATCAAATTAATGACTTCCCAGGCTTCAGGATGCCTTTTTACACTCTATAAATGTGGAAATTTACATTGGAAACGTTTGGTTTAGCTGTTAATGAAGTTTCGTTTTTTTAGTGCTGAAAATTCATTGTCTGCTGGCGCTGTACACTTTTTCTAATTTTTGCAATATCTCATGTAGGAAATACTGGACAATCAAATTAATGACTTTCCAGGCTTCAGGATGCCTTTCTACACTATATAAAGGTGGAAATTTACATTGGAAACGTTTGGTTTAGCTGTTATAAAAGTTTGTTTTTTTAGTGCTGTAAATGCATTTTCAGCTCGCGCTGTACACATTTGCTATGTGAGGCATTATCTCATAAGGGAAATACTGGACAATCAAATTAATGACTGCCCAGGCTTCAGGATGTCTTTTTACACTATATAAAGGTGAAAATTTACATTGGAAACGTTTGGTTTAGCTGTTATAAAAGTTTGGTTTTTTTAGTGCTGAAAATTCATTGTCTGCTGGCGCTGTACACTTTTTCTAAGTGTTGCAATATCTCATGAAGGAAATACTGGACAATCAAATTAATGACTTCCCAGGCTTCAGGATGCCTTTTTACACTCTATAAATGTGGAAATTTACATTGGAAACGTTTGGTTTAGCTGTTAATGAAGTTTCGTTTTTTTAGTGCTGAAAATTCATTGTCTGCTGGCGCTGTACACTTTTTCTAATTTTTGCAATATCTCATGTAGGAAATACTGGACAATCAAATTAATGACTTTCCAGGCTTCAGGATGCCTTTCTACACTATATAAAGGTGGAAATTTACATTGGAAACGTTTGGTTTAGCTGTTATAAAAGTTTGTTTTTTTAGTGCTGTAAATGCATTTTCAGCTCGCGCTGTACACATTTGCTATGTGAGGCATTATCTCATAAGGGAAATATTGGACAATCAAATTAATGACTGCCCAGGCTTCAGGATGTCCTTTTACACTATATAAAGGTGGAAATTTACATTTGAAACGTTTGGTTTAGCTGTTATAAAAGTTTGGTTTTTTAGTGCTGAAAATGCATTTTCAGCTCGCGCTGTACACATTTGCTATGAGAGGCATTATCTCATAAGGGAAATATTGGACAATCAAATTAATGACTGCCCAGGCTTCAGGATGTCTTTTTACACTATATAAAGGTGGAAATTTACATTGGAAACGTTTGGTTTAGCTGTTATAAAAGTTTGGTTTTTTAGTGCTGTAAATGCATTTTCAGCTCGCACTGTACACATTTGCTATGTGAGGCATTATCTCATAAGGGAAATACTGGACAATCAAATTAATGACTTCCCAGGCTTCAGGATGCCTTTTTACACTCTATAAATGTGGAAATTTACATTGGAAACGTTTGGTTTAGCTGTTAATGAAGTTTCGTTTTTTTAGTGCTGAAAATTCATTGTCTGCTGGCGCTGTACACTTTTTCTAAGTTTTGCAATATCTCATGTAGGAAATACTGGACAATCAAATTAATGACTTTCCAGGCTTCAGGATGCCTTTCTACACTATATAAAGGTGGAAATTTACATTGGAAACGTTTGGTTTAGCTGTTATAAAAGTTTGTTTTTTTAGTGCTGTAAATGCATTTTCAGCTCGCGCTGTACACATTTGCTATGTGAGGCATTATCTCATAAGGGAAATACTGGACAATCAAATTAATGACTGCCCAGGCTTCAGGATGTCTTTTTACACTATATAAAGGTGAAAATTTACATTGGAAACGTTTGGTTTAGCTGTTATAAAAGTTTGTTTTTTTTAGTGCTGAAAATTCATTGTCTGCTGGCGCTGTACAATTTTTCTAAGTGTTGCAATATCTCATGAAGGAAATACTGGACAATCAAATTAATGACTTTCCAAGCTCCAGGATGCCTTTCTACACTATATAAAGGTGGAAATTTACATTGGAAACGTTTGGTTTAGCTGTTATAAAAGTTTGGTGTTTTAGTGCTGTAAATGCATTTTCAGCTCGCGCTGTACACATTTGCTATGAGAGGCATTATCTCATAAGGGAAATATTGGACAATCAAATTAATGACTGCCCAGGCTTCAGGATGTCTTTTTACACTATATAAAGGTGGAAATTTACATTGGAAACGTTTAGTTTAGCTGTTAATGAAGTTTCGTTTTTTTAGTGCTGAAAATTCATTGTCTACTGGCGCTGTACACTTTTTCTAAGTGTTGCAATATCTCATGAAGGAAATACTGGACAATCAAATTAATGACTTTCCAGGCTTCAGGATGCCTTTCTACACTATATAAAGGTGGAAATTTACATTGGAAACGTTTGGTTTAGCTGTTATAAAAGTTTGGTTTTTTAGTGCTGTAAATGCATTTTCAGCTCGCGCTGTACACATTTGCTATGAGAGGCATTATCTCATAAGGGAAATATTGGACAATCAAATTAATGACTGCCCAGGCTTCAGGATGTCTTTTTACACTATATAAAGGTGGAAATTTACATTGGAAACGTTTGGTTTAGCTGTTATAAAAGTTTGGTTTTTTAGTGCTGAAAATGCATTTTCAGCTCGCACTGTACACATTTGCTATGTGAGGCATTATCTCATAAGGGAAATACTGGACAATCAAATTAATGACTTCCCAGGCTTCAGGATGCATTTTTACACTCTATAAATGTGGAAATTTACATTGGAAACGTTTGGTTTAGCTGTTATAAAAGTTTGTTTTTTTAGTGCTGTAAATGCATTTTCAGCTCGCGCTGTACACATTTGCTATGTGAGGCATTATCTCATAAGGGAAATACTGGACAATCAAATTAATGACTGCCCAGGCTTCAGGATGTCTTTTTACACTATATAAAGGTGGAAATTTACATTGGAAACGTTTGGTTTAGCTGTTATAAAAGTTTGGTTTTTTAGTGCTGAAAATGCATTTTCAGCTCGCACTGTACACATTTGCTATGTGAGGCATTATCTCATAAGGGAAATACTGGACAATCAAATTAATGACTTCCCAGGCTTCAGGATGCCTTTTTACACTCTATAAATGTGGAAATTTACATTGGAAACGTTTGGTTTAGCTGTTAATGAAGTTTCGTTTTTTTAGTGCTGAAAATTCATTGTCTGCTGGCGCTGTACACTTTTTCTAAGTGTTGCAATATCTCATGAAGGAAATACTGGACAATCAAATTAATGACTTTCCAGGCTTCAGGATGCCTTTCTACACTATATAAAGGTGGAAATTTACATTGGAAACGTTTGGTTTAGCTGTTATAAAAGTTTGTTTTTTTAGTGCTGTAAATGCATTTTCAGCTCGCGCTGTACACATTTGCTATGTGAGGCATTATCTCATAAGGGAAATACTGGACAATCAAATTAATGACTGCCCAGGCTTCAGGATGTCTTTTTACACTATATAAAGGTGGAAATTTACATTGGAAACGTTTGGTTTAGCTGTTATAAAAGTTTGGTTTTTTTAGTGCTGAAAATTCATTGTCTGCTGGCGCTGTACACTTTTTCTAAGTGTTGCAATATCTCATGAAGGAAATACTGGACAATCAAATTAATGACTTTCCAGGCTCCAGGATGCCTTTCTACACTATATAAAGGTGGAAATTTACATTGGAAACGTTTGGTTTAGCTGTTATAAAAGTTTGGTGTTTTAGTGCTGTAAATGCATTTTCAGCTCGCGCTGTACACATTTGCTATGAGAGGCATTATCTCATAAGGGAAATACTGGACAATCAAATTAATGACTGCCCAGGCTTCAGGATGTCTTTTTACACTATATAAAGGTGGAAATTTACATTGGAAACGTTTGGTTTAGCTGTTATAAAAGTTTGGTTTTTTTAGTGCTGAAAATTCATTGTCTGCTGGCGCTGTACACTTTTTCTAAGTGTTGCAATATCTCATGAAGGAAATACTGGACAATCAAATTAATGACTTTCCAGGCTCCAGGATGCCTTTCTACACTATATAAAGGTGGAAATTTACATTGGAAACGTTTGGTTTAGCTGTTATAAAAGTTTGGTGTTTTAGTGCTGTAAATGCATTTTCAGCTCGCGCTGTACACATTTGCTATGAGAGGCATTATCTCATAAGGGAAATATTGGACAATCAAATTAATGACTGCCCAGGCTTCAGGATGTCTTTTTACACTATATAAAGGTGGAAATTTACATTGGAAACGTTTAGTTTAGCTGTTAATGAAGTTTCGTTTTTTTAGTGCTGAAAATTCATTGTCTGCTGGCGCTGTACACTTTTTCTAAGTGTTGCAATATCTCATGAAGGAAATACTGGACAATCAAATTAATGACTTTCCAAGCTCCAGGATGCCTTTCTACACTATATAAAGGTGGAAATTTACATTGGAAACGTTTGGTTTAGCTTTTATAAAAGTTTGGTGTTTTAGTGCTGTAAATGCATTTTCAGCTCGCGCTGTACACATTTGCTATGAGAGGCATTATCTCATAAGGGAAATACTGGACAATCAAATTAATGACTGCCCAGGCTTCAGGATGTCTTTTTACACTATATAAAGGTGAAAATTTACATTGGAAACGTTTGGTTTAGCTGTTATAAAAGTTTGGTTTTTTTAGTGCTGAAAATTCATTGTCTGCTGGCGCTGTACACTTTTTCTAAGTGTTGCAATATCTCATGAAGGAAATACTGGACAATCAAATTAATGACTTTCCAAGCTCCAGGATGCCTTTCTACACTATATAAAGGTGGAAATTTACATTGGAAACGTTTGGTTTAGCTGTTATAAAAGTTTGGTGTTTTAGTGCTGTAAATGCATTTTCAGCTCGCGCTGTACACATTTGCTATGAGAGGCATTATCTCATAAGGGAAATATTGGACAATCAAATTAATGACTGCCCAGGCTTCAGGATGTCTTTTTACACTATATAAAGGTGGAAATTTACATTGGAAACGTTTAGTTTAGCTGTTAATGAAGTTTCGTTTTTTTAGTGCTGAAAATTCATTGTCTACTGGCGCTGTACACTTTTTCTAAGTGTTGCAATATCTCATGAAGGAAATACTGGACAATCAAATTAATGACTTTCCAGGCTTCAGGATGCCTTTCTACACTATATAAAGGTGGAAATTTACATTGGAAACGTTTGGTTTAGCTGTTATAAAAGTTTGGTTTTTTAGTGCTGTAAATGCATTTTCAGCTCGCGCTGTACACATTTGCTATGAGAGGCATTATCTCATAAGGGAAATATTGGACAATCAAATTAATGACTGCCCAGGCTTCAGGATGTCTTTTTACACTATATAAAGGTGGAAATTTACATTGGAAACGTTTGGTTTAGCTGTTATAAAAGTTTGGTTTTTTAGTGCTGAAAATGCATTTTCAGCTCGCACTGTACACATTTGCTATGTGAGGCATTATCTCATAAGGGAAATACTGGACAATCAAATTAATGACTTCCCAGGCTTCAGGATGCATTTTTACACTCTATAAATGTGGAAATTTACATTGGAAACGTTTGGTTTAGCTGTTATAAAAGTTTGTTTTTTTAGTGCTGTAAATGCATTTTCAGCTCGCGCTGTACACATTTGCTATGTGAGGCATTATCTCATAAGGGAAATACTGGACAATCAAATTAATGACTGCCCAGGCTTCAGGATGTCTTTTTACACTATATAAAGGTGGAAATTTACATTGGAAACGTTTGGTTTAGCTGTTATAAAAGTTTGGTTTTTTAGTGCTGAAAATGCATTTTCAGCTCGCACTGTACACATTTGCTATGTGAGGCATTATCTCATAAGGGAAATACTGGACAATCAAATTAATGACTTCCCAGGCTTCAGGATGCCTTTTTACACTCTATAAATGTGGAAATTTACATTGGAAACGTTTGGTTTAGCTGTTAATGAAGTTTCGTTTTTTTAGTGCTGAAAATTCATTGTCTGCTGGCGCTGTACACTTTTTCTAAGTGTTGCAATATCTCATGAAGGAAATACTGGACAATCAAATTAATGACTTTCCAGGCTTCAGGATGCCTTTCTACACTATATAAAGGTGGAAATTTACATTGGAAACGTTTGGTTTAGCTGTTATAAAAGTTTGTTTTTTTAGTGCTGTAAATGCATTTTCAGCTCGCGCTGTACACATTTGCTATGTGAGGCATTATCTCATAAGGGAAATACTGGACAATCAAATTAATGACTGCCCAGGCTTCAGGATGTCTTTTTACACTATATAAAGGTGGAAATTTACATTGGAAACGTTTGGTTTAGCTGTTATAAAAGTTTGGTTTTTTTAGTGCTGAAAATTCATTGTCTGCTGGCGCTGTACACTTTTTCTAAGTGTTGCAATATCTCATGAAGGAAATACTGGACAATCAAATTAATGACTTTCCAGGCTCCAGGATGCCTTTCTACACTATATAAAGGTGGAAATTTACATTGGAAACGTTTGGTTTAGCTGTTATAAAAGTTTGGTGTTTTAGTGCTGTAAATGCATTTTCAGCTCGCGCTGTACACATTTGCTATGAGAGGCATTATCTCATAAGGGAAATATTGGACAATCAAATTAATGACTGCCCAGGCTTCAGGATGTCTTTTTACACTATATAAAGGTGGAAATTTACATTGGAAACGTTTAGTTTAGCTGTTAATGAAGTTTCGTTTTTTTAGTGCTGAAAATTCATTGTCTGCTGGCGCTGTACACTTTTTCTAAGTGTTGCAATATCTCATGAAGGAAATACTGGACAATCAAATTAATGACTTTCCAAGCTCCAGGATGCCTTTCTACACTATATAAAGGTGGAAATTTACATTGGAAACGTTTGGTTTAGCTTTTATAAAAGTTTGGTGTTTTAGTGCTGTAAATGCATTTTCAGCTCGCGCTGTACACATTTGCTATGAGAGGCATTATCTCATAAGGGAAATACTGGACAATCAAATTAATGACTGCCCAGGCTTCAGGATGTCTTTTTACACTATATAAAGGTGAAAATTTACATTGGAAACGTTTGGTTTAGCTGTTATAAAAGTTTGGTTTTTTTAGTGCTGAAAATTCATTGTCTGCTGGCGCTGTACACTTTTTCTAAGTGTTGCAATATCTCATGAAGGAAATACTGGACAATCAAATTAATGACTTTCCAAGCTCCAGGATGCCTTTCTACACTATATAAAGGTGGAAATTTACATTGGAAACGTTTGGTTTAGCTGTTATAAAAGTTTGGTGTTTTAGTGCTGTAAATGCATTTTCAGCTCGCGCTGTACACATTTGCTATGAGAGGCATTATCTCATAAGGGAAATATTGGACAATCAAATTAATGACTGCCCAGGCTTCAGGATGTCTTTTTACACTATATAAAGGTGGAAATTTACATTGGAAACGTTTAGTTTAGCTGTTAATGAAGTTTCGTTTTTTTAGTGCTGAAAATTCATTGTCTACTGGCGCTGTACACTTTTTCTAAGTGTTGCAATATCTCATGAAGGAAATACTGGACAATCAAATTAATGACTTTCCAGGCTTCAGGATGCCTTTCTACACTATATAAAGGTGGAAATTTACATTGGAAACGTTTGGTTTAGCTGTTATAAAAGTTTGGTTTTTTAGTGCTGTAAATGCATTTTCAGCTCGCGCTGTACACATTTGCTATGAGAGGCATTATCTCATAAGGGAAATATTGGACAATCAAATTAATGACTGCCCAGGCTTCAGGATGTCTTTTTACACTATATAAAGGTGGAAATTTACATTGGAAACGTTTGGTTTAGCTGTTATAAAAGTTTGGTTTTTTAGTGCTGAAAATGCATTTTCAGCTCGCACTGTACACATTTGCTATGTGAGGCATTATCTCATAAGGGAAATACTGGACAATCAAATTAATGACTTCCCAGGCTTCAGGATGCATTTTTACACTCTATAAATGTGGAAATTTACATTGGAAACGTTTGGTTTAGCTGTTATAAAAGTTTGTTTTTTTAGTGCTGTAAATGCATTTTCAGCTCGCGCTGTACACATTTGCTATGTGAGGCATTATCTCATAAGGGAAATACTGGACAATCAAATTAATGACTGCCCAGGCTTCAGGATGTCTTTTTACACTATATAAAGGTGGAAATTTACATTGGAAACGTTTGGTTTAGCTGTTATAAAAGTTTGGTTTTTTAGTGCTGAAAATGCATTTTCAGCTCGCACTGTACACATTTGCTATGTGAGGCATTATCTCATAAGGGAAATACTGGACAATCAAATTAATGACTTCCCAGGCTTCAGGATGCCTTTTTACACTCTATAAATGTGGAAATTTACATTGGAAACGTTTGGTTTAGCTGTTAATGAAGTTTCGTTTTTTTAGTGCTGAAAATTCATTGTCTGCTGGCGCTGTACACTTTTTCTAAGTGTTGCAATATCTCATGAAGGAAATACTGGACAATCAAATTAATGACTTTCCAGGCTTCAGGATGCCTTTCTACACTATATAAAGGTGGAAATTTACATTGGAAACGTTTGGTTTAGCTGTTATAAAAGTTTGTTTTTTTAGTGCTGTAAATGCATTTTCAGCTCGCGCTGTACACATTTGCTATGTGAGGCATTATCTCATAAGGGAAATACTGGACAATCAAATTAATGACTGCCCAGGCTTCAGGATGTCTTTTTACACTATATAAAGGTGGAAATTTACATTGGAAACGTTTGGTTTAGCTGTTATAAAAGTTTGGTTTTTTTAGTGCTGAAAATTCATTGTCTGCTGGCGCTGTACACTTTTTCTAAGTGTTGCAATATCTCATGAAGGAAATACTGGACAATCAAATTAATGACTTTCCAGGCTCCAGGATGCCTTTCTACACTATATAAAGGTGGAAATTTACATTGGAAACGTTTGGTTTAGCTGTTATAAAAGTTTGGTGTTTTAGTGCTGTAAATGCATTTTCAGCTCGCGCTGTACACATTTGCTATGAGAGGCATTATCTCATAAGGGAAATATTGGACAATCAAATTAATGACTGCCCAGGCTTCAGGATGTCTTTTTACACTATATAAAGGTGGAAATTTACATTGGAAACGTTTAGTTTAGCTGTTAATGAAGTTTCGTTTTTTTAGTGCTGAAAATTCATTGTCTACTGGCGCTGTACACTTTTTCTAAGTGTTGCAATATCTCATGAAGGAAATACTGGACAATCAAATTAATGACTTTCCAGGCTTCAGGATGCCTTTCTACACTATATAAAGGTGGAAATTTACATTGGAAACGTTTGGTTTAGCTGTTATAAAAGTTTGGTTTTTTAGTGCTGTAAATGCATTTTCAGCTCGCGCTGTACACATTTGCTATGAGAGGCATTATCTCATAAGGGAAATATTGGACAATCAAATTAATGACTGCCCAGGCTTCAGGATGTCTTTTTACACTATATAAAGGTGGAAATTTACATTGGAAACGTTTGGTTTAGCTGTTATAAAAGTTTGGTTTTTTAGTGCTGAAAATGCATTTTCAGCTCGCACTGTACACATTTGCTATGTGAGGCATTATCTCATAAGGGAAATACTGGACAATCAAATTAATGACTTCCCAGGCTTCAGGATGCATTTTTACACTCTATAAATGTGGAAATTTACATTGGAAACGTTTGGTTTAGCTGTTATAAAAGTTTGTTTTTTTAGTGCTGTAAATGCATTTTCAGCTCGCGCTGTACACATTTGCTATGTGAGGCATTATCTCATAAGGGAAATACTGGACAATCAAATTAATGACTGCCCAGGCTTCAGGATGTCTTTTTACACTATATAAAGGTGGAAATTTACATTGGAAACGTTTGGTTTAGCTGTTATAAAAGTTTGGTTTTTTAGTGCTGAAAATGCATTTTCAGCTCGCACTGTACACATTTGCTATGTGAGGCATTATCTCATAAGGGAAATACTGGACAATCAAATTAATGACTTCCCAGGCTTCAGGATGCCTTTTTACACTCTATAAATGTGGAAATTTACATTGGAAACGTTTGGTTTAGCTGTTAATGAAGTTTCGTTTTTTTAGTGCTGAAAATTCATTGTCTGCTGGCGCTGTACACTTTTTCTAAGTGTTGCAATATCTCATGAAGGAAATACTGGACAATCAAATTAATGACTTTCCAGGCTTCAGGATGCCTTTCTACACTATATAAAGGTGGAAATTTACATTGGAAACGTTTGGTTTAGCTGTTATAAAAGTTTGGTTTTTTAGTGCTGTAAATGAATTTTCAGCTCGCGCTGTACACATTTGCTATGAGAGGCATTATCTCATAAGGGAAATATTGGACAATCAAATTAATGACTGCCCAGGCTTCAGGATGTCTTTTTACACTATATAAAGGTGGAAATTTACATTGGAAACATTTAGTTTAGCTGTTAATGAAGTTTCGTTTTTTTCGTGCTGGAAATTCATTGTCTGCTGGCGCTGTACACTTTTTCTAAGTGTTGCAATATCTCATGAAGGAAATACTGGACAATCAAATTAATGACTTTCCAGGCTTCAGGATGCCTTTCTACACTATATAAAGGTGGAAATTTACATTGGAAACGTTTGGTTTAGCTGTTATAAAAGTTTGTTTTTTTAGTGCTGTAAATGCATTTTCAGCTCGCGCTGTACACATTTGCTATGAGAGGCATTATCTCATAAGGGAAATATTGGACAATCAAATTAATGACTGCCCAGGCTTCAGGATGTCTTTTTACACTATATAAAGGTGGAAATTTACATTGGAAACGTTTGGTTTAGCTGTTATAAAAGTTTGGTTTTTTAGTGCTGTAAATGCATTTTCAGCTCGCGCTGTACACATTTGCTATGAGAGGCATTATCTCATAAGGGAAATATTGGACAATCAAATTAATGGCTGCCCGGGCTTCAGGATGTCTTTTTACACTATATAAAGGTGGAAATTTACATTGGAAACGTTTAGTTTAGCTGTTAATGAAGTTTCGTTTTTTTAGTGCTGAAAATTCATTGTCTGCTGGCGCTGTACACTTTTTCTAAATGTTGCAATATCTCATGAAGGAAATACTGGACAATCAAATTAATGACTTTCCAGGCTTCAGGATGCCTTTCTACACTATATAAAGGTGGAAATTTACATTGGAAACGTTTGGTTTAGCTGTTATAAAAGTTTGGTTTTTTAGTGCTGTAAATGCATTTTCAGCTCGCGCTGTACACATTTGCTATGAGAGGCATTATCTCATAAGGGAAATATTGGACAATCAAATTAATGACTGCCCAGGCTTCAGGATGTCTTTTTACACTATATAAAGGAGGAAATTTACATTGGAAACGTTTGGTTTAGGTGTTATAAAAGTTTGGTTTTTTAGTGCTGAAAATGCATTTTCAGCTCGCGCTGTACACATTTGCAATGAGAGGCATTATCTCATAAGGGAAATACTGGACAATCAAATTAATGACTTCCCAGGCTTCAGGATGCCTTTTTACACTCTATAAATGTGGAAATTTACATTGGAAACGTTTGGTTTAGCTGTTAATGAAGTTTCGTTTTTTTTAGTGCTGAAAATTCATTGTCTGCTGGCGCTGTACACTTTTTCTAAGTGTTGCAATATCTCATGAAGGAAATACTGGACAATCAAATTAATGACTTTCCAGGCTTCAGGATGCCTTTCTACACTATATAAAGGTGGAAATTTACATTGGAAACGTTTGGTTTAGCTGTTATAAAAGTTTGGTTTTTTAGTGCTGTAAATGCATTTTCAGCTCGCGCTGTACACATTTGCTATGAGAGGCATTATCTCATAAGGGAAATATTGGACAATCAAATTAATGACTGCCCAGGCTTCAGGATGTCTTTTTACACTATATAAAGGTGGAAATTTACATTGGAAACGTTTGGTTTAGCTGTTATAAAAGTTTGTTTTTTTAGTGCTGTAAATGCATTTTCAGCTCGCACTGTACACATTTGCTATGAGAGGCATTATCTCATAAGGGAAATATTGGACAATCAAATTAATGACTGCCCAGGCTTCAGGATGTCTTTTTACACTATATAAAGGTGGAAATTTACATTGGAAACGTTTACTTTAGCTGTTAATGAAGTTTCGTTTATTTAGTGCTGAAAATTCATTGTCTGCTGGCGCTGTACACTTTTTCTAAGTGTTGCAATATCTCATGAAGGAAATACTGGACAATCAAATTAATGACTTTCCAGGCTTCAGGATGCCTTTCTACACTATATAAAGGTGGAAATTTACATTGGAAACGTTTGGTTTAGCTGTTATAAAAGTTTGTTTTTTTAGTGCTGTAAATGCATTTTCAGCTCGCACTGTACACATTTGCTATGTGAGGCATTATCTCATAAGGGAAATACTGGACAATCAAATTAATGACTTCCCAGGCTTCAGGATGCCTTTTTACACTCTATAAATGTGGAAATTTACATTGGAAACGTTTGGTTTAGCTGTTAATGAAGTTTCGTTTTTTTTAGTGCTGAAAATTCATTGTCTGCTGGCGCTGTACACTTTTTCTAAGTGTTGCAATATCTCATGAAGGAAATACTGGACAATCAAATTAATGACTTTCCAGGCTTCAGGATGCCTTTCTACACTATATAAAGGTGGAAATTTACATTGGAAACGTTTGGTTTAGCTGTTATAAAAGTTTGGTTTTTTAGTGCTGTAAATGCATTTTCAGCTCGCGCTGTACACATTTGCTATGAGAGGCATTATCTCATAAGGGAAATATTGGACAATCAAATTAATGACTGCCCAGGCTTCAGGATGTCTTTTTACACTATATAAAGGTGGAAATTTACATTGGAAACGTTTGGTTTAGCTGTTATAAAAGTTTGTTTTTTTAGTGCTGTAAATGCATTTTCAGCTCGCACTGTACACATTTGCTATGAGAGGCATTATCTCATAAGGGAAATATTGGACAATCAAATTAATGACTGCCCAGGCTTCAGGATGTCTTTTTACACTATATAAAGGTGGAAATTTACATTGGAAACGTTTACTTTAGCTGTTAATGAAGTTTCGTTTATTTAGTGCTGAAAATTCATTGTCTGCTGGCGCTGTACACTTTTTCTAAGTGTTGCAATATCTCATGAAGGAAATACTGGACAATCAAATTAATGACTTTCCAGGCTTCAGGATGCCTTTCTACACTATATAAAGGTGGAAATTTACATTGGAAACGTTTGGTTTAGCTGTTATAAAAGTTTGGTTTTTTAGTGCTGTAAATGCACTGTACACATTTGCTATGTGAGGCATTATCTCATAAGGGAAATACTGGACAATCAAATTAATGACTTCCCAGGCTTCAGGATGCCTTTTTACACTCTATAAATGTGGAAATTTACATTGGAAACGTTTGGTTTAGCTGTTAATGAAGTTTCGTTTTTTTAGTGCTGAAAATTCATTGTCTGCTGGCGCTGTACACTTTTTCTAAGTGTTGCAATATCTCATGAAGGAAATACTGGACAATCAAATTAATGACTTTCCAGGCTTCAGGATGCCTTTCTACACTATATAAAGGTGGAAATTTACATTGGAAACGTTTGGTTTAGCTGTAAATGCACTGTACACAGCTCGCGCTGTACACATTTGCTATGAGAGGCATTATCTCATAAGGGAAATATTGGACAATCAAATTAATGACTGCCCAGGCTTCAGGATGTCTTTTTACACTATATAAAGGTGGAAATTTACATTGGAAACGTTTGGTTTAGCTGTTATAAAAGTTTGTTTTTTTAGTGCTGTAAATGCATTTTCAGCTCGCACTGTACACATTTGCTATGAGAGGCATTATCTCATAAGGGAAATATTGGACAATCAAATTAATGACTGCCCAGGCTTCAGGATGTCTTTTTACACTATATAAAGGTGGAAATTTACATTGGAAACGTTTGGTTTAGCTGTTATAAAAGTTTGTTTTTTTAGTGCTGTAAATGCATTTTCAGCTCGCACTGTACACATTTGCTATGTGAGGCATTATCTCATAAGGGAAATACTGGACAATCAAATTAATGACTTTCCAGGCTTCAGGATGCCTTTCTACACTATATAAAGGTGGAAATTTACATTGGAAACGTTTGGTTTAGCTGTTATAAAAGTTTGGTTTTTTAGTGCTGTAAATGCATTTTCAGCTCGCACTGTACACATTTGCTATGTGAGGCATTATCTCATAAGGGAAATACTGGACAATCAAATTAATGACTTCCCAGGCTTCAGGATGCCTTTTTACACTCTATAAATGTGGAAATTTACATTGGAAACGTTTGGTTTAGCTGTTAATGAAGTTTCGTTTTTTTAGTGCTGAAAATTCATTGTCTGCTGGCGCTGTACACTTTTTCTAAGTGTTGCAATATCTCATGAAGGAAATACTGGACAATCAAATTAATGACTTTCCAGGCTTCAGGATGCCTTTCTACACTATATAAAGGTGGAAATTTACATTGGAAACGTTTGGTTTAGCTGTTATAAAAGTTTGGTTTTTTAGTGCTGTAAATGCATTTTCAGCTCGCGCTGTACACATTTGCTATGAGAGGCATTATCTCATAAGGGAAATATTGGACAATCAAATTAATGACTGCCCAGGCTTCAGGATGTCTTTTTACACTATATAAAGGTGGAAATTTACATTGGAAACGTTTGGTTTAGCTGTTATAAAAGTTTGTTTTTTTAGTGCTGTAAATGCATTTTCAGCTCGCACTGTACACATTTGCTATGAGAGGCATTATCTCATAAGGGAAATATTGGACAATCAAATTAATGACTGCCCAGGCTTCAGGATGTCTTTTTACACTATATAAAGGTGGAAATTTACATTGGAAACGTTTGGTTTAGCTGTTATAAAAGTTTGTTTTTTTAGTGCTGTAAATGCATTTTCAGCTCGCACTGTACACATTTGCTATGAGAGGCATTATCTCATAAGGGAAATATTGGACAATCAAATTAATGACTGCCCAGGCTTCAGGATGTCTTTTTACACTATATAAAGGTGGAAATTTACATTTGAAACGTTTGGTTTAGCTGTTATAAAAGTTTGGTTTTTTAGTGCTGAAAATGAATTTTCAGCTCGCGCTGTACACATTTGCTATGAGAGGCATTATCTCATAAGGGAAATATTGGACAATCAAATTAATGACTGCCCAGGCTTCAGGATGTCTTTTTACACTATATAAAGGTGGAAATTTACATTGGAAACGTTTGGTTTAGGTGTTATATAAGTTTGTTTTTTTAGTGCTGAAAATGCATTTTCAGCTCGCACTGTACACATTTGCTATGTGAGGCATTATCTCATAAGGGAAATACTGGACAATCAAATTAATGACTTCCCAGGCTTCAGGATGCCTTTTTACACTATATAAAGGTGGAAATTTACATTGGAAACGTTTGGTTTAGCTGTTATAAAAGTTTGGTTTTTTTAGTGCTGAAAATTCATTGTCTGCTGGCGCTGTACACTTTTTCTAAGTGTTGCAATATCTCATGAAGGAAATACTGGACAATCAAATTAATGACTTTCCAGGCTCCAGGATGCCTTTCTACACTATATAAAGGTGGAAATTTACATTGGAAACGTTTGGTTTAGCTGTTATAAAAGTTTGGTTTTTTAGTGCTGTAAATGCATTTTCAGCTCGCGCTGTACACATTTGCTATGAGAGGCATTATCTCATAAGGGAAATATTGGACAATCATATTAATGACTGCCCAGGCTTCAGGATGTCTTTTTACACTATATAAAGGTGGAAATTTACATTGGAAACGTTTAGTTTAGCTGTTAATGAAGTATCGTTTTTTTAGTGCTGAAAATTCATTGTCTACTGGCGCTGTACACTTTTTCTAAGTGTTGCAATATCTCATGAAGGAAATACTGGACAATCAAATTAATGACTTTCCAGGCTTCAGGATGCCTTTCTACACTATATAAAGGTGGAAATTTACATTGGAAACGTTTGGTTTAGCTGTTATAAAAGTTTGGTTTTTTAGTGCTGTAAATGCATTTTCAGCTCGCGCTGTACACATTTGCTATGAGAGGCATTATCTCATAAGGGAAATATTGGACAATCAAATTAATGACTGCCCAGGCTTCAGGATGTCTTTTTACACTATATAAAGGTGGAAATTTACATTGGAAACGTTTGGTTTAGCTGTTATAAAAGTTTGGTTTTTTAGTGCTGAAAATGCATTTCCAGCTCGCACTGTACACATTTGCTATGTGAGGCATTATCTCATAAGGGAAATACTGGACAATCAAATTAATGACTTCCCAGGCTTCAGGATGCATTTTTACACTCTATAAATGTGGAAATTTACATTGGAAACGTTTGGTTTAGCTGTTATAAAAGTTTGTTTTTTTAGTGCTGTAAATGCATTTTCAGCTCGCGCTGTACACATTTGCTATGTGAGGCATTATCTCATAAGGGAAATACTGGACAATCAAATTAATGACTGCCCAGGCTTCAGGATGTCTTTTTACACTATATAAAGGTGGAAATTTACATTGGAAACGTTTGGTTTAGCTGTTATAAAAGTTTGGTTTTTTAGTGCTGAAAATGCATTTTCAGCTCGCACTGTACACATTTGCTATGTGAGGCATTATCTCATAAGGGAAATACTGGACAATCAAATTAATGACTTCCCAGGCTTCAGGATGCCTTTTTACACTCTATAAATGTGGAAATTTACATTGGAAACGTTTGGTTTAGCTGTTAATGAAGTTTCGTTTTTTTAGTGCTGAAAATTCATTGTCTGCTGGCGCTGTACACTTTTTCTAAGTGTTGCAATATCTCATGAAGGAAATACTGGACAATCAAATTAATGACTTTCCAGACTTCAGGATGCCTTTCTACACTATATAAAGGTGGAAATTTACATTGGAAACGTTTGGTTTAGCTGTTATAAAAGTTTGTTTTTTTAGTGCTGTAAATGCATTTTCAGCTCGCGCTGTACACATTTGCTATGAGAGGCATTATCTCATAAGGGAAATATTGGACAATCAAATTAATGACTGCCCAGGCTTCAGGATGTCTTTTTACACTATATAAAGGTGGAAATTTACATTGGAAACGTTTAGTTTAGCTGTTAATGAAGTTTCGTTTTTTTAGTGCTGGAAATTCATTGTCTGCTGGCGCTGTACACTTTTTCTAAGTGTTGCAATATCTCATGAAGGAAATACTGGACAATCAAATTAATGACTTTCCAGGCTTCAGGATGCCTTTCTACACTATATAAAGGTGGAAATTTACATTGGAAACGTTTGGTTTAGCTGTTATAAAAGTTTGTTTTTTTAGTGCTGTAAATGCATTTTCAGCTCGCGCTGTACACATTTGCTATGAGAGGCATTATCTCATAAGGGAAATATTGGACAATCAAATTAATGACTGCCCAGGCTTCAGGATGTCTTTTTACACTATATAAAGGTGGAAATTTACATTGGAAACGTTTAGTTTAGCTGTTAATGAAGTTTCGGTTTTTTAGTGCTGAAAATTCATTGTCTGCTGGCGCTGTACACTTTTTCTAAGTGTTGCAATATCTCATGAAGGAAATACTGGACAATCAAATTAATCACTTTCCAGGCTTCAGGATGCCTTTCTACACTATATAAAGGTGGAAATTTACATTGGAAACGTTTGGTTTAGCTGTTATAAAAGTTTGGTTTTTTAGTGCTGTAAATGCATTTTCAGCTCGCGCTGTACACATTTGCTATGTGAGGCATTATATCATAAGGGAAATACTGGACAATCAAATTAATGACTTCCCAGGCTTCAGGATGCCTTTTTACACTCTATAAATGTGGAAATTTACATTGGAAACGTTTGGTTTAGCTGTTAATGAAGTTTCGTTTTTTTAGTGCTGAAAATTCATTGTCTGCTGGCGCTGTACACTTTTTCTAAGTGTTGCAATATCTCATGAAGGAAATACTGGACAATCAAATTAATGACTTTCCAGGCTTCAGGATGCCTTTCTACACTATATAAAGGTGGAAATTTACATTGGAAACGTTTGGTTTAGCTGTTATAAAAGTTTGGTTTTTTAGTGCTGTAAATGCATTTTCAGCTCGCGCTGTACACATTTGCTATGAGAGGCATTATCTCATAAGGGAAATATTGGACAATCAAATTAATGACTGCCCAGGCTTCAGGATGTCTTTTTACACTATATAAAGGTGGAAATTTACATTGGAAACGTTTGGTTTAGCTGTTATAAAAGTTTGTTTTTTTAGTGCTGTAAATGCATTTTCAGCTCGCGCTGTACACATTTGCTATGAGAGGCATTATCTCATAAGGGAAATATTGGACAATCAAATTAATGACTGCCCAGGCTTCAGGATGTCTTTTTACACTATATAAAGGTGGAAATTTACATTGGAAACGTTTAGTTTAGCTGTTAATGAAGTTTCGTTTTTTTAGTGCTGGAAATTCATTGTCTGCTGGCGCTGTACACTTTTTCTAAGTGTTGCAATATCTCATGAAGGAAATACTGGACAATCAAATTAATGACTTTCCAGGCTTCAGGATGCCTTTCTACACTATATAAAGGTGGAAATTTACATTGGAAACGTTTGGTTTAGCTGTTATAAAAGTTTGGTTTTTTAGTGCTGTAAATGCATTTTCAGCTCGCGCTGTACACATTTGCTATGAGAGGCATTATCTCATAAGGGAAATATTGGACAATCAAATTAATGACTGCCCAGGCTTCAGGATGTCTTTTTACACTATATAAAGGTGGAAATTTACATTGGAAACGTTTGGTTTAGCTGTTATAAAAGTTTGGTTTTTTAGTGCTGAAAATGCATTTTCAGCTCGCACTGTACACATTTGCTATGTGAGGCATTATCTCATAAGGGAAATACTGGACAATCAAATTAATGACTTCCCAGGCTTCAGGATGCATTTTTACACTCTATAAATGTGGAAATTTACATTGGAAACGTTTGGTTTAGCTGTTATAAAAGTTTGTTTTTTTAGTGCTGTAAATGCATTTTCAGCTCGCGCTGTACACATTTGCTATGTGAGGCATTATCTCATAAGGGAAATACTGGACAATCAAATTAATGACTGCCCAGGCTTCAGGATGTCTTTTTACACTATATAAAGGTGGAAATTTACATTGGAAACGTTTGGTTTAGCTGTTATAAAAGTTTGGTTTTTTAGTGCTGAAAATGCATTTTCAGCTCGCACTGTACACATTTGCTATGTGAGGCATTATCTCATAAGGGAAATACTGGACAATCAAATTAATGACTTCCCAGGCTTCAGGATGCCTTTTTACACTCTATAAATGTGGAAATTTACATTGGAAACGTTTGGTTTAGCTGTTAATGAAGTTTCGTTTTTTTAGTGCTGAAAATTCATTGTCTGCTGGCGCTGTACACTTTTTCTAAGTGTTGCAATATCTCATGAAGGAAATACTGGACAATCAAATTAATGACTTTCCAGGCTTCAGGATGCCTTTCTACACTATATAAAGGTGGAAATTTACATTGGAAACGTTTGGTTTAGCTGTTATAAAAGTTTGGTTTTTTAGTGCTGTAAATGCATTTTCAGCTCGCGCTGTACACATTTGCTATGAAAGGCATTATCTCATAAGGGAAATATTGGACAATCAAATTAATGACTGCCCAGGCTTCAGGATGTCTTTTTACACTATATAAAGGTGGAAATTTACATTGGAAACGTTTAGTTTAGCTGTTAAAGAAGTTTCGTTTTTTTAGTGCTGGAAATTCATTGTCTGCTGGCGCTGTACACTTTTTCTAAGTGTTGCAATATCTCATGAAGGAAATACTGGACAATCAAATTAATGACTTTCCAGGCTTCAGGATGCCTTTCTACACTATATAAAGGTGGAAATTTACATTGGAAACGTTTGGTTTAGCTGTTATAAAAGTTTGTTTTTTTAGTGCTGTAAATGCATTTTCAGCTCGCGCTGTACACATTTGCTATGAGAGGCATTATCTCATAAGGGAAATATTGGACAATCAAATTAATGACTGCCCAGGCTTCAGGATGTCTTTTTACACTATATAAAGGTGGAAATTTACATTGGAAACGTTTGGTTTAGCTGTTATAAAAGTTTGGTTTTTTAGTGCTGTAAATGCATTTTCAGCTCGCGCTGTACACATTTGCTATGAGAGGCATTATCTCATAAGGGAAATATTGGACAATCAAATTAATGACTGCCCAGGCTTCAGGATGTCTTTTTACACTATATAAAGGTGGAAATTTACATTGGAAACGTTTGGTTTAGCTGTTATAAAAGTTTGGTTTTTTAGTGCTGAAAATGCATTTTCAGCTCGCACTGTACACATTTGCTATGTGAGGCATTATCTCATAAGGGAAATACTGGACAATCAAATTAATGACTTCCCAGGCTTCAGGATGCATTTTTACACTCTATAAATGTGGAAATTTACATTGGAAACGTTTGGTTTAGCTGTTATAAAAGTTTGTTTTTTTAGTGCTGTAAATGCATTTTCAGCTCGCGCTGTACACATTTGCTATGTGAGGCATTATCTCATAAGGGAAATACTGGACAATCAAATTAATGACTGCCCAGGCTTCAGGATGTCTTTTTACACTATATAAAGGTGGAAATTTACATTGGAAACGTTTGGTTTAGCTGTTATAAAAGTTTGGTTTTTTAGTGCTGAAAATGCATTTTCAGCTCGCACTGTACACATTTGCTATGTGAGGCATTATCTCATAAGGGAAATACTGGACAATCAAATTAATGACTTCCCAGGCTTCAGGATGCCTTTTTACACTCTATAAATGTGGAAATTTACATTGGAAACGTTTGGTTTAGCTGTTAATGAAGTTTCGTTTTTTTAGTGCTGAAAATTCATTGTCTGCTGGCGCTGTACACTTTTTCTAAGTGTTGCAATATCTCATGAAGGAAATACTGGACAATCAAATTAATGACTTTCCAGGCTTCAGGATGCCTTTCTACACTATATAAAGGTGGAAATTTACATTGGAAACGTTTGGTTTAGCTGTTATAAAAGTTTGGTTTTTTAGTGCTGTAAATGCATTTTCAGCTCGCGCTGTACACATTTGCTATGAGAGGCATTATCTCATAAGGGAAATATTGGACAATCAAATTAATGACTGCCCAGGCTTCAGGATGTCTTTTTACACTATATAAAGGTGGAAATTTACATTGGAAACGTTTAGTTTAGCTGTTAATGAAGTTTCGTTTTTTTAGTGCTGGAAATTCATTGTCTGCTGGCGCTGTACACTTTTTCTAAGTGTTGCAATATCTCATGAAGGAAATACTGGACAATCAAATTAAAGACTTTCCAGGCTTCAGGATGCCTTTTTACACTATATAAAGGTGGAAATTTACATTGGAAACGTTTGGTTTAGCTGTTATAAAAGTTTGGTTTTTTAGTGCTGTAAATGCATTTTCAGCTCGCGCTGTACACATTTGCTATGAGAGGCATTATCTCATAAGGGAAATATTGGACAATCAAATTAATGACTGCCCAGGCTTCAGGATGTCTTTTTACACTATATAAAGGTGGAAATTTACATTGGAAACATTTAGTTTAGCTGTTAATGAAGTTTCGTTTTTTTAGTGCTGAAAATTCATTGTCTGCTGGCGCTGTACACTTTTTCTAAGTGTTGCAATATCTCATGAAGGAAATACTGGACAATCAAATTAATGACTTTCCAGGCTTCAGGATGCCTTTCTACACTATATAAAGGTGGAAATTTACATTGGAAACGTTTGGTTTAGCTGTTATAAAAGTTTGTTTTTTTAGTGCTGTAAATGCATTTTCAGCTCGCGCTGTACACATTTGCTATGAGAGGCATTATCTCATAAGGGAAATATTGGACAATCAAATTAATGACTGCCCAGGCTTCAGGATGTCTTTTTACACTATATAAAGGTGGAAATTTACATTGGAAACGTTTGGTTTAGCTGTTATAAAAGTTTGTTTTTTTAGTGCTGTAAATGCATTTTCAGCTCGCGCTGTACACATTTGCTATGAGAGGCATTATCTCATAAGGGAAATATTGGACAATCAAATTAATGGCTGCCCGGGCTTCAGGATGTCTTTTTACACTATATAAAGGTGGAAATTTACATTGGAAACGTTTAGTTTAGCTGTTAATGAAGTTTCGTTTTTTTAGTGCTGAAAATTCATTGTCTGCTGGCGCTGTACACTTTTTCTAAATGTTGCAATATCTCATGAAGGAAATACTGGACAATCAAATTAATGACTGCCCAGGCTTCAGGATGTCTTTTTACACTATATAAAGGAGGAAATTTACATTGGAAACGTTTGGTTTAGGTGTTATAAAAGTTTGGTTTTTTAGTGCTGAAAATGCATTTTCAGCTCGCGCTGTACACATTTGCAATGAGAGGCATTATCTCATAAGGGAAATACTGGACAATCAAATTAATGACTTCCCAGGCTTCAGGATGCCTTTTTACACTCTATAAATGTGGAAATTTACATTGGAAACGTTTGGTTTAGCTGTTAATGAAGTTTCGTTTTTTTTAGTGCTGAAAATTCATTGTCTGCTGGCGCTGTACACTTTTTCTAAGTGTTGCAATATCTCATGAAGGAAATACTGGACAATCAAATTAATGACTTTCCAGGCTTCAGGATGCCTTTCTACACTATATAAAGGTGGAAATTTACATTGGAAACGTTTGGTTTAGCTGTTATAAAAGTTTGGTTTTTTAGTGCTGTAAATGCATTTTCAGCTCGCGCTGTACACATTTGCTATGAGAGGCATTATCTCATAAGGGAAATATTGGACAATCAAATTAATGACTGCCCAGGCTTCAGGATGTCTTTTTACACTATATAAAGGTGGAAATTTACATTGGAAACGTTTGGTTTAGCTGTTATAAAAGTTTGTTTTTTTAGTGCTGTAAATGCATTTTCAGCTCGCACTGTACACATTTGCTATGAGAGGCATTATCTCATAAGGGAAATATTGGACAATCAAATTAATGACTGCCCAGGCTTCAGGATGTCCTTTTACACTATATAAAGGTGGAAATTTACATTGGAAACGTTTACTTTAGCTGTTAATGAAGTTTCGTTTATTTAGTGCTGAAAATTCATTGTCTGCTGGCGCTGTACACTTTTTCTAAGTGTTGCAATATCTCATGAAGGAAATACTGGACAATCAAATTAATGACTTTCCAGGCTTCAGGATGCCTTTCTACACTATATAAAGGTGGAAATTTACATTGGAAACGTTTGGTTTAGCTGTTATAAAAGTTTGTTTTTTTAGTGCTGTAAATGCATTTTCAGCTCGCACTGTACACATTTGCTATGTGAGGCATTATCTCATAAGGGAAATACTGGACAATCAAATTAATGACTTCCCAGGCTTCAGGATGCCTTTTTACACTCTATAAATGTGGAAATTTACATTGGAAACGTTTGGTTTAGCTGTTAATGAAGTTTCGTTTTTTTTAGTGCTGAAAATTCATTGTCTGCTGGCGCTGTACACTTTTTCTAAGTGTTGCAATATCTCATGAAGGAAATACTGGACAATCAAATTAATGACTTTCCAGGCTTCAGGATGCCTTTCTACACTATATAAAGGTGGAAATTTACATTGGAAACGTTTGGTTTAGCTGTTATAAAAGTTTGTTTTTTTAGTGCTGTAAATGCATTTTCAGCTCGCGCTGTACACATTTGCTATGAGAGGCATTATCTCATAAGGGAAATATTGGACAATCAAATTAATGACTGCCCAGGCTTCAGGATGTCTTTTTACACTATATAAAGGTGGAAATTTACATTGGAAACGTTTGGTTTAGCTGTTATAAAAGTTTGTTTTTTTAGTGCTGTAAATGCATTTTCAGCTCGCACTGTACACATTTGCTATGAGAGGCATTATCTCATAAGGGAAATATTGGACAATCAAATTAATGACTGCCCAGGCTTCAGGATGTCTTTTTACACTATATAAAGGTGGAAATTTACATTGGAAACGTTTACTTTAGCTGTTAATGAAGTTTCGTTTATTTAGTGCTGAAAATTCATTGTCTGCTGGCGCTGTACACTTTTTCTAAGTGTTGCAATATCTCATGAAGGAAATACTGGACAATCAAATTAATGACTTTCCAGGCTTCAGGATGCCTTTCTACACTATATAAAGGTGGAAATTTACATTGGAAACGTTTGGTTTAGCTGTTATAAAAGTTTGTTTTTTTAGTGCTGTAAATGCATTTTCAGCTCGCACTGTACACATTTGCTATGTGAGGCATTATCTCATAAGGGAAATACTGGACAATCAAATTAATGACTTCCCAGGCTTCAGGATGCCTTTTTACACTCTATAAATGTGGAAATTTACATTGGAAACGTTTGGTTTAGCTGTTAATGAAGTTTCGTTTTTTTAGTGCTGAAAATTCATTGTCTGCTGGCGCTGTACACTTTTTCTAAGTGTTGCAATATCTCATGAAGGAAATACTGGACAATCAAATTAATGACTTTCCAGGCTTCAGGATGCCTTTCTACACTATATAAAGGTGGAAATTTACATTGGAAACGTTTGGTTTAGCTGTTATAAAAGTTTGTTTTTTTAGTGCTGTAAATGCATTTTCAGCTCGCGCTGTACACATTTGCTATGAGAGGCATTATCTCATAAGGGAAATATTGGACAATCAAATTAATGACTGCCCAGGCTTCAGGATGTCTTTTTACACTATATAAAGGTGGAAATTTACATTGGAAACGTTTGGTTTAGCTGTTATAAAAGTTTGTTTTTTTAGTGCTGTAAATGCATTTTCAGCTCGCACTGTACACATTTGCTATGAGAGGCATTATCTCATAAGGGAAATATTGGACAATCAAATTAATGACTGCCCAGGCTTCAGGATGTCTTTTTACACTATATAAAGGTGGAAATTTACATTGGAAACGTTTGGTTTAGCTGTTATAAAAGTTTGTTTTTTTAGTGCTGTAAATGCATTTTCAGCTCGCACTGTACACATTTGCTATGAGAGGCATTATCTCATAAGGGAAATATTGGACAATCAAATTAATGACTGCCCAGGCTTCAGGATGTCTTTTTACACTATATAAAGGTGGAAATTTACATTGGAAACGTTTACTTTAGCTGTTAATGAAGTTTCGTTTATTTAGTGCTGAAAATTCATTGTCTGCTGGCGCTGTACACTTTTTCTAAGTGTTGCAATATCTCATGAAGGAAATACTGGACAATCAAATTAATGACTTTCCAGGCTTCAGGATGCCTTTCTACACTATATAAAGGTGGAAATTTACATTGGAAACGTTTGGTTTAGCTGTTATAAAAGTTTGTTTTTTTAGTGCTGTAAATGCATTTTCAGCTCGCACTGTACACATTTGCTATGTGAGGCATTATCTCATAAGGGAAATACTGGACAATCAAATTAATGACTTCCCAGGCTTCAGGATGCCTTTTTACACTCTATAAATGTGGAAATTTACATTGGAAACGTTTGGTTTAGCTGTTAATGAAGTTTCGTTTTTTTAGTGCTGAAAATTCATTGTCTGCTGGCGCTGTACACTTTTTCTAAGTGTTGCAATATCTCATGAAGGAAATACTGGACAATCAAATTAATGACTTTCCAGGCTTCAGGATGCCTTTCTACACTATATAAAGGTGGAAATTTACATTGGAAACGTTTGGTTTAGCTGTTATAAAAGTTTGTTTTTTTAGTGCTGTAAATGCATTTTCAGCTCGCGCTGTACACATTTGCTATGAGAGGCATTATCTCATAAGGGAAATATTGGACAATCAAATTAATGACTGCCCAGGCTTCAGGATGTCTTTTTACACTATATAAAGGTGGAAATTTACATTGGAAACGTTTGGTTTAGCTGTTATAAAAGTTTGTTTTTTTAGTGCTGTAAATGCATTTTCAGCTCGCACTGTACACATTTGCTATGAGAGGCATTATCTCATAAGGGAAATATTGGACAATCAAATTAATGACTGCCCAGGCTTCAGGATGTCTTTTTACACTATATAAAGGTGGAAATTTACATTGGAAACGTTTGGTTTAGCTGTTATAAAAGTTTGTTTTTTTAGTGCTGTAAATGCATTTTCAGCTCGCACTGTACACATTTGCTATGAGAGGCATTATCTCATAAGGGAAATATTGGACAATCAAATTAATGACTGCCCAGGCTTCAGGATGTCTTTTTACACTATATAAAGGTGGAAATTTACATTGGAAACGTTTAGTTTAGCTGTTAATGAAGTATCGTTTTTTTAGTGCTGAAAATTCATTGTCTACTGGCGCTGTACACTTTTTCTAAGTGTTGCAATATCTCATGAAGGAAATACTGGACAATCAAATTAATGACTTTCCAGGCTTCAGGATGCCTTTCTACACTATATAAAGGTGGAAATTTACATTGGAAACGTTTGGTTTAGCTGTTATAAAAGTTTGGTTTTTTAGTGCTGTAAATGCATTTTCAGCTCGCGCTGTACACATTTGCTATGAGAGGCATTATCTCATAAGGGAAATATTGGACAATCAAATTAATGACTGCCCAGGCTTCAGGATGTCTTTTTACACTATATAAAGGTGGAAATTTACATTGGAAACGTTTGGTTTAGCTGTTATAAAAGTTTGGTTTTTTAGTGCTGAAAATGCATTTTCAGCTCGCACTGTACACATTTGCTATGTGAGGCATTATCTCATAAGGGAAATACTGGACAATCAAATTAATGACTTCCCAGGCTTCAGGATGCATTTTTACACTCTATAAATGTGGAAATTTACATTGGAAACGTTTGGTTTAGCTGTTATAAAAGTTTGTTTTTTTAGTGCTGTAAATGCATTTTCAGCTCGCGCTGTACACATTTGCTATGTGAGGCATTATCTCATAAGGGAAATACTGGACAATCAAATTAATGACTGCCCAGGCTTCAGGATGTCTTTTTACACTATATAAAGGTGGAAATTTACATTGGAAACGTTTGGTTTAGCTGGTATAAAAGTTTGGTTTTTTAGTGCTGAAAATGCATTTTCAGCTCGCACTGTACACATTTGCTATGTGAGGCATTATCTCATAAGGGAAATACTGGACAATCAAATTAATGACTTCCCAGGCTTCAGGATGCCTTTTTACACTCTATAAATGTGGAAATTTACATTGGAAACGTTTGGTTTAGCTGTTAATGAAGTTTCGTTTTTTTAGTGCTGAAAATTCATTGTCTGCTGGCGCTGTACACTTTTTCTAAGTGTTGCAATATCTCATGAAGGAAATACTGGACAATCAAATTAATGACTTTCCAGGCTTCAGGATGCCTTTCTACACTATATAAAGGTGGAAATTTACATTGGAAACGTTTGGTTTAGCTGTTATAAAAGTTTGGTTTTTTAGTGCTGTAAATGCATTTTCAGCTCGCGCTGTACACATTTGCTATGAGAGGCATTATCTCATAAGGGAAATATTGGACAATCAAATTAATGACTGCCCAGGCTTCAGGATGTCTTTTTACACTATATAAAGGTGGAAATTTACATTGGAAACGTTTAGTTTAGCTGTTAATGAAGTTTCGTTTTTTTAGTGCTGGAAATTCATTGTCTGCTGGCGCTGTACACTTTTTCTAAGTGTTGCAATATCTCATGAAGGAAATACTGGACAATCAAATTAATGACTTTCCAGGCTTCAGGATGCCTTTCTACACTATATAAAGGTGGAAATTTACATTGGAAACGTTTGGTTTAGCTGTTATAAAAGTTTGGTTTTTTAGTGCTGTAAATGCATTTTCAGCTCGCGCTGTACACATTTGCTATGAAAGGCATTATCTCATAAGGGAAATATTGGACAATCAAATTAATGACTGCCCAGGCTTCAGGATGTCTTTTTACACTATATAAAGGTGGAAATTTACATTGGAAACGTTTAGTTTAGCTGTTAATGAAGTTTCGGTTTTTTAGTGCTGAAAATTCATTGTCTGCTGGCGCTGTACACTTTTTCTAAGTGTTGCAATATCTCATGAAGGAAATACTGGACAATCAAATTAATCACTTTCCAGGCTTCAGGATGCCTTTCTACACTATATAAAGGTGGAAATGTACATTGGAAACGTTTGGTTTAGCTGTTATAAAAGTTTGTTTTTTTAGTGCTGTAAATGCATTTTCAGCTCGCGCTGTACACATTTGCTATGAGAGCCATTATCTCAGAAGGGAAATATTGGACAATCAAATTAATGACTGCCCAGGCTTCAGGATGTCTTTTTACACTATATAAAGGTGGAAATTTACATTGGAAACGTTTAGTTTAGCTGTTAATGAAGTTTCGTTTTTTTAGTGCTGGAAATTCATTGTCTGCTGGCGCTGTACACTTTTTCTAAGTGTTGCAATATCTCATGAAGGAAATACTGGACAATCAAATTAAAGACTTTCCAGGCTTCAGGATGCCTTTTTACACTATATAAAGGTGGAAATTTACATTGGAAACGTTTGGTTTAGCTGTTATAAAAGTTTGGTTTTTTAGTGCTGTAAATGCATTTTCAGCTCGCGCTGTACACATTTGCTATGAGAGGCATTATCTCATAAGGGAAATATTGGACAATCAAATTAATGACTGCCCAGGCTTCAGGATGTCTTTTTACACTATATAAAGGTGGAAATTTACATTGGAAACATTTAGTTTAGCTGTTAATTAAGTTTCGTTTTTTTAGTGCTGAAAATTCATTGTCTGCTGGCGCTGTACACTTTTTCTAAGTGTTGCAATATCTCATGAAGGAAATACTGGACAATCAAATTAATGACTTTCCAGGCTTCAGGATGCCTTTCTACACTATATAAAGGTGGAAATTTACATTGGAAACGTTTGGTTTAGCTGTTATAAAAGTTTGTTTTTTTAGTGCTGTAAATGCATTTTCAGCTCGCGCTGTACACATTTGCTATGAGAGGCATTATCTCATAAGGGAAATATTGGACAATCAAATTAATGACTGCCCAGGCTTCAGGATGTCTTTTTACACTATATAAAGGTGGAAATTTACATTGGAAACGTTTGGTTTAGCTGTTATAAAAGTTTGGTTTTTTAGTGCTGTAAATGCATTTTCAGCTCGCGCTGTACACATTTGCTATGAGAGGCATTATCTCATAAGGGAAATATTGGACAATCAAATTAATGGCTGCCCGGGCTTCAGGATGTCTTTTTACACTATATAAAGGTGGAAATTTACATTGGAAACGTTTAGTTTAGCTGTTAATGAAGTTTCGTTTTTTTAGTGCTGAAAATTCATTGTCTGCTGGCGCTGTACACTTTTTCTAAATGTTGCAATATCTCATGAAGGAAATACTGGACAATCAAATTAATGACTTTCCAGGCTTCAGGATGCCTTTCTACACTATATAAAGGTGGAAATTTACATTGGAAACGTTTGGTTTAGCTGTTTATAAAAGTTTGGTTTTTTAGTGCTGTAAATGCATTTTCAGCTCGCGCTGTACACATTTGCTATGAGAGGCATTATCTCATAAGGGAAATATTGGACAATCAAATTAATGACTGCCCAGGCTTCAGGATGTCTTTTTACACTATATAAAGGAGGAAATTTACATTGGAAACGTTTGGTTTAGGTGTTATAAAAGTTTGTTTTTTTAGTGCTGTAAATGCATTTTCAGCTCGCGCTGTACACATTTGCTATGAGAGGCATTATCTCATAAGGGAAATATTGGACAATCAAATTAATGACTGCCCAGGCTTCAGGATGTCTTTTTACACTATATAAAGGTGGAAATTTACATTGGAAACGTTTGGTTTAGCTGTTATAAAAGTTTGTTTTTTTAGTGCTGTAAATGCATTTTCAGCTCGCACTGTACACATTTGCTATGAGAGGCATTATCTCATAAGGGAAATATTGGACAATCAAATTAATGACTGCCCAGGCTTCAGGATGTCTTTTTACACTATATAAAGGTGGAAATTTACATTGGAAACGTTTACTTTAGCTGTTAATGAAGTTTCGTTTATTTAGTGCTGAAAATTCATTGTCTGCTGGCGCTGTACACTTTTTCTAAGTGTTGCAATATCTCATGAAGGAAATACTGGACAATCAAATTAATGACTTTCCAGGCTTCAGGATGCCTTTCTACACTATATAAAGGTGGAAATTTACATTGGAAACGTTTGGTTTAGCTGTTATAAAAGTTTGTTTTTTTAGTGCTGTAAATGCATTTTCAGCTCGCACTGTACACATTTGCTATGTGAGGCATTATCTCATAAGGGAAATATTGGACAATCAAATTAATGACTGCCCAGGCTTCAGGATGTCTTTTTACACTATATAAAGGTGGAAATTTACATTGGAAACGTTTGGTTTAGCTGTTATAAAAGTTTGTTTTTTTAGTGCTGTAAATGCATTTTCAGCTCGCGCTGTACACATTTGCTATGAGAGGCATTATCTCATAAGGGAAATATTGGACAATCAAATTAATGGCTGCCCGGGCTTCAGGATGTCTTTTTACACTATATAAAGGTGGAAATTTACATTGGAAACGTTTAGTTTAGCTGTTAATGAAGTTTCGTTTTTTTAGTGCTGAAAATTCATTGTCTGCTGGCGCTGTACACTTTTTCTAAATGTTGCAATATCTCATGAAGGAAATACTGGACAATCAAATTAATGACTTTCCAGGCTTCAGGATGCCTTTCTACACTATATAAACGTGGAAATTTACATTGGAAACGTTTGGTTTAGCTGTTTATAAAAGTTTGGTTTTTTAGTGCTGTAAATGCATTTTCAGCTCGCGCTGTACACATTTGCTATGAGAGGCATTATCTCATAAGGGAAATATTGGACAATCAAATTAATGACTGCCCAGGCTTCAGGATGTCTTTTTACACTATATAAAGGAGGAAATTTACATTGGAAACGTTTGGTTTAGGTGTTATAAAAGTTTGGTTTTTTAGTGCTGAAAATGCATTTTCAGCTCGCGCTGTACACATTTGCAATGAGAGGCATTATCTCATAAGGGAAATACTGGACAATCAAATTAATGACTTCCCAGGCTTCAGGATGCCTTTTTACACTCTATAAATGTGGAAATTTACATTGGAAACGTTTGGTTTAGCTGTTAATGAAGTTTCGTTTTTTTTAGTGCTGAAAATTCATTGTCTGCTGGCGCTGTACACTTTTTCTCAGTGTTGCAATATCTCATGAAGGAAATACTGGACAATCAAATTAATGACTTTCCAGGCTTCAGGATGCCTTTCTACACTATATAAAGGTGGAAATTTACATTGGAAACGTTTGGTTTAGCTGTTATAAAAGTTTGGTTTTTTAGTGCTGTAAATGCATTTTCAGCTCGCGCTGTACACATTTGCTATGAGAGGCATTATCTCATAAGGGAAATATTGGACAATCAAATTAATGACTGCCCAGGCTTCAGGATGTCTTTTTACACTATATAAAGGTGGAAATTTACATTGGAAACGTTTGGTTTAGCTGTTATAAAAGTTTGTTTTTTTAGTGCTGTAAATGCATTTTCAGCTCGCACTGTACACATTTGCTATGAGAGGCATTATCTCATAAGGGAAATATTGGACAATCAAATTAATGACTGCCCAGGCTTCAGGATGTCCTTTTACACTATATAAAGGTGGAAATTTACATTGGAAACGTTTACTTTAGCTGTTAATGAAGTTTCGTTTATTTAGTGCTGAAAATTCATTGTCTGCTGGCGCTGTACACTTTTTCTAAGTGTTGCAATATCTCATGAAGGAAATACTGGACAATCAAATTAATGACTTTCCAGGCTTCAGGATGCCTTTCTACACTATATAAAGGTGGAAATTTACATTGGAAACGTTTGGTTTAGCTGTTATAAAAGTTTGTTTTTTTAGTGCTGTAAATGCATTTTCAGCTCGCACTGTACACATTTGCTATGTGAGGCATTATCTCATAAGGGAAATACTGGACAATCAAATTAATGACTTCCCAGGCTTCAGGATGCCTTTTTACACTCTATAAATGTGGAAATTTACATTGGAAACGTTTGGTTTAGCTGTTAATGAAGTTTCGTTTTTTTTAGTGCTGAAAATTCATTGTCTGCTGGCGCTGTACACTTTTTCTAAGTGTTGCAATATCTCATGAAGGAAATACTGGACAATCAAATTAATGACTTTCCAGGCTTCAGGATGCCTTTCTACACTATATAAAGGTGGAAATTTACATTGGAAACGTTTGGTTTAGCTGTTATAAAAGTTTGTTTTTTTAGTGCTGTAAATGCATTTTCAGCTCGCGCTGTACACATTTGCTATGAGAGGCATTATCTCATAAGGGAAATATTGGACAATCAAATTAATGACTGCCCAGGCTTCAGGATGTCTTTTTACACTATATAAAGGTGGAAATTTACATTGGAAACGTTTGGTTTAGCTGTTATAAAAGTTTGTTTTTTTAGTGCTGTAAATGCATTTTCAGCTCGCACTGTACACATTTGCTATGAGAGGCATTATCTCATAAGGGAAATATTGGACAATCAAATTAATGACTGCCCAGGCTTCAGGATGTCTTTTTACACTATATAAAGGTGGAAATTTACATTGGAAACGTTTACTTTAGCTGTTAATGAAGTTTCGTTTATTTAGTGCTGAAAATTCATTGTCTGCTGGCGCTGTACACTTTTTCTAAGTGTTGCAATATCTCATGAAGGAAATACTGGACAATCAAATTAATGACTTTCCAGGCTTCAGGATGCCTTTCTACACTATATAAAGGTGGAAATTTACATTGGAAACGTTTGGTTTAGCTGTTATAAAAGTTTGTTTTTTTAGTGCTGTAAATGCATTTTCAGCTCGCACTGTACACATTTGCTATGTGAGGCATTATCTCATAAGGGAAATACTGGACAATCAAATTAATGACTTCCCAGGCTTCAGGATGCCTTTTTACACTCTATAAATGTGGAAATTTACATTGGAAACGTTTGGTTTAGCTGTTAATGAAGTTTCGTTTTTTTAGTGCTGAAAATTCATTGTCTGCTGGCGCTGTACACTTTTTCTAAGTGTTGCAATATCTCATGAAGGAAATACTGGACAATCAAATTAATGACTTTCCAGGCTTCAGGATGCCTTTCTACACTATATAAAGGTGGAAATTTACATTGGAAACGGTTGGTTTAGCTGTTATAAAAGTTTGTTTTTTTAGTGCTGTAAATGCATTTTCAGCTCGCGCTGTACACATTTGCTATGAGAGGCATTATCTCATAAGGGAAATATTGGACAATCAAATTAATGACTGCCCAGGCTTCAGGATGTCTTTTTACACTATATAAAGGTGGAAATTTACATTGGAAACGTTTGGTTTAGCTGTTATAAAAGTTTGTTTTTTTAGTGCTGTAAATGCATTTTCAGCTCGCACTGTACACATTTGCTATGAGAGGCATTATCTCATAAGGGAAATATTGGACAATCAAATTAATGACTGCCCAGGCTTCAGGATGTCTTTTTACACTATATAAAGGTGGAAATTTACATTGGAAACGTTTGGTTTAGCTGTTATAAAAGTTTGTTTTTTTAGTGCTGTAAATGCATTTTCAGCTCGCACTGTGCACATTTGCTATGAGAGGCATTATCTCATAAGGGAAATATTGGACAATCAAATTAATGACTGCCCAGGCTTCAGGATGTCTTTTTACACTATATAAAGGTGGAAATTTACATTGGAAACGTTTAGTTTAGCTGTTAATGAAGTATCGTTTTTTTAGTGCTGAAAATTCATTGTCTACTGGCGCTGTACACTTTTTCTAAGTGTTGCAATATCTCATGAAGGAAATACTGGACAATCAAATTAATGACTTTCCAGGCTTCAGGATGCCTTTCTACACTATATAAAGGTGGAAATTTACATTGGAAACGTTTGGTTTAGCTGTTATAAAAGTTTGGTTTTTTAGTGCTGTAAATGCATTTTCAGCTCGCGCTGTACACATTTGCTATGAGAGGCATTATCTCATAAGGGAAATATTGGACAATCAAATTAATGACTGCCCAGGCTTCAGGATGTCTTTTTACACTATATAAAGGTGGAAATTTACATTGGAAACGTTTGGTTTAGCTGTTATAAAAGTTTGGTTTTTTAGTGCTGAAAATGCATTTTCAGCTCGCACTGTACACATTTGCTATGTGAGGCATTATCTCATAAGGGAAATACTGGACAATCAAATTAATGACTTCCCAGGCTTCAGGATGCATTTTTACACTCTATAAATGTGGAAATTTACATTGGAAACGTTTGGTTTAGCTGTTATAAAAGTTTGTTTTTTTAGTGCTGTAAATGCATTTTCAGCTCGCGCTGAACACATTTGCTATGTGAGGCATTATCTCATAAGGGAAATACTGGACAATCAAATTAATGACTGCCCAGGCTTCAGGATGTCTTTTTACACTATATAAAGGTGGAAATTTACATTGGAAACGTTTGGTTTAGCTGGTATAAAAGTTTGGTTTTTTAGTGCTGAAAATGCATTTTCAGCTCGCACTGTACACATTTGCTATGTGAGGCATTATCTCATAAGGGAAATACTGGACAATCAAATTAATGACTTCCCAGGCTTCAGGATGCCTTTTTACACTCTATAAATGTGGAAATTTACATTGGAAACGTTTGGTTTAGCTGTTAATGAAGTTTCGTTTTTTTAGTGCTGAAAATTCATTGTCTGCTGGCGCTGTACACTTTTTCTAAGTGTTGCAATATCTCATGAAGGAAATACTGGACAATCAAATTAATGACTTTCCAGGCTTCAGGATGCCTTTCTACACTATATAAAGGTGGAAATTTACATTGGAAACGTTTGGTTTAGCTGTTATAAAAGTTTGTTTTTTTAGTGCTGTAAATGCATTTTCAGCTCGCGCTGTACACATTTGCTATGAGAGGCATTATCTCATAAGGGAAATATTGGACAATCAAATTTATTACTGCCCAGGCTTCAGGATGTCTTTTTACACTATATAAAGGTGGAAATTTACATTGGAAACGTTTGGTTTAGCTGTTATAAAAGTTTGGTTTTTTAGTGCTGTAAATGCATTTTCAGCTCGCGCTGTACACATTTGCTATGAGAGGCATTATCTCATAAGGGAAATATTGGACAATCAAATTAATGGCTGCCCGGGCTTCAGGATGTCTTTTTACACTATATAAAGGTGGAAATTTACATTGGAAACGTTTAGTTTAGCTGTTAATGAAGTTTCGTTTTTTTAGTGCTGAAAATTCATTGTCTGCTGGCGCTGTACACTTTTTCTAAATGTTGCAATATCTCATGAAGGAAATACTGGACAATCAAATTAATGACTTTCCAGGCTTCAGGATGCCTTTCTACACTATATAAAGGTGGAAATTTACATTGGAAACGTTTGGTTTAGCTGTTTATAAAAGTTTGGTTTTTTAGTGCTGTAAATGCATTTTCAGCTCGCGCTGTACACATTTGCTATGAGAGGCATTATCTCATAAGGGAAATATTGGACAATCAAATTAATGACTGCCCAGGCTTCAGGATGTCTTTTTACACTATATAAAGGAGGAAATTTACATTGGAAACGTTTGGTTTAGGTGTTATAAAAGTTTGGTTTTTTAGTGCTGAAAATGCATTTTCAGCTCGCGCTGTACACATTTGCAATGAGAGGCATTATCTCATAAGGGAAATACTGGACAATCAAATTAATGACTTCCCAGGCTTCAGGATGCCTTTTTACACTCTATAAATGTGGAAATTTACATTGGAAACGTTTGGTTTAGCTGTTAATGAAGTTTCGTTTTTTTTAGTGCTGAAAATTCATTGTCTGCTGGCGCTGTACACTTTTTCTCAGTGTTGCAATATCTCATGAAGGAAATACTGGACAATCAAATTAATGACTTTCCAGGCTTCAGGATGCCTTTCTACACTATATAAAGGTGGAAATTTACATTGGAAACGTTTGGTTTAGCTGTTATAAAAGTTTGTTTTTTTAGTGCTGTAAATGCATTTTCAGCTCGCGCTGTACACATTTGCTATGAGAGGCATTATCTCATAAGGGAAATATTGGACAATCAAATTAATGACTGCCCAGGCTTCAGGATGTCTTTTTACACTATATAAAGGTGGAAATTTACATTGGAAACGTTTGGTTTAGCTGTTATAAAAGTTTGTTTTTTTAGTGCTGTAAATGCATTTTCAGCTCGCACTGTACACATTTGCTATGAGAGGCATTATCTCATAAGGGAAATATTGGACAATCAAATTAATGACTGCCCAGGCTTCAGGATGTCTTTTTACACTATATAAAGGTGGAAATTTACATTGGAAACGTTTACTTTAGCTGTTAATGAAGTTTCGTTTATTTAGTGCTGAAAATTCATTGTCTGCTGGCGCTGTACACTTTTTCTAAGTGTTGCAATATCTCATGAAGGAAATACTGGACAATCAAATTAATGACTTTCCAGGCTTCAGGATGCCTTTCTACACTATATAAAGGTGGAAATTTACATTGGAAACGTTTGGTTTAGCTGTTATAAAAGTTTGTTTTTTTAGTGCTGTAAATGCATTTTCAGCTCGCACTGTACACATTTGCTATGTGAGGCATTATCTCATAAGGGAAATATTGGACAATCAAATTAATGACTGCCCAGGCTTCAGGATGTCTTTTTACACTATATAAAGGTGGAAATTTACATTGGAAACGTTTGGTTTAGCTGTTATAAAAGTTTGTTTTTTTAGTGCTGTAAATGCATTTTCAGCTCGCGCTGTACACATTTGCTATGAGAGGCATTATCTCATAAGGGAAATATTGGACAATCAAATTAATGGCTGCCCGGGCTTCAGGATGTCTTTTTACACTATATAAAGGTGGAAATTTACATTGGAAACGTTTAGTTTAGCTGTTAATGAAGTTTCGTTTTTTTAGTGCTGAAAATTCATTGTCTGGCTGGCGCTGTACACTTTTTCTAAATGTTGCAATATCTCATGAAGGAAATACTGGACAATCAAATTAATGACTTTCCAGGCTTCAGGATGCCTTTCTACACTATATAAAGGTGGAAATTTACATTGGAAACGTTTGGTTTAGCTGTTATAAAAGTTTGGTTTTTTAGTGCTGTAAATGCATTTTCAGCTCGCGCTGTACACATTTGCTATGAGAGGCATTATCTCATAAGGGAAATATTGGACAATCAAATTAATGACTGCCCAGGCTTCAGGATGTCTTTTTACACTATATAAAGGAGGAAATTTACATTGGAAACGTTTGGTTTAGGTGTTATAAAAGTTTGGTTTTTTAGTGCTGAAAATGCATTTTCAGCTCGCGCTGTACACATTTGCAATGAGAGGCATTATCTCATAAGGGAAATACTGGACAATCAAATTAATGACTTCCCAGGCTTCAGGATGCCTTTTTACACTCTATAAATGTGGAAATTTACATTGGAAACGTTTGGTTTAGCTGTTAATGAAGTTTCGTTTTTTTTAGTGCTGAAAATTCATTGTCTGCTGGCGCTGTACACTTTTTCTCAGTGTTGCAATATCTCATGAAGGAAATACTGGACAATCAAATTAATGACTTTCCAGGCTTCAGGATGCCTTTCTACACTATATAAAGGTGGAAATTTACATTGGAAACGTTTGGTTTAGCTGTTATAAAAGTTTGGTTTTTTAGTGCTGTAAATGCATTTTCAGCTCGCGCTGTACACATTTGCTATGAGAGGCATTATCTCATAAGGGAAATATTGGACAATCAAATTAATGACTGCCCAGGCTTCAGGATGTCTTTTTACACTATATAAAGGTGGAAATTTACATTGGAAACGTTTGGTTTAGCTGTTATAAAAGTTTGTTTTTTTAGTGCTGTAAATGCATTTTCAGCTCGCACTGTACACATTTGCTATGAGAGGCATTATCTCATAAGGGAAATATTGGACAATCAAATTAATGACTGCCCAGGCTTCAGGATGTCCTTTTACACTATATAAAGGTGGAAATTTACATTGGAAACGTTTACTTTAGCTGTTAATGAAGTTTCGTTTATTTAGTGCTGAAAATTCATTGTCTGCTGGCGCTGTACACTTTTTCTAAGTGTTGCAATATCTCATGAAGGAAATACTGGACAATCAAATTAATGACTTTCCAGGCTTCAGGATGCCTTTCTACACTATATAAAGGTGGAAATTTACATTGGAAACGTTTGGTTTAGCTGTTATAAAAGTTTGTTTTTTTAGTGCTGTAAATGCATTTTCAGCTCGCACTGTACACATTTGCTATGTGAGGCATTATCTCATAAGGGAAATACTGGACAATCAAATTAATGACTTCCCAGGCTTCAGGATGCCTTTTTACACTCTATAAATGTGGAAATTTACATTGGAAACGTTTGGTTTAGCTGTTAATGAAGTTTCGTTTTTTTTAGTGCTGAAAATTCATTGTCTGCTGGCGCTGTACACTTTTTCTAAGTGTTGCAATATCTCATGAAGGAAATACTGGACAATCAAATTAATGACTTTCCAGGCTTCAGGATGCCTTTCTACACTATATAAAGGTGGAAATTTACATTGGAAACGTTTGGTTTAGCTGTTATAAAAGTTTGTTTTTTTAGTGCTGTAAATGCATTTTCAGCTCGCGCTGTACACATTTGCTATGAGAGGCATTATCTCATAAGGGAAATATTGGACAATCAAATTAATGACTGCCCAGGCTTCAGGATGTCTTTTTACACTATATAAAGGTGGAAATTTACATTGGAAACGTTTGGTTTAGCTGTTATAAAAGTTTGTTTTTTTAGTGCTGTAAATGCATTTTCAGCTCGCACTGTACACATTTGCTATGAGAGGCATTATCTCATAAGGGAAATATTGGACAATCAAATTAATGACTGCCCAGGCTTCAGGATGTCTTTTTACACTATATAAAGGTGGAAATTTACATTGGAAACGTTTACTTTAGCTGTTAATGAAGTTTCGTTTATTTAGTGCTGAAAATTCATTGTCTGCTGGCGCTGTACACTTTTTCTAAGTGTTGCAATATCTCATGAAGGAAATACTGGACAATCAAATTAATGACTTTCCAGGCTTCAGGATGCCTTTCTACACTATATAAAGGTGGAAATTTACATTGGAAACGTTTGGTTTAGCTGTTATAAAAGTTTGTTTTTTTAGTGCTGTAAATGCATTTTCAGCTCGCACTGTACACATTTGCTATGTGAGGCATTATCTCATAAGGGAAATACTGGACAATCAAATTAATGACTTCCCAGGCTTCAGGATGCCTTTTTACACTCTATAAATGTGGAAATTTACATTGGAAACGTTTGGTTTAGCTGTTAATGAAGTTTCGTTTTTTTAGTGCTGAAAATTCATTGTCTGCTGGCGCTGTACACTTTTTCTAAGTGTTGCAATATCTCATGAAGGAAATACTGGACAATCAAATTAATGACTTTCCAGGCTTCAGGATGCCTTTCTACACTATATAAAGGTGGAAATTTACATTGGAAACGTTTGGTTTAGCTGTTATAAAAGTTTGTTTTTTTAGTGCTGTAAATGCATTTTCAGCTCGCGCTGTACACATTTGCTATGAGAGGCATTATCTCATAAGGGAAATATTGGACAATCAAATTAATGACTGCCCAGGCTTCAGGATGTCTTTTTACACTATATAAAGGTGGAAATTTACATTGGAAACGTTTGGTTTAGCTGTTATAAAAGTTTGTTTTTTTAGTGCTGTAAATGCATTTTCAGCTCGCACTGTACACATTTGCTATGAGAGGCATTATCTCATAAGGGAAATATTGGACAATCAAATTAATGACTGCCCAGGCTTCAGGATGTCTTTTTACACTATATAAAGGTGGAAATTTACATTGGAAACGTTTGGTTTAGCTGTTATAAAAGTTTGTTTTTTTAGTGCTGTAAATGCATTTTCAGCTCGCACTGTGCACATTTGCTATGAGAGGCATTATCTCATAAGGGAAATATTGGACAATCAAATTAATGACTGCCCAGGCTTCAGGATGTCTTTTTACACTATATAAAGGTGGAAATTTACATTGGAAACGTTTAGTTTAGCTGTTAATGAAGTATCGTTTTTTTAGTGCTGAAAATTCATTGTCTACTGGCGCTGTACACTTTTTCTAAGTGTTGCAATATCTCATGAAGGAAATACTGGACAATCAAATTAATGACTTTCCAGGCTTCAGGATGCCTTTCTACACTATATAAAGGTGGAAATTTACATTGGAAACGTTTGGTTTAGCTGTTATAAAAGTTTGGTTTTTTAGTGCTGTAAATGCATTTTCAGCTCGCGCTGTACACATTTGCTATGAGAGGCATTATCTCATAAGGGAAATATTGGACAATCAAATTAATGACTGCCCAGGCTTCAGGATGTCTTTTTACACTATATAAAGGTGGAAATTTACATTGGAAACGTTTGGTTTAGCTGTTATAAAAGTTTGGTTTTTTAGTGCTGAAAATGCATTTTCAGCTCGCACTGTACACATTTGCTATGTGAGGCATTATCTCATAAGGGAAATACTGGACAATCAAATTAATGACTTCCCAGGCTTCAGGATGCATTTTTACACTCTATAAATGTGGAAATTTACATTGGAAACGTTTGGTTTAGCTGTTATAAAAGTTTGTTTTTTTAGTGCTGTAAATGCATTTTCAGCTCGCGCTGTACACATTTGCTATGTGAGGCATTATCTCATAAGGGAAATACTGGACAATCAAATTAATGACTGCCCAGGCTTCAGGATGTCTTTTTACACTATATAAAGGTGGAAATTTACATTGGAAACGTTTGGTTTAGCTGGTATAAAAGTTTGGTTTTTTAGTGCTGAAAATGCATTTTCAGCTCGCACTGTACACATTTGCTATGTGAGGCATTATCTCATAAGGGAAATACTGGACAATCAAATTAATGACTTCCCAGGCTTCAGGATGCCTTTTTACACTCTATAAATGTGGAAATTTACATTGGAAACGTTTGGTTTAGCTGTTAATGAAGTTTCGTTTTTTTAGTGCTGAAAATTCATTGTCTGCTGGCGCTGTACACTTTTTCTAAGTGTTGCAATATCTCATGAAGGAAATACTGGACAATCAAATTAATGACTTTCCAGGCTTCAGGATGCCTTTCTACACTATATAAAGGTGGAAATTTACATTGGAAACGTTTGGTTTAGCTGTTATAAAAGTTTGGTTTTTTAGTGCTGTAAATGCATTTTCAGCTCGCGCTGTACACATTTGCTATGAGAGGCATTATCTCATAAGGGAAATATTGGACAATCAAATTAATGACTGCCCAGGCTTCAGGATGTCTTTTTACACTATATAAAGGTGGAAATTTACATTGGAAACGTTTAGTTTAGCTGTTAATGAAGTTTCGTTTTTTTAGTGCTGGAAATTCATTGTCTGCTGGCGCTGTACACTTTTTCTAAGTGTTGCAATATCTCATGAAGGAAATACTGGACAATCAAATTAATGACTTTCCAGGCTTCAGGATGCCTTTCTACACTATATAAAGGTGGAAATTTACATTGGAAACGTTTGGTTTAGCTGTTATAAAAGTTTGGTTTTTTAGTGCTGTAAATGCATTTTCAGCTCGCGCTGTACACATTTGCTATGAAAGGCATTATCTCATAAGGGAAATATTGGACAATCAAATTAATGACTGCCCAGGCTTCAGGATGTCTTTTTACACTATATAAAGGTGGAAATTTACATTGGAAACGTTTAGTTTAGCTGTTAATGAAGTTTCGGTTTTTTAGTGCTGAAAATTCATTGTCTGCTGGCGCTGTACACTTTTTCTAAGTGTTGCAATATCTCATGAAGGAAATACTGGACAATCAAATTAATCACTTTCCAGGCTTCAGGATGCCTTTCTACACTATATAAAGGTGGAAATGTACATTGGAAACGTTTGGTTTAGCTGTTATAAAAGTTTGGTTTTTTAGTGCTGTAAATGCATTTTCAGCTCGCGCTGTACACATTTGCTATGAGAGCCATTATCTCAGAAGGGAAATATTGGACAATCAAATTAATGACTGCCCAGGCTTCAGGATGTCTTTTTACACTATATAAAGGTGGAAATTTACATTGGAAACGTTTAGTTTAGCTGTTAATGAAGTTTCGTTTTTTTAGTGCTGGAAATTCATTGTCTGCTGGCGCTGTACACTTTTTCTAAGTGTTGCAATATCTCATGAAGGAAATACTGGACAATCAAATTAAAGACTTTCCAGGCTTCAGGATGCCTTTTTACACTATATAAAGGTGGAAATTTACATTGGAAACGTTTGGTTTAGCTGTTATAAAAGTTTGGTTTTTTAGTGCTGTAAATGCATTTTCAGCTCGCGCTGTACACATTTGCTATGAGAGGCATTATCTCATAAGGGAAATATTGGACAATCAAATTAATGACTGCCCAGGCTTCAGGATGTCTTTTTACACTATATAAAGGTGGAAATTTACATTGGAAACATTTAGTTTAGCTGTTAATGAAGTTTCGTTTTTTTAGTGCTGAAAATTCATTGTCTGCTGGCGCTGTACACTTTTTCTAAGTGTTGCAATATCTCATGAAGGAAATACTGGACAATCAAATTAATGACTTTCCAGGCTTCAGGATGCCTTTCTACACTATATAAAGGTGGAAATTTACATTGGAAACGTTTGGTTTAGCTGTTATAAAAGTTTGTTTTTTTAGTGCTGTAAATGCATTTTCAGCTCGCGCTGTACACATTTGCTATGAGAGGCATTATCTCATAAGGGAAATATTGGACAATCAAATTAATGACTGCCCAGGCTTCAGGATGTCTTTTTACACTATATAAAGGTGGAAATTTACATTGGAAACGTTTGGTTTAGGTGTTATAAAAGTTTGGTTTTTTAGTGCTGAAAATGCATTTTCAGCTCGCGCTGTACACATTTGCAATGAGAGGCATTATCTCATAAGGGAAATACTGGACAATCAAATTAATGACTTCCCAGGCTTCAGGATGCCTTTTTACACTCTATAAATGTGGAAATTTACATTGGAAACGTTTGGTTTAGCTGTTAATGAAGTTTCGTTTTTTTTAGTGCTGAAAATTCATTGTCTGCTGGCGCTGTACACTTTTTCTAAATGTTGCAATATCTCATGAAGGAAATACTGGACAATCAAATTAATGACTTTCCAGGCTTCAGGATGCCTTTCTACACTATATAAAGGTGGAAATTTACATTGGAAACGTTTGGTTTAGCTGTTATAAAAGTTTGTTTTTTTAGTGCTGTAAATGCATTTTCAGCTCGCGCTGTACACATTTGCTATGAGAGGCATTATCTCATAAGGGAAATATTGGACAATCAAATTAATGACTGCCCAGGCTTCAGGATGTCTTTTTACACTATATAAAGGTGGAAATTTACATTGGAAACGTTTGGTTTAGCTGTTATAAAAGTTTGTTTATTTAGTGCTGTAAATGCATTTTCAGCTCGCACTGTACACATTTGCTATGAGAGGCATTATCTCATAAGGGAAATATTGGACAATCAAATTAATGACTGCCCAGGCTTCAGGATGTCTTTTTACACTATATAAAGGTGGAAATTTACATTGGAAACGTTTACTTTAGCTGTTAATGAAGTTTCGTTTATTTAGTGCTGAAAATTCATTGTCTGCTGGCGCTGTACACTTTTTCTAAGTGTTGCAATATCTCATGAAGGAAATACTGGACAATCAAATTAATGACTTTCCAGGCTTCAGGATGCCTTTCTACACTATATAAAGGTGGAAATTTACATTGGAAACGTTTGGTTTAGCTGTTATAAAAGTTTGTTTTTTTAGTGCTGTAAATGCATTTTCAGCTCGCACTGTACACATTTGCTATGTGAGGCATTATCTCATAAGGGAAATATTGGACAATCAAATTAATGACTGCCCAGGCTTCAGGATGTCTTTTTACACTATATAAAGGTGGAAATTTACATTGGAAACGTTTGGTTTAGCTGTTATAAAAGTTTGGTTTTTTAGTGCTGTAAATGCATTTTCAGCTCGCGCTGTACACATTTGCTATGAGAGGCATTATCTCATAAGGGAAATATTGGACAATCAAATTAATGGCTGCCCGGGCTTCAGGATGTCTTTTTACACTATATAAAGGTGGAAATTTACATTGGAAACGTTTAGTTTAGCTGTTAATGAAGTTTCGTTTTTTTAGTGCTGAAAATTCATTGTCTGCTGGCGCTGTACACTTTTTCTAAATGTTGCAATATCTCATGAAGGAAATACTGGACAATCAAATTAATGACTTTCCAGGCTTCAGGATGCCTTTCTACACTATATAAAGGTGGAAATTTACATTGGAAACGTTTGGTTTAGCTGTTATAAAAGTTTGGTTTTTTAGTGCTGTAAATGCATTTTCAGCTCGCGCTGTACACATTTGCTATGAGAGGCATTATCTCATAAGGGAAATATTGGACAATCAAATTAATGGCTGCCCGGGCTTCAGGATGTCTTTTTACACTATATAAAGGTGGAAATTTACATTGGAAACGTTTGGTTTAGGTGTTATAAAAGTTTGGTTTTTTAGTGCTGAAAATTCATTGTCTGCTGGCGCTGTACACTTTTTCTAAATGTTGCAATATCTCATGAAGGAAATACTGGACAATCAAATTAATGACTTTCCAGGCTTCAGGATGCCTTTCTACACTATATAAAGGTGGAAATTTACATTGGAAACGTTTGGTTTAGCTGTTATAAAAGTTTGTTTTTTTAGTGCTGTAAATGCATTTTCAGCTCGCACTGTACACATTTGCTATGAGAGGCATTATCTCATAAGGGAAATATTGGACAATCAAATTAATGACTGCCCAGGCTTCAGGATGTCTTTTTACACTATATAAAGGTGGAAATTTACATTGGAAACGTTTACTTTAGCTGTTAATGAAGTTTCGTTTATTTAGTGCTGAAAATTCATTGTCTGCTGGCGCTGTACACTTTTTCTAAGTGTTGCAATATCTCATGAAGGAAATACTGGACAATCAAATTAATGACTTTCCAGGCTTCAGGATGCCTTTCTACACTATATAAAGGTGGAAATTTACATTGGAAACGTTTGGTTTAGCTGTTATAAAAGTTTGTTTTTTTAGTGCTGTAAATGCATTTTCAGCTCGCACTGTACACATTTGCTATGTGAGGCATTATCTCATAAGGGAAATACTGGACAATCAAATTAATGACTTCCCAGGCTTCAGGATGCCTTTTTACACTCTATAAATGTGGAAATTTACATTGGAAACGTTTGGTTTAGCTGTTAATGAAGTTTCGTTTTTTTTAGTGCTGAAAATTCATTGTCTGCTGGCGCTGTACACTTTTTCTAAGTGTTGCAATATCTCATGAAGGAAATACTGGACAATCAAATTAATGACTTTCCAGGCTTCAGGATGCCTTTCTACACTATATAAAGGTGGAAATTTACATTGGAAACGTTTGGTTTAGCTGTTATAAAAGTTTGTTTTTTTAGTGCTGTAAATGCATTTTCAGCTCGCGCTGTACACATTTGCTATGAGAGGCATTATCTCATAAGGGAAATATTGGACAATCAAATTAATGACTGCCCAGGCTTCAGGATGTCTTTTTACACTATATAAAGGTGGAAATTTACATTGGAAACGTTTGGTTTAGCTGTTATAAAAGTTTGTTTTTTTAGTGCTGTAAATGCATTTTCAGCTCGCACTGTACACATTTGCTATGAGAGGCATTATCTCATAAGGGAAATATTGGACAATCAAATTAATGACTGCCCAGGCTTCAGGATGTCTTTTTACACTATATAAAGGTGGAAATTTACATTGGAAACGTTTACTTTAGCTGTTAATGAAGTTTCGTTTATTTAGTGCTGAAAATTCATTGTCTGCTGGCGCTGTACACTTTTTCTAAGTGTTGCAATATCTCATGAAGGAAATACTGGACAATCAAATTAATGACTTTCCAGGCTTCAGGATGCCCTTCTACACTATATAAAGGTGGAAATTTACATTGGAAACGTTTGGTTTAGCTGTTATAAAAGTTTGTTTTTTTAGTGCTGTAAATGCATTTTCAGCTCGCACTGTACACATTTGCTATGTGAGGCATTATCTCATAAGGGAAATACTGGACAATCAAATTAATGACTTCCCAGGCTTCAGGATGCCTTTTTACACTCTATAAATGTGGAAATTTACATTGGAAACGTTTGGTTTAGCTGTTAATGAAGTTTCGTTTTTTTAGTGCTGAAAATTCATTGTCTGCTGGCGCTGTACACTTTTTCTAAGTGTTGCAATATCTCATGAAGGAAATACTGGACAATCAAATTAATGACTTTCCAGGCTTCAGGATGCCTTTCTACACTATATAAAGGTGGAAATTTACATTGGAAACGTTTGGTTTAGCTGTTATAAAAGTTTGTTTTTTTAGTGCTGTAAATGCATTTTCAGCTCGCGCTGTACACATTTGCTATGAGAGGCATTATCTCATAAGGGAAATATTGGACAATCAAATTAATGACTGCCCAGGCTTCAGGATGTCTTTTTACACTATATAAAGGTGGAAATTTACATTGGAAACGTTTGGTTTAGCTGTTATAAAAGTTTGTTTTTTTAGTGCTGTAAATGCATTTTCAGCTCGCACTGTACACATTTGCTATGAGAGGCATTATCTCATAAGGGAAATATTGGACAATCAAATTAATGACTGCCCAGGCTTCAGGATGTCTTTTTACACTATATAAAGGTGGAAATTTACATTGGAAACGTTTGGTTTAGCTGTTATAAAAGTTTGTTTTTTTAGTGCTGTAAATGCATTTTCAGCTCGCACTGTGCACATTTGCTATGAGAGGCATTATCTCATAAGGGAAATATTGGACAATCAAATTAATGACTGCCCAGGCTTCAGGATGTCTTTTTACACTATATAAAGGTGGAAATTTACATTGGAAACGTTTAGTTTAGCTGTTAATGAAGTATCGTTTTTTTAGTGCTGAAAATTCATTGTCTACTGGCGCTGTACACTTTTTCTAAGTGTTGCAATATCTCATGAAGGAAATACTGGACAATCAAATTAATGACTTTCCAGGCTTCAGGATGCCTTTCTACACTATATAAAGGTGGAAATTTACATTGGAAACGTTTGGTTTAGCTGTTATAAAAGTTTGGTTTTTTAGTGCTGTAAATGCATTTTCAGCTCGCGCTGTACACATTTGCTATGAGAGGCATTATCTCATAAGGGAAATATTGGACAATCAAATTAATGACTGCCCAGGCTTCAGGATGTCTTTTTACACTATATAAAGGTGGAAATTTACATTGGAAACGTTTGGTTTAGCTGTTATAAAAGTTTGGTTTTTTAGTGCTGAAAATGCATTTTCAGCTCGCACTGTACACATTTGCTATGTGAGGCATTATCTCATAAGGGAAATACTGGACAATCAAATTAATGACTTCCCAGGCTTCAGGATGCATTTTTACACTCTATAAATGTGGAAATTTACATTGGAAACGTTTGGTTTAGCTGTTATAAAAGTTTGTTTTTTTAGTGCTGTAAATGCATTTTCAGCTCGCGCTGTACACATTTGCTATGTGAGGCATTATCTCATAAGGGAAATACTGGACAATCAAATTAATGACTGCCCAGGCTTCAGGATGTCTTTTTACACTATATAAAGGTGGAAATTTACATTGGAAACGTTTGGTTTAGCTGGTATAAAAGTTTGGTTTTTTAGTGCTGAAAATGCATTTTCAGCTCGCACTGTACACATTTGCTATGTGAGGCATTATCTCATAAGGGAAATACTGGACAATCAAATTAATGACTTCCCAGGCTTCAGGATGCCTTTTTACACTCTATAAATGTGGAAATTTACATTGGAAACGTTTGGTTTAGCTGTTAATGAAGTTTCGTTTTTTTAGTGCTGAAAATTCATTGTCTGCTGGCGCTGTACACTTTTTCTAAGTGTTGCAATATCTCATGAAGGAAATACTGGACAATCAAATTAATGACTTTCCAGGCTTCAGGATGCCTTTCTACACTATATAAAGGTGGAAATTTACATTGGAAACGTTTGGTTTAGCTGTTATAAAAGTTTGGTTTTTTAGTGCTGTAAATGCATTTTCAGCTCGCGCTGTACACATTTGCTATGAGAGGCATTATCTCATAAGGGAAATATTGGACAATCAAATTAATGACTGCCCAGGCTTCAGGATGTCTTTTTACACTATATAAAGGTGGAAATTTACATTGGAAACGTTTAGTTTAGCTGTTAATGAAGTTTCGTTTTTTTAGTGCTGGAAATTCATTGTCTGCTGGCGCTGTACACTTTTTCTAAGTGTTGCAATATCTCATGAAGGAAATACTGGACAATCAAATTAATGACTTTCCAGGCTTCAGGATGCCTTTCTACACTATATAAAGGTGGAAATTTACATTGGAAACGTTTGGTTTAGCTGTTATAAAAGTTTGGTTTTTTAGTGCTGTAAATGCATTTTCAGCTCGCGCTGTACACATTTGCTATGAAAGGCATTATCTCATAAGGGAAATATTGGACAATCAAATTAATGACTGCCCAGGCTTCAGGATGTCTTTTTACACTATATAAAGGTGGAAATTTACATTGGAAACGTTTAGTTTAGCTGTTAATGAAGTTTCGGTTTTTTAGTGCTGAAAATTCATTGTCTGCTGGCGCTGTACACTTTTTCTAAGTGTTGCAATATCTCATGAAGGAAATACTGGACAATCAAATTAATCACTTTCCAGGCTTCAGGATGCCTTTCTACACTATATAAAGGTGGAAATGTACATTGGAAACGTTTGGTTTAGCTGTTATAAAAGTTTGGTTTTTTAGTGCTGTAAATGCATTTTCAGCTCGCGCTGTACACATTTGCTATGAGAGCCATTATCTCAGAAGGGAAATATTGGACAATCAAATTAATGACTGCCCAGGCTTCAGGATGTCTTTTTACACTATATAAAGGTGGAAATTTACATTGGAAACGTTTAGTTTAGCTGTTAATGAAGTTTCGTTTTTTTAGTGCTGGAAATTCATTGTCTGCTGGCGCTGTACACTTTTTCTAAGTGTTGCAATATCTCATGAAGGAAATACTGGACAATCAAATTAAAGACTTTCCAGGCTTCAGGATGCCTTTTTACACTATATAAAGGTGGAAATTTACATTGGAAACGTTTGGTTTAGCTGTTATAAAAGTTTGGTTTTTTAGTGCTGTAAATGCATTTTCAGCTCGCGCTGTACACATTTGCTATGAGAGGCATTATCTCATAAGGGAAATATTGGACAATCAAATTAATGACTGCCCAGGCTTCAGGATGTCTTTTTACACTATATAAAGGTGGAAATTTACATTGGAAACATTTAGTTTAGCTGTTAATGAAGTTTCGTTTTTTTAGTGCTGAAAATTCATTGTCTGCTGGCGCTGTACACTTTTTCTAAGTGTTGCAATATCTCATGAAGGAAATACTGGACAATCAAATTAATGACTTTCCAGGCTTCAGGATGCCTTTCTACACTATATAAAGGTGGAAATTTACATTGGAAACGTTTGGTTTAGCTGTTATAAAAGTTTGTTTTTTTAGTGCTGTAAATGCATTTTCAGCTCGCGCTGTACACATTTGCTATGAGAGGCATTATCTCATAAGGGAAATATTGGACAATCAAATTAATGACTGCCCAGGCTTCAGGATGTCTTTTTACACTATATAAAGGTGGAAATTTACATTGGAAACGTTTGGTTTAGGTGTTATAAAAGTTTGGTTTTTTAGTGCTGAAAATGCATTTTCAGCTCGCGCTGTACACATTTGCAATGAGAGGCATTAGCTCATAAGGGAAATACTGGACAATCAAATTAATGACTTCCCAGGCTTCAGGATGCCTTTTTACACTCTATAAATGTGGAAATTTACATTGGAAACGTTTGGTTTAGCTGTTAATGAAGTTTCGTTTTTTTTAGTGCTGAAAATTCATTGTCTGCTGGCGCTGTACACTTTTTCTAAATGTTGCAATATCTCATGAAGGAAATACTGGACAATCAAATTAATGACTTTCCAGGCTTCAGGATGCCTTTCTACACTATATAAAGGTGGAAATTTACATTGGAAACGTTTGGTTTAGCTGTTATAAAAGTTTGTTTTTTTAGTGCTGTAAATGCATTTTCAGCTCGCGCTGTACACATTTGCTATGAGAGGCATTATCTCATAAGGGAAATATTGGACAATCAAATTAATGACTGCCCAGGCTTCAGGATGTCTTTTTACACTATATAAAGGTGGAAATTTACATTGGAAACGTTTGGTTTAGCTGTTATAAAAGTTTGTTTATTTAGTGCTGTAAATGCATTTTCAGCTCGCACTGTACACATTTGCTATGAGAGGCATTATCTCATAAGGGAAATATTGGACAATCAAATTAATGACTGCCCAGGCTTCAGGATGTCTTTTTACACTATATAAAGGTGGAAATTTACATTGGAAACGTTTACTTTAGCTGTTAATGAAGTTTCGTTTATTTAGTGCTGAAAATTCATTGTCTGCTGGCGCTGTACACTTTTTCTAAGTGTTGCAATATCTCATGAAGGAAATACTGGACAATCAAATTAATGACTTTCCAGGCTTCAGGATGCCTTTCTACACTATATAAAGGTGGAAATTTACATTGGAAACGTTTGGTTTAGCTGTTATAAAAGTTTGTTTTTTTAGTGCTGTAAATGCATTTTCAGCTCGCACTGTACACATTTGCTATGTGAGGCATTATCTCATAAGGGAAATACTGGACAATCAAATTAATGACTGCCCAGGCTTCAGGATGTCTTTTTACACTATATAAAGGTGGAAATTTACATTGGAAACGTTTGGTTTAGCTGTTATAAAAGTTTGTTTTTTTAGTGCTGTAAATGCATTTTCAGCTCGCGCTGTACACATTTGCTATGTGAGGCATTATCTCATAAGGGAAATACTGGACAATCAAATTAATGACTGCCCAGGCTTCAGGATGTCTTTTTACACTATATAAAGGTGGAAATTTACATTGGAAACGTTTGGTTTAGCTGGTATAAAAGTTTGGTTTTTTAGTGCTGAAAATGCATTTTCAGCTCGCACTGTACACATTTGCTATGTGAGGCATTATCTCATAAGGGAAATACTGGACAATCAAATTAATGACTTCCCAGGCTTCAGGATGCCTTTTTACACTCTATAAATGTGGAAATTTACATTGGAAACGTTTGGTTTAGCTGTTAATGAAGTTTCGTTTTTTTAGTGCTGAAAATTCATTGTCTGCTGGCGCTGTACACTTTTTCTAAGTGTTGCAATATCTCATGAAGGAAATACTGGACAATCAAATTAATGACTTTCCAGGCTTCAGGATGCCTTTCTACACTATATAAAGGTGGAAATTTACATTGGAAACGTTTGGTTTAGCTGTTATAAAAGTTTGGTTTTTTAGTGCTGTAAATGCATTTTCAGCTCGCGCTGTACACATTTGCTATGAGAGGCATTATCTCATAAGGGAAATATTGGACAATCAAATTAATGACTGCCCAGGCTTCAGGATGTCTTTTTACACTATATAAAGGTGGAAATTTACATTGGAAACGTTTAGTTTAGCTGTTAATGAAGTTTCGTTTTTTTAGTGCTGGAAATTCATTGTCTGCTGGCGCTGTACACTTTTTCTAAGTGTTGCAATATCTCATGAAGGAAATACTGGACAATCAAATTAATGACTTTCCAGGCTTCAGGATGCCTTTCTACACTATATAAAGGTGGAAATTTACATTGGAAACGTTTGGTTTAGCTGTTATAAAAGTTTGGTTTTTTAGTGCTGTAAATGCATTTTCAGCTCGCGCTGTACACATTTGCTATGAAAGGCATTATCTCATAAGGGAAATATTGGACAATCAAATTAATGACTGCCCAGGCTTCAGGATGTCTTTTTACACTATATAAAGGTGGAAATTTACATTGGAAACGTTTAGTTTAGCTGTTAATGAAGTTTCGGTTTTTTAGTGCTGAAAATTCATTGTCTGCTGGCGCTGTACACTTTTTCTAAGTGTTGCAATATCTCATGAAGGAAATACTGGACAATCAAATTAATCACTTTCCAGGCTTCAGGATGCCTTTCTACACTATATAAAGGTGGAAATGTACATTGGAAACGTTTGGTTTAGCTGTTATAAAAGTTTGTTTTTTTAGTGCTGTAAATGCATTTTCAGCTCGCGCTGTACACATTTGCTATGAGAGCCATTATCTCAGAAGGGAAATATTGGACAATCAAATTAATGACTGCCCAGGCTTCAGGATGTCTTTTTACACTATATAAAGGTGGAAATTTACATTGGAAACGTTTAGTTTAGCTGTTAATGAAGTTTCGTTTTTTTAGTGCTGGAAATTCATTGTCTGCTGGCGCTGTACACTTTTTCTAAGTGTTGCAATATCTCATGAAGGAAATACTGGACAATCAAATTAAAGACTTTCCAGGCTTCAGGATGCCTTTTTACACTATATAAAGGTGGAAATTTACATTGGAAACGTTTGGTTTAGCTGTTATAAAAGTTTGGTTTTTTAGTGCTGTAAATGCATTTTCAGCTCGCGCTGTACACATTTGCTATGAGAGGCATTATCTCATAAGGGAAATATTGGACAATCAAATTAATGACTGCCCAGGCTTCAGGATGTCTTTTTACACTATATAAAGGTGGAAATTTACATTGGAAACATTTAGTTTAGCTGTTAATGAAGTTTCGTTTTTTTAGTGCTGAAAATTCATTGTCTGCTGGCGCTGTACACTTTTTCTAAGTGTTGCAATATCTCATGAAGGAAATACTGGACAATCAAATTAATGACTTTCCAGGCTTCAGGATGCCTTTCTACACTATATAAAGGTGGAAATTTACATTGGAAACGTTTGGTTTAGCTGTTATAAAAGTTTGTTTTTTTAGTGCTGTAAATGCATTTTCAGCTCGCGCTGTACACATTTGCTATGAGAGGCATTATCTCATAAGGGAAATATTGGACAATCAAATTAATGACTGCCCAGGCTTCAGGATGTCTTTTTACACTATATAAAGGTGGAAATTTACATTGGAAACGTTTGGTTTAGCTGTTATAAAAGTTTGGTTTTTTAGTGCTGTAAATGCATTTTCAGCTCGCGCTGTACACATTTGCTATGAGAGGCATTATCTCATAAGGGAAATATTGGACAATCAAATTAATGGCTGCCCGGGCTTCAGGATGTCTTTTTACACTATATAAAGGTGGAAATTTACATTGGAAACGTTTAGTTTAGCTGTTAATGAAGTTTCGTTTTTTTAGTGCTGAAAATTCATTGTCTGCTGGCGCTGTACACTTTTTCTAAATGTTGCAATATCTCATGAAGGAAATACTGGACAATCAAATTAATGACTTTCCAGGCTTCAGGATGCCTTTCTACACTATATAAAGGTGGAAATTTACATTGGAAACGTTTGGTTTAGCTGTTTATAAAAGTTTGGTTTTTTAGTGCTGTAAATGCATTTTCAGCTCGCGCTGTACACATTTGCTATGAGAGGCATTATCTCATAAGGGAAATATTGGACAATCAAATTAATGACTGCCCAGGCTTCAGGATGTCTTTTTACACTATATAAAGGAGGAAATTTACATTGGAAACGTTTGGTTTAGGTGTTATAAAAGTTTGTTTTTTTAGTGCTGTAAATGCATTTTCAGCTCGCGCTGTACACATTTGCTATGAGAGGCATTATCTCATAAGGGAAATATTGGACAATCAAATTAATGACTGCCCAGGCTTCAGGATGTCTTTTTACACTATATAAAGGTGGAAATTTACATTGGAAACGTTTGGTTTAGCTGTTATAAAAGTTTGTTTTTTTAGTGCTGTAAATGCATTTTCAGCTCGCACTGTACACATTTGCTATGAGAGGCATTATCTCATAAGGGAAATATTGGACAATCAAATTAATGACTGCCCAGGCTTCAGGATGTCTTTTTACACTATATAAAGGTGGAAATTTACATTGGAAACGTTTACTTTAGCTGTTAATGAAGTTTCGTTTATTTAGTGCTGAAAATTCATTGTCTGCTGGCGCTGTACACTTTTTCTAAGTGTTGCAATATCTCATGAAGGAAATACTGGACAATCAAATTAATGACTTTCCAGGCTTCAGGATGCCTTTCTACACTATATAAAGGTGGAAATTTACATTGGAAACGTTTGGTTTAGCTGTTATAAAAGTTTGTTTTTTTAGTGCTGTAAATGCATTTTCAGCTCGCACTGTACACATTTGCTATGTGAGGCATTATCTCATAAGGGAAATATTGGACAATCAAATTAATGACTGCCCAGGCTTCAGGATGTCTTTTTACACTATATAAAGGTGGAAATTTACATTGGAAACGTTTGGTTTAGCTGTTATAAAAGTTTGTTTTTTTAGTGCTGTAAATGCATTTTCAGCTCGCGCTGTACACATTTGCTATGAGAGGCATTATCTCATAAGGGAAATATTGGACAATCAAATTAATGGCTGCCCGGGCTTCAGGATGTCTTTTTACACTATATAAAGGTGGAAATTTACATTGGAAACGTTTAGTTTAGCTGTTAATGAAGTTTCGTTTTTTTAGTGCTGAAAATTCATTGTCTGCTGGCGCTGTACACTTTTTCTAAATGTTGCAATATCTCATGAAGGAAATACTGGACAATCAAATTAATGACTTTCCAGGCTTCAGGATGCCTTTCTACACTATATAAACGTGGAAATTTACATTGGAAACGTTTGGTTTAGCTGTTTATAAAAGTTTGGTTTTTTAGTGCTGTAAATGCATTTTCAGCTCGCGCTGTACACATTTGCTATGAGAGGCATTATCTCATAAGGGAAATATTGGACAATCAAATTAATGACTGCCCAGGCTTCAGGATGTCTTTTTACACTATATAAAGGAGGAAATTTACATTGGAAACGTTTGGTTTAGGTGTTATAAAAGTTTGGTTTTTTAGTGCTGAAAATGCATTTTCAGCTCGCGCTGTACACATTTGCAATGAGAGGCATTATCTCATAAGGGAAATACTGGACAATCAAATTAATGACTTCCCAGGCTTCAGGATGCCTTTTTACACTCTATAAATGTGGAAATTTACATTGGAAACGTTTGGTTTAGCTGTTAATGAAGTTTCGTTTTTTTTAGTGCTGAAAATTCATTGTCTGCTGGCGCTGTACACTTTTTCTCAGTGTTGCAATATCTCATGAAGGAAATACTGGACAATCAAATTAATGACTTTCCAGGCTTCAGGATGCCTTTCTACACTATATAAAGGTGGAAATTTACATTGGAAACGTTTGGTTTAGCTGTTATAAAAGTTTGGTTTTTTAGTGCTGTAAATGCATTTTCAGCTCGCGCTGTACACATTTGCTATGAGAGGCATTATCTCATAAGGGAAATATTGGACAATCAAATTAATGACTGCCCAGGCTTCAGGATGTCTTTTTACACTATATAAAGGTGGAAATTTACATTGGAAACGTTTGGTTTAGCTGTTATAAAAGTTTGTTTTTTTAGTGCTGTAAATGCATTTTCAGCTCGCACTGTACACATTTGCTATGAGAGGCATTATCTCATAAGGGAAATATTGGACAATCAAATTAATGACTGCCCAGGCTTCAGGATGTCCTTTTACACTATATAAAGGTGGAAATTTACATTGGAAACGTTTACTTTAGCTGTTAATGAAGTTTCGTTTATTTAGTGCTGAAAATTCATTGTCTGCTGGCGCTGTACACTTTTTCTAAGTGTTGCAATATCTCATGAAGGAAATACTGGACAATCAAATTAATGACTTTCCAGGCTTCAGGATGCCTTTCTACACTATATAAAGGTGGAAATTTACATTGGAAACGTTTGGTTTAGCTGTTATAAAAGTTTGTTTTTTTAGTGCTGTAAATGCATTTTCAGCTCGCACTGTACACATTTGCTATGTGAGGCATTATCTCATAAGGGAAATACTGGACAATCAAATTAATGACTTCCCAGGCTTCAGGATGCCTTTTTACACTCTATAAATGTGGAAATTTACATTGGAAACGTTTGGTTTAGCTGTTAATGAAGTTTCGTTTTTTTTAGTGCTGAAAATTCATTGTCTGCTGGCGCTGTACACTTTTTCTAAGTGTTGCAATATCTCATGAAGGAAATACTGGACAATCAAATTAATGACTTTCCAGGCTTCAGGATGCCTTTCTACACTATATAAAGGTGGAAATTTACATTGGAAACGTTTGGTTTAGCTGTTATAAAAGTTTGTTTTTTTAGTGCTGTAAATGCATTTTCAGCTCGCGCTGTACACATTTGCTATGAGAGGCATTATCTCATAAGGGAAATATTGGACAATCAAATTAATGACTGCCCAGGCTTCAGGATGTCTTTTTACACTATATAAAGGTGGAAATTTACATTGGAAACGTTTGGTTTAGCTGTTATAAAAGTTTGTTTTTTTAGTGCTGTAAATGCATTTTCAGCTCGCACTGTACACATTTGCTATGAGAGGCATTATCTCATAAGGGAAATATTGGACAATCAAATTAATGACTGCCCAGGCTTCAGGATGTCTTTTTACACTATATAAAGGTGGAAATTTACATTGGAAACGTTTACTTTAGCTGTTAATGAAGTTTCGTTTATTTAGTGCTGAAAATTCATTGTCTGCTGGCGCTGTACACTTTTTCTAAGTGTTGCAATATCTCATGAAGGAAATACTGGACAATCAAATTAATGACTTTCCAGGCTTCAGGATGCCTTTCTACACTATATAAAGGTGGAAATTTACATTGGAAACGTTTGGTTTAGCTGTTATAAAAGTTTGTTTTTTTAGTGCTGTAAATGCATTTTCAGCTCGCACTGTACACATTTGCTATGTGAGGCATTATCTCATAAGGGAAATACTGGACAATCAAATTAATGACTTCCCAGGCTTCAGGATGCCTTTTTACACTCTATAAATGTGGAAATTTACATTGGAAACGTTTGGTTTAGCTGTTAATGAAGTTTCGTTTTTTTAGTGCTGAAAATTCATTGTCTGCTGGCGCTGTACACTTTTTCTAAGTGTTGCAATATCTCATGAAGGAAATACTGGACAATCAAATTAATGACTTTCCAGGCTTCAGGATGCCTTTCTACACTATATAAAGGTGGAAATTTACATTGGAAACGTTTGGTTTAGCTGTTATAAAAGTTTGTTTTTTTAGTGCTGTAAATGCATTTTCAGCTCGCGCTGTACACATTTGCTATGAGAGGCATTATCTCATAAGGGAAATATTGGACAATCAAATTAATGACTGCCCAGGCTTCAGGATGTCTTTTTACACTATATAAAGGTGGAAATTTACATTGGAAACGTTTGGTTTAGCTGTTATAAAAGTTTGTTTTTTTAGTGCTGTAAATGCATTTTCAGCTCGCACTGTACACATTTGCTATGAGAGGCATTATCTCATAAGGGAAATATTGGACAATCAAATTAATGACTGCCCAGGCTTCAGGATGTCTTTTTACACTATATAAAGGTGGAAATTTACATTGGAAACGTTTGGTTTAGCTGTTATAAAAGTTTGTTTTTTTAGTGCTGTAAATGCATTTTCAGCTCGCACTGTGCACATTTGCTATGAGAGGCATTATCTCATAAGGGAAATATTGGACAATCAAATTAATGACTGCCCAGGCTTCAGGATGTCTTTTTACACTATATAAAGGTGGAAATTTACATTGGAAACGTTTAGTTTAGCTGTTAATGAAGTATCGTTTTTTTAGTGCTGAAAATTCATTGTCTACTGGCGCTGTACACTTTTTCTAAGTGTTGCAATATCTCATGAAGGAAATACTGGACAATCAAATTAATGACTTTCCAGGCTTCAGGATGCCTTTCTACACTATATAAAGGTGGAAATTTACATTGGAAACGTTTGGTTTAGCTGTTATAAAAGTTTGGTTTTTTAGTGCTGTAAATGCATTTTCAGCTCGCGCTGTACACATTTGCTATGAGAGGCATTATCTCATAAGGGAAATATTGGACAATCAAATTAATGACTGCCCAGGCTTCAGGATGTCTTTTTACACTATATAAAGGTGGAAATTTACATTGGAAACGTTTGGTTTAGCTGTTATAAAAGTTTGGTTTTTTAGTGCTGAAAATGCATTTTCAGCTCGCACTGTACACATTTGCTATGTGAGGCATTATCTCATAAGGGAAATACTGGACAATCAAATTAATGACTTCCCAGGCTTCAGGATGCATTTTTACACTCTATAAATGTGGAAATTTACATTGGAAACGTTTGGTTTAGCTGTTATAAAAGTTTGTTTTTTTAGTGCTGTAAATGCATTTTCAGCTCGCGCTGTACACATTTGCTATGTGAGGCATTATCTCATAAGGGAAATACTGGACAATCAAATTAATGACTGCCCAGGCTTCAGGATGTCTTTTTACACTATATAAAGGTGGAAATTTACATTGGAAACGTTTGGTTTAGCTGGTATAAAAGTTTGGTTTTTTAGTGCTGAAAATGCATTTTCAGCTCGCACTGTACACATTTGCTATGTGAGGCATTATCTCATAAGGGAAATACTGGACAATCAAATTAATGACTTCCCAGGCTTCAGGATGCCTTTTTACACTCTATAAATGTGGAAATTTACATTGGAAACGTTTGGTTTAGCTGTTAATGAAGTTTCGTTTTTTTAGTGCTGAAAATTCATTGTCTGCTGGCGCTGTACACTTTTTCTAAGTGTTGCAATATCTCATGAAGGAAATACTGGACAATCAAATTAATGACTTTCCAGGCTTCAGGATGCCTTTCTACACTATATAAAGGTGGAAATTTACATTGGAAACGTTTGGTTTAGCTGTTATAAAAGTTTGTTTTTTTAGTGCTGTAAATGCATTTTCAGCTCGCGCTGTACACATTTGCTATGAGAGGCATTATCTCATAAGGGAAATATTGGACAATCAAATTAATGACTGCCCAGGCTTCAGGATGTCTTTTTACACTATATAAAGGTGGAAATTTACATTGGAAACGTTTGGTTTAGCTGTTATAAAAGTTTGGTTTTTTAGTGCTGTAAATGCATTTTCAGCTCGCGCTGTACACATTTGCTATGAGAGGCATTATCTCATAAGGGAAATATTGGACAATCAAATTAATGGCTGCCCGGGCTTCAGGATGTCTTTTTACACTATATAAAGGTGGAAATTTACATTGGAAACGTTTAGTTTAGCTGTTAATGAAGTTTCGTTTTTTTAGTGCTGAAAATTCATTGTCTGCTGGCGCTGTACACTTTTTCTAAATGTTGCAATATCTCATGAAGGAAATACTGGACAATCAAATTAATGACTTTCCAGGCTTCAGGATGCCTTTCTACACTATATAAAGGTGGAAATTTACATTGGAAACGTTTGGTTTAGCTGTTTATAAAAGTTTGGTTTTTTAGTGCTGTAAATGCATTTTCAGCTCGCGCTGTACACATTTGCTATGAGAGGCATTATCTCATAAGGGAAATATTGGACAATCAAATTAATGACTGCCCAGGCTTCAGGATGTCTTTTTACACTATATAAAGGAGGAAATTTACATTGGAAACGTTTGGTTTAGGTGTTATAAAAGTTTGGTTTTTTAGTGCTGAAAATGCATTTTCAGCTCGCGCTGTACACATTTGCAATGAGAGGCATTATCTCATAAGGGAAATACTGGACAATCAAATTAATGACTTCCCAGGCTTCAGGATGCCTTTTTACACTCTATAAATGTGGAAATTTACATTGGAAACGTTTGGTTTAGCTGTTAATGAAGTTTCGTTTTTTTTAGTGCTGAAAATTCATTGTCTGCTGGCGCTGTACACTTTTTCTCAGTGTTGCAATATCTCATGAAGGAAATACTGGACAATCAAATTAATGACTTTCCAGGCTTCAGGATGCCTTTCTACACTATATAAAGGTGGAAATTTACATTGGAAACGTTTGGTTTAGCTGTTATAAAAGTTTGTTTTTTTAGTGCTGTAAATGCATTTTCAGCTCGCGCTGTACACATTTGCTATGAGAGGCATTATCTCATAAGGGAAATATTGGACAATCAAATTAATGACTGCCCAGGCTTCAGGATGTCTTTTTACACTATATAAAGGTGGAAATTTACATTGGAAACGTTTGGTTTAGCTGTTATAAAAGTTTGTTTTTTTAGTGCTGTAAATGCATTTTCAGCTCGCACTGTACACATTTGCTATGAGAGGCATTATCTCATAAGGGAAATATTGGACAATCAAATTAATGACTGCCCAGGCTTCAGGATGTCTTTTTACACTATATAAAGGTGGAAATTTACATTGGAAACGTTTACTTTAGCTGTTAATGAAGTTTCGTTTATTTAGTGCTGAAAATTCATTGTCTGCTGGCGCTGTACACTTTTTCTAAGTGTTGCAATATCTCATGAAGGAAATACTGGACAATCAAATTAATGACTTTCCAGGCTTCAGGATGCCTTTCTACACTATATAAAGGTGGAAATTTACATTGGAAACGTTTGGTTTAGCTGTTATAAAAGTTTGTTTTTTTAGTGCTGTAAATGCATTTTCAGCTCGCACTGTACACATTTGCTATGTGAGGCATTATCTCATAAGGGAAATATTGGACAATCAAATTAATGACTGCCCAGGCTTCAGGATGTCTTTTTACACTATATAAAGGTGGAAATTTACATTGGAAACGTTTGGTTTAGCTGTTATAAAAGTTTGTTTTTTTAGTGCTGTAAATGCATTTTCAGCTCGCGCTGTACACATTTGCTATGAGAGGCATTATCTCATAAGGGAAATATTGGACAATCAAATTAATGGCTGCCCGGGCTTCAGGATGTCTTTTTACACTATATAAAGGTGGAAATTTACATTGGAAACGTTTAGTTTAGCTGTTAATGAAGTTTCGTTTTTTTAGTGCTGAAAATTCATTGTCTGGCTGGCGCTGTACACTTTTTCTAAATGTTGCAATATCTCATGAAGGAAATACTGGACAATCAAATTAATGACTTTCCAGGCTTCAGGATGCCTTTCTACACTATATAAAGGTGGAAATTTACATTGGAAACGTTTGGTTTAGCTGTTATAAAAGTTTGGTTTTTTAGTGCTGTAAATGCATTTTCAGCTCGCGCTGTACACATTTGCTATGAGAGGCATTATCTCATAAGGGAAATATTGGACAATCAAATTAATGACTGCCCAGGCTTCAGGATGTCTTTTTACACTATATAAAGGAGGAAATTTACATTGGAAACGTTTGGTTTAGGTGTTATAAAAGTTTGGTTTTTTAGTGCTGAAAATGCATTTTCAGCTCGCGCTGTACACATTTGCAATGAGAGGCATTATCTCATAAGGGAAATACTGGACAATCAAATTAATGACTTCCCAGGCTTCAGGATGCCTTTTTACACTCTATAAATGTGGAAATTTACATTGGAAACGTTTGGTTTAGCTGTTAATGAAGTTTCGTTTTTTTTAGTGCTGAAAATTCATTGTCTGCTGGCGCTGTACACTTTTTCTCAGTGTTGCAATATCTCATGAAGGAAATACTGGACAATCAAATTAATGACTTTCCAGGCTTCAGGATGCCTTTCTACACTATATAAAGGTGGAAATTTACATTGGAAACGTTTGGTTTAGCTGTTATAAAAGTTTGGTTTTTTAGTGCTGTAAATGCATTTTCAGCTCGCGCTGTACACATTTGCTATGAGAGGCATTATCTCATAAGGGAAATATTGGACAATCAAATTAATGACTGCCCAGGCTTCAGGATGTCTTTTTACACTATATAAAGGTGGAAATTTACATTGGAAACGTTTGGTTTAGCTGTTATAAAAGTTTGTTTTTTTAGTGCTGTAAATGCATTTTCAGCTCGCACTGTACACATTTGCTATGAGAGGCATTATCTCATAAGGGAAATATTGGACAATCAAATTAATGACTGCCCAGGCTTCAGGATGTCCTTTTACACTATATAAAGGTGGAAATTTACATTGGAAACGTTTACTTTAGCTGTTAATGAAGTTTCGTTTATTTAGTGCTGAAAATTCATTGTCTGCTGGCGCTGTACACTTTTTCTAAGTGTTGCAATATCTCATGAAGGAAATACTGGACAATCAAATTAATGACTTTCCAGGCTTCAGGATGCCTTTCTACACTATATAAAGGTGGAAATTTACATTGGAAACGTTTGGTTTAGCTGTTATAAAAGTTTGTTTTTTTAGTGCTGTAAATGCATTTTCAGCTCGCACTGTACACATTTGCTATGTGAGGCATTATCTCATAAGGGAAATACTGGACAATCAAATTAATGACTTCCCAGGCTTCAGGATGCCTTTTTACACTCTATAAATGTGGAAATTTACATTGGAAACGTTTGGTTTAGCTGTTAATGAAGTTTCGTTTTTTTTAGTGCTGAAAATTCATTGTCTGCTGGCGCTGTACACTTTTTCTAAGTGTTGCAATATCTCATGAAGGAAATACTGGACAATCAAATTAATGACTTTCCAGGCTTCAGGATGCCTTTCTACACTATATAAAGGTGGAAATTTACATTGGAAACGTTTGGTTTAGCTGTTATAAAAGTTTGTTTTTTTAGTGCTGTAAATGCATTTTCAGCTCGCGCTGTACACATTTGCTATGAGAGGCATTATCTCATAAGGGAAATATTGGACAATCAAATTAATGACTGCCCAGGCTTCAGGATGTCTTTTTACACTATATAAAGGTGGAAATTTACATTGGAAACGTTTGGTTTAGCTGTTATAAAAGTTTGTTTTTTTAGTGCTGTAAATGCATTTTCAGCTCGCACTGTACACATTTGCTATGAGAGGCATTATCTCATAAGGGAAATATTGGACAATCAAATTAATGACTGCCCAGGCTTCAGGATGTCTTTTTACACTATATAAAGGTGGAAATTTACATTGGAAACGTTTACTTTAGCTGTTAATGAAGTTTCGTTTATTTAGTGCTGAAAATTCATTGTCTGCTGGCGCTGTACACTTTTTCTAAGTGTTGCAATATCTCATGAAGGAAATACTGGACAATCAAATTAATGACTTTCCAGGCTTCAGGATGCCTTTCTACACTATATAAAGGTGGAAATTTACATTGGAAACGTTTGGTTTAGCTGTTATAAAAGTTTGTTTTTTTAGTGCTGTAAATGCATTTTCAGCTCGCACTGTACACATTTGCTATGTGAGGCATTATCTCATAAGGGAAATACTGGACAATCAAATTAATGACTTCCCAGGCTTCAGGATGCCTTTTTACACTCTATAAATGTGGAAATTTACATTGGAAACGTTTGGTTTAGCTGTTAATGAAGTTTCGTTTTTTTAGTGCTGAAAATTCATTGTCTGCTGGCGCTGTACACTTTTTCTAAGTGTTGCAATATCTCATGAAGGAAATACTGGACAATCAAATTAATGACTTTCCAGGCTTCAGGATGCCTTTCTACACTATATAAAGGTGGAAATTTACATTGGAAACGTTTGGTTTAGCTGTTATAAAAGTTTGTTTTTTTAGTGCTGTAAATGCATTTTCAGCTCGCGCTGTACACATTTGCTATGAGAGGCATTATCTCATAAGGGAAATATTGGACAATCAAATTAATGACTGCCCAGGCTTCAGGATGTCTTTTTACACTATATAAAGGTGGAAATTTACATTGGAAACGTTTGGTTTAGCTGTTATAAAAGTTTGTTTTTTTAGTGCTGTAAATGCATTTTCAGCTCGCACTGTACACATTTGCTATGAGAGGCATTATCTCATAAGGGAAATATTGGACAATCAAATTAATGACTGCCCAGGCTTCAGGATGTCTTTTTACACTATATAAAGGTGGAAATTTACATTGGAAACGTTTGGTTTAGCTGTTATAAAAGTTTGTTTTTTTAGTGCTGTAAATGCATTTTCAGCTCGCACTGTGCACATTTGCTATGAGAGGCATTATCTCATAAGGGAAATATTGGACAATCAAATTAATGACTGCCCAGGCTTCAGGATGTCTTTTTACACTATATAAAGGTGGAAATTTACATTGGAAACGTTTAGTTTAGCTGTTAATGAAGTATCGTTTTTTTAGTGCTGAAAATTCATTGTCTACTGGCGCTGTACACTTTTTCTAAGTGTTGCAATATCTCATGAAGGAAATACTGGACAATCAAATTAATGACTTTCCAGGCTTCAGGATGCCTTTCTACACTATATAAAGGTGGAAATTTACATTGGAAACGTTTGGTTTAGCTGTTATAAAAGTTTGGTTTTTTAGTGCTGTAAATGCATTTTCAGCTCGCGCTGTACACATTTGCTATGAGAGGCATTATCTCATAAGGGAAATATTGGACAATCAAATTAATGACTGCCCAGGCTTCAGGATGTCTTTTTACACTATATAAAGGTGGAAATTTACATTGGAAACGTTTGGTTTAGCTGTTATAAAAGTTTGGTTTTTTAGTGCTGAAAATGCATTTTCAGCTCGCACTGTACACATTTGCTATGTGAGGCATTATCTCATAAGGGAAATACTGGACAATCAAATTAATGACTTCCCAGGCTTCAGGATGCATTTTTACACTCTATAAATGTGGAAATTTACATTGGAAACGTTTGGTTTAGCTGTTATAAAAGTTTGTTTTTTTAGTGCTGTAAATGCATTTTCAGCTCGCGCTGTACACATTTGCTATGTGAGGCATTATCTCATAAGGGAAATACTGGACAATCAAATTAATGACTGCCCAGGCTTCAGGATGTCTTTTTACACTATATAAAGGTGGAAATTTACATTGGAAACGTTTGGTTTAGCTGGTATAAAAGTTTGGTTTTTTAGTGCTGAAAATGCATTTTCAGCTCGCACTGTACACATTTGCTATGTGAGGCATTATCTCATAAGGGAAATACTGGACAATCAAATTAATGACTTCCCAGGCTTCAGGATGCCTTTTTACACTCTATAAATGTGGAAATTTACATTGGAAACGTTTGGTTTAGCTGTTAATGAAGTTTCGTTTTTTTAGTGCTGAAAATTCATTGTCTGCTTGGCGCTGTACACTTTTTCTAAGTGTTGCAATATCTCATGAAGGAAATACTGGACAATCAAATTAATGACTTTCCAGGCTTCAGGATGCCTTTCTACACTATATAAAGGTGGAAATTTACATTGGAAACGTTTGGTTTAGCTGTTATAAAAGTTTGGTTTTTTAGTGCTGTAAATGCATTTTCAGCTCGCGCTGTACACATTTGCTATGAGAGGCATTATCTCATAAGGGAAATATTGGACAATCAAATTAATGACTGCCCAGGCTTCAGGATGTCTTTTTACACTATATAAAGGTGGAAATTTACATTGGAAACGTTTAGTTTAGCTGTTAATGAAGTTTCGTTTTTTTAGTGCTGGAAATTCATTGTCTGCTGGCGCTGTACACTTTTTCTAAGTGTTGCAATATCTCATGAAGGAAATACTGGACAATCAAATTAATGACTTTCCAGGCTTCAGGATGCCTTTCTACACTATATAAAGGTGGAAATTTACATTGGAAACGTTTGGTTTAGCTGTTATAAAAGTTTGGTTTTTTAGTGCTGTAAATGCATTTTCAGCTCGCGCTGTACACATTTGCTATGAAAGGCATTATCTCATAAGGGAAATATTGGACAATCAAATTAATGACTGCCCAGGCTTCAGGATGTCTTTTTACACTATATAAAGGTGGAAATTTACATTGGAAACGTTTAGTTTAGCTGTTAATGAAGTTTCGGTTTTTTAGTGCTGAAAATTCATTGTCTGCTGGCGCTGTACACTTTTTCTAAGTGTTGCAATATCTCATGAAGGAAATACTGGACAATCAAATTAATCACTTTCCAGGCTTCAGGATGCCTTTCTACACTATATAAAGGTGGAAATGTACATTGGAAACGTTTGGTTTAGCTGTTATAAAAGTTTGGTTTTTTAGTGCTGTAAATGCATTTTCAGCTCGCGCTGTACACATTTGCTATGAGAGCCATTATCTCAGAAGGGAAATATTGGACAATCAAATTAATGACTGCCCAGGCTTCAGGATGTCTTTTTACACTATATAAAGGTGGAAATTTACATTGGAAACGTTTAGTTTAGCTGTTAATGAAGTTTCGTTTTTTTAGTGCTGGAAATTCATTGTCTGCTGGCGCTGTACACTTTTTCTAAGTGTTGCAATATCTCATGAAGGAAATACTGGACAATCAAATTAAAGACTTTCCAGGCTTCAGGATGCCTTTTTACACTATATAAAGGTGGAAATTTACATTGGAAACGTTTGGTTTAGCTGTTATAAAAGTTTGGTTTTTTAGTGCTGTAAATGCATTTTCAGCTCGCGCTGTACACATTTGCTATGAGAGGCATTATCTCATAAGGGAAATATTGGACAATCAAATTAATGACTGCCCAGGCTTCAGGATGTCTTTTTACACTATATAAAGGTGGAAATTTACATTGGAAACATTTAGTTTAGCTGTTAATGAAGTTTCGTTTTTTTAGTGCTGAAAATTCATTGTCTGCTGGCGCTGTACACTTTTTCTAAGTGTTGCAATATCTCATGAAGGAAATACTGGACAATCAAATTAATGACTTTCCAGGCTTCAGGATGCCTTTCTACACTATATAAAGGTGGAAATTTACATTGGAAACGTTTGGTTTAGCTGTTATAAAAGTTTGTTTTTTTAGTGCTGTAAATGCATTTTCAGCTCGCGCTGTACACATTTGCTATGAGAGGCATTATCTCATAAGGGAAATATTGGACAATCAAATTAATGACTGCCCAGGCTTCAGGATGTCTTTTTACACTATATAAAGGTGGAAATTTACATTGGAAACGTTTGGTTTAGGTGTTATAAAAGTTTGGTTTTTTAGTGCTGAAAATGCATTTTCAGCTCGCGCTGTACACATTTGCAATGAGAGGCATTATCTCATAAGGGAAATACTGGACAATCAAATTAATGACTTCCCAGGCTTCAGGATGCCTTTTTACACTCTATAAATGTGGAAATTTACATTGGAAACGTTTGGTTTAGCTGTTAATGAAGTTTCGTTTTTTTTAGTGCTGAAAATTCATTGTCTGCTGGCGCTGTACACTTTTTCTAAATGTTGCAATATCTCATGAAGGAAATACTGGACAATCAAATTAATGACTTTCCAGGCTTCAGGATGCCTTTCTACACTATATAAAGGTGGAAATTTACATTGGAAACGTTTGGTTTAGCTGTTATAAAAGTTTGTTTTTTTAGTGCTGTAAATGCATTTTCAGCTCGCGCTGTACACATTTGCTATGAGAGGCATTATCTCATAAGGGAAATATTGGACAATCAAATTAATGACTGCCCAGGCTTCAGGATGTCTTTTTACACTATATAAAGGTGGAAATTTACATTGGAAACGTTTGGTTTAGCTGTTATAAAAGTTTGTTTATTTAGTGCTGTAAATGCATTTTCAGCTCGCACTGTACACATTTGCTATGAGAGGCATTATCTCATAAGGGAAATATTGGACAATCAAATTAATGACTGCCCAGGCTTCAGGATGTCTTTTTACACTATATAAAGGTGGAAATTTACATTGGAAACGTTTACTTTAGCTGTTAATGAAGTTTCGTTTATTTAGTGCTGAAAATTCATTGTCTGCTGGCGCTGTACACTTTTTCTAAGTGTTGCAATATCTCATGAAGGAAATACTGGACAATCAAATTAATGACTTTCCAGGCTTCAGGATGCCTTTCTACACTATATAAAGGCGGAAATTTACATTGGAAACGTTTGGTTTAGCTGTTATAAAAGTTTGTTTTTTTAGTGCTGTAAATGCATTTTCAGCTCGCACTGTACACATTTGCTATGTGAGGCATTATCTCATAAGGGAAATATTGGACAATCAAATTAATGACTGCCCAGGCTTCAGGATGTCTTTTTACACTATATAAAGGTGGAAATTTACATTGGAAACGTTTGGTTTAGCTGTTATAAAAGTTTGGTTTTTTAGTGCTGTAAATGCATTTTCAGCTCGCGCTGTACACATTTGCTATGAGAGGCATTATCTCATAAGGGAAATATTGGACAATCAAATTAATGGCTGCCCGGGCTTCAGGATGTCTTTTTACACTATATAAAGGTGGAAATTTACATTGGAAACGTTTAGTTTAGCTGTTAATGAAGTTTCGTTTTTTTAGTGCTGAAAATTCATTGTCTGCTGGCGCTGTACACTTTTTCTAAATGTTGCAATATCTCATGAAGGAAATACTGGACAATCAAATTAATGACTTTCCAGGCTTCAGGATGCCTTTCTACACTATATAAAGGTGGAAATTTACATTGGAAACGTTTGGTTTAGCTGTTATAAAAGTTTGGTTTTTTAGTGCTGTAAATGCATTTTCAGCTCGCGCTGTACACATTTGCTATGAGAGGCATTATCTCATAAGGGAAATATTGGACAATCAAATTAATGGCTGCCCGGGCTTCAGGATGTCTTTTTACACTATATAAAGGTGGAAATTTACATTGGAAACGTTTGGTTTAGGTGTTATAAAAGTTTGGTTTTTTAGTGCTGAAAATTCATTGTCTGCTGGCGCTGTACACTTTTTCTAAATGTTGCAATATCTCATGAAGGAAATACTGGACAATCAAATTAATGACTTTCCAGGCTTCAGGATGCCTTTCTACACTATATAAAGGTGGAAATTTACATTGGAAACGTTTGGTTTAGCTGTTATAAAAGTTTGTTTTTTTAGTGCTGTAAATGCATTTTCAGCTCGCACTGTACACATTTGCTATGAGAGGCATTATCTCATAAGGGAAATATTGGACAATCAAATTAATGACTGCCCAGGCTTCAGGATGTCTTTTTACACTATATAAAGGTGGAAATTTACATTGGAAACGTTTACTTTAGCTGTTAATGAAGTTTCGTTTATTTAGTGCTGAAAATTCATTGTCTGCTGGCGCTGTACACTTTTTCTAAGTGTTGCAATATCTCATGAAGGAAATACTGGACAATCAAATTAATGACTTTCCAGGCTTCAGGATGCCTTTCTACACTATATAAAGGTGGAAATTTACATTGGAAACGTTTGGTTTAGCTGTTATAAAAGTTTGTTTTTTTAGTGCTGTAAATGCATTTTCAGCTCGCACTGTACACATTTGCTATGTGAGGCATTATCTCATAAGGGAAATACTGGACAATCAAATTAATGACTTCCCAGGCTTCAGGATGCCTTTTTACACTCTATAAATGTGGAAATTTACATTGGAAACGTTTGGTTTAGCTGTTAATGAAGTTTCGTTTTTTTTAGTGCTGAAAATTCATTGTCTGCTGGCGCTGTACACTTTTTCTAAGTGTTGCAATATCTCATGAAGGAAATACTGGACAATCAAATTAATGACTTTCCAGGCTTCAGGATGCCTTTCTACACTATATAAAGGTGGAAATTTACATTGGAAACGTTTGGTTTAGCTGTTATAAAAGTTTGGTTTTTTAGTGCTGTAAATGCATTTTCAGCTCGCGCTGTACACATTTGCTATGAGAGGCATTATCTCATAAGGGAAATATTGGACAATCAAATTAATGACTGCCCAGGCTTCAGGATGTCTTTTTACACTATATAAAGGTGGAAATTTACATTGGAAACGTTTGGTTTAGCTGTTATAAAAGTTTGTTTTTTTAGTGCTGTAAATGCATTTTCAGCTCGCACTGTACACATTTGCTATGAGAGGCATTATCTCATAAGGGAAATATTGGACAATCAAATTAATGACTGCCCAGGCTTCAGGATGTCTTTTTACACTATATAAAGGTGGAAATTTACATTGGAAACGTTTACTTTAGCTGTTAATGAAGTTTCGTTTATTTAGTGCTGAAAATTCATTGTCTGCTGGCGCTGTACACTTTTTCTAAGTGTTGCAATATCTCATGAAGGAAATACTGGACAATCAAATTAATGACTTTCCAGGCTTCAGGATGCCTTTCTACACTATATAAAGGTGGAAATTTACATTGGAAACGTTTGGTTTAGCTGTTATAAAAGTTTGTTTTTTTAGTGCTGTAAATGCATTTTCAGCTCGCACTGTACACATTTGCTATGTGAGGCATTATCTCATAAGGGAAATACTGGACAATCAAATTAATGACTTCCCAGGCTTCAGGATGCCTTTTTACACTCTATAAATGTGGAAATTTACATTGGAAACGTTTGGTTTAGCTGTTAATGAAGTTTCGTTTTTTTAGTGCTGAAAATTCATTGTCTGCTGGCGCTGTACACTTTTTCTAAGTGTTGCAATATCTCATGAAGGAAATACTGGACAATCAAATTAATGACTTTCCAGGCTTCAGGATGCCTTTCTACACTATATAAAGGTGGAAATTTACATTGGAAACGTTTGGTTTAGCTGTTATAAAAGTTTGGTTTTTTAGTGCTGTAAATGCATTTTCAGCTCGCGCTGTACACATTTGCTATGAGAGGCATTATCTCATAAGGGAAATATTGGACAATCAAATTAATGACTGCCCAGGCTTCAGGATGTCTTTTTACACTATATAAAGGTGGAAATTTACATTGGAAACGTTTGGTTTAGCTGTTATAAAAGTTTGTTTTTTTAGTGCTGTAAATGCATTTTCAGCTCGCACTGTACACATTTGCTATGAGAGGCATTATCTCATAAGGGAAATATTTGACAATCAAATTAATGACTGCCCAGGCTTCAGGATGTCTTTTTACACTATATAAAGGTGGAAATTTACATTGGAAACGTTTGGTTTAGCTGTTATAAAAGTTTGTTTTTTTAGTGCTGTAAATGCATTTTCAGCTCGCACTGTACACATTTGCTATGAGAGGCATTATCTCATAAGGGAAATATTGGACAATCAAATTAATGACTGCCCAGGCTTCAGGATGTCTTTTTACACTATATAAAGGTGGAAATTTACATTTGAAACGTTTGGTTTAGCTGTTATAAAAGTTTGGTTTTTTAGTGCTGAAAATGCATTTTCAGCTCGCGCTGTACACATTTGCTATGAGAGGCATTATCTCATAAGGGAAATATTGGACAATCAAATTAATGACTGCCCAGGCTTCAGGATGTCTTTTTACACTATATAAAGGTGGAAATTTACATTGGAAACGTTTGGTTTAGGTGTTATATAAGTTTGTTTTTTTAGTGCTGAAAATGCATTTTCAGCTCGCACTGTACACATTTGCTATGTGAAGCATTATCTCATAAGGGAAATACTGGACAATCAAATTAATGACTTCCCAGGCTTCAGGATGCCTTTTTACACTATATAAAGGTGGAAATTTACATTGGAAACGTTTGGTTTAGCTGTTATAAAAGTTTGGTTTTTTTAGTGCTGAAAATTCATTGTCTGCTGGCGCTGTACACTTTTTCTAAGTGTTGCAATATCTCATGAAGGAAATACTGGACAATCAAATTAATGACTTTCCAGGCTCCAGGATGCCTTTCTACACTATATAAAGGTGGAAATTTACATTGGAAACGTTTGGTTTAGCTGTTATAAAAGTTTGGTTTTTTTAGTGCTGAAAATTCATTGTCTGCTGGCGCTGTACACTTTTTCTAAGTGTTGCAATATCTCATGAAGGAAATACTGGACAATCAAATTAATGACTTTCCAGGCTCCAGGATGCCTTTCTACACTATATAAAGGTGGAAATTTACATTGGAAACGTTTGGTTTAGCTGTTATAAAAGTTTGGTTTTTTAGTGCTGTAAATGCATTTTCAGCTCGCACTGTACACATTTGCTATGAGAGGCATTATCTCATAAGGGAAATATTGGACAATCAAATTAATGACTGCCCAGGCTTCAGGATGTCTTTTTACACTATATAAAGGTGGAAATTTACATTGGAAACGTTTACTTTAGCTGTTAATGAAGTTTCGTTTATTTAGTGCTGAAAATTCATTGTCTGCTGGCGCTGTACACTTTTTCTAAGTGTTGCAATATCTCATGAAGGAAATACTGGACAATCAAATTAATGACTTTCCAGGCTTCAGGATGCCTTTCTACACTATATAAAGGTGGAAATTTACATTGGAAACGTTTGGTTTAGCTGTTATAAAAGTTTGGTTTTTTAGTGCTGTAAATGCATTTTCAGCTCGCGCTGTACACATTTGCTATGAGAGGCATTATCTCATAAGGGAAATATTGGACAATCAAATTAATGACTGCCCAGGCTTCAGGATGTCTTTTTACACTATATAAAGGTGGAAATTTACATTGGAAACGTTTGGTTTAGCTGTTATAAAAGTTTGTTTTTTTAGTGCTGTAAATGCATTTTCAGCTCGCACTGTACACATTTGCTATGAGAGGCATTATCTCATAAGGGAAATATTGGACAATCAAATTAATGACTGCCCAGGCTTCAGGATGTCTTTTTACACTATATAAAGGTGGAAATTTACATTGGAAACGTTTGGTTTAGCTGTTATAAAAGTTTGTTTTTTTAGTGCTGTAAATGCATTTTCAGCTCGCACTGTACACATTTGCTATGAGAGGCATTATCTCATAAGGGAAATATTGGACAATCAAATTAATGACTGCCCAGGCTTCAGGATGTCTTTTTACACTATATAAAGGTGGAAATTTACATTTGAAACGTTTGGTTTAGCTGTTATAAAAGTTTGGTTTTTTAGTGCTGAAAATGCATTTTCAGCTCGCGCTGTACACATTTGCTATGAGAGGCATTATCTCATAAGGGAAATATTGGACAATCAAATTAATGACTGCCCAGGCTTCAGGATGTCTTTTTACACTATATAAAGGTGGAAATTTACATTGGAAACGTTTGGTTTAGCTGTTATAAAAGTTTGGTTTTTTAGTGCTGTAAATGCATTTTCAGCTCGCACTGTACACATTTGCTATGTGAGGCATTATCTCATAAGGGAAATACTGGACAATCAAATTAATGACTTCCCAGGCTTCAGGATGCCTTTTTACACTCTATAAATGTGGAAATTTACATTGGAAACGTTTGGTTTAGCTGTTAATGAAGTTTCGTTTTTTTAGTGCTGAAAATTCATTGTCTGCTGGCGCTGTACACTTTTTCTAAGTGTTGCAATATCTCATGAAGGAAATACTGGACAATCAAATTAATGACTTTCCAGGCTTCAGGATGCCTTTCTACACTATATAAAGGTGGAAATTTACATTGGAAACGTTTGGTTTAGCTGTTATAAAAGTTTGGTTTTTTAGTGCTGTAAATGCATTTTCAGCTCGCGCTGTACACATTTGCTATGAGAGGCATTATCTCATAAGGGAAATATTGGACAATCAAATTAATGACTGCCCAGGCTTCAGGATGTCTTTTTACACTATATAAAGGTGGAAATTTACATTGGAAACGTTTGGTTTAGCTGTTATAAAAGTTTGTTTTTTTAGTGCTGTAAATGCATTTTCAGCTCGCACTGTACACATTTGCTATGAGAGGCATTATCTCATAAGGGAAATATTGGACAATCAAATTAATGACTGCCCAGGCTTCAGGATGTCTTTTTACACTATATAAAGGTGGAAATTTACATTGGAAACGTTTGGTTTAGCTGTTATAAAAGTTTGTTTTTTTAGTGCTGTAAATGCATTTTCAGCTCGCACTGTACACATTTGCTATGAGAGGCATTATCTCATAAGGGAAATATTGGACAATCAAATTAATGACTGCCCAGGCTTCAGGATGTCTTTTTACACTATATAAAGGTGGAAATTTACATTTGAAACGTTTGGTTTAGCTGTTATAAAAGTTTGGTTTTTTAGTGCTGAAAATGCATTTTCAGCTCGCGCTGTACACATTTGCTATGAGAGGCATTATCTCATAAGGGAAATATTGGACAATCAAATTAATGACTGCCCAGGCTTCAGGATGTCTTTTTACACTATATAAAGGTGGAAATTTACATTGGAAACGTTTGGTTTAGGTGTTATATAAGTTTGTTTTTTTAGTGCTGAAAATGCATTTTCAGCTCGCACTGTACACATTTGCTATGTGAAGCATTATCTCATAAGGGAAATACTGGACAATCAAATTAATGACTTCCCAGGCTTCAGGATGCCTTTTTACACTATATAAAGGTGGAAATTTACATTGGAAACGTTTGGTTTAGCTGTTATAAAAGTTTGGTTTTTTTAGTGCTGAAAATTCATTGTCTGCTGGCGCTGTACACTTTTTCTAAGTGTTGCAATATCTCATGAAGGAAATACTGGACAATCAAATTAATGACTTTCCAGGCTCCAGGATGCCTTTCTACACTATATAAAGGTGGAAATTTACATTGGAAACGTTTGGTTTAGCTGTTATAAAAGTTTGGTTTTTTAGTGCTGTAAATGCATTTTCAGCTCGCGCTGTACACATTTGCTATGAGAGGCATTATCTCATAAGGGAAATATTGGACAATCATATTAATGACTGCCCAGGCTTCAGGATGTCTTTTTACACTATATAAAGGTGGAAATTTACATTGGAAACGTTTAGTTGAGCTGTTAATGAAGTATCGTTTTTTTAGTGCTGAAAATTCATTGTCTACTGGCGCTGTACACTTTTTCTAAGTGTTGCAATTACTCATGAAGGAAATACTGGACAATCAAATTAATGACTTTCCAGGCTTCAGGATGCCTTTCTACACTAGATAAAGGTGGAAATTTACATTGGAAACGTTTGGTTTAGCTGTTATAAAAGTTTGTTTTTTTAGTGCTGTAAATGCATTTTCAGCTCGCACTGTACACATTTGCTATGAGAGGCATTATCTCATAAGGGAAATATTGGACAATCAAATTAATGACTGCCCAGGCTTCAGGATGTCTTTTTACACTATATAAAGGTGGAAATTTACATTGGAAACGTTTACTTTAGCTGTTAATGAAGTTTCGTTTATTTAGTGCTGAAAATTCATTGTCTGCTGGCGCTGTACACTTTTTCTAAGTGTTGCAATATCTCATGAAGGAAATACTGGACAATCAAATTAATGACTTTCCAGGCTTCAGGATGCCTTTCTACACTATATAAAGGTGGAAATTTACATTGGAAACGTTTGGTTTAGCTGTTATAAAAGTTTGGTTTTTTAGTGCTGTAAATGCATTTTCAGCTCGCGCTGTACACATTTGCTATGAGAGGCATTATCTCATAAGGGAAATATTGGACAATCAAATTAATGACTGCCCAGGCTTCAGGATGTCTTTTTACACTATATAAAGGTGGAAATTTACATTGGAAACGTTTGGTTTAGCTGTTATAAAAGTTTGTTTTTTTAGTGCTGTAAATGCATTTTCAGCTCGCACTGTACACATTTGCTATGAGAGGCATTATCTCATAAGGGAAATATTGGACAATCAAATTAATGACTGCCCAGGCTTCAGGATGTCTTTTTACACTATATAAAGGTGGAAATTTACATTGGAAACGTTTGGTTTAGCTGTTATAAAAGTTTGTTTTTTTAGTGCTGTAAATGCATTTTCAGCTCGCACTGTACACATTTGCTATGAGAGGCATTATCTCATAAGGGAAATATTGGACAATCAAATTAATGACTGCCCAGGCTTCAGGATGTCTTTTTACACTATATAAAGGTGGAAATTTACATTTGAAACGTTTGGTTTAGCTGTTATAAAAGTTTGGTTTTTTAGTGCTGAAAATGCATTTTCAGCTCGCGCTGTACACATTTGCTATGAGAGGCATTATCTCATAAGGGAAATATTGGACAATCAAATTAATGACTGCCCAGGCTTCAGGATGTCTTTTTACACTATATAAAGGTGGAAATTTACATTGGAAACGTTTGGTTTAGCTGTTATAAAAGTTTGGTTTTTTAGTGCTGTAAATGCATTTTCAGCTCGCACTGTACACATTTGCTATGTGAGGCATTATCTCATAAGGGAAATACTGGACAATCAAATTAATGACTTCCCAGGCTTCAGGATGCCTTTTTACACTCTATAAATGTGGAAATTTACATTGGAAACGTTTGGTTTAGCTGTTAATGAAGTTTCGTTTTTTTAGTGCTGAAAATTCATTGTCTGCTGGCGCTGTACACTTTTTCTAAGTGTTGCAATATCTCATGAAGGAAATACTGGACAATCAAATTAATGACTTTCCAGGCTTCAGGATGCCTTTCTACACTATATAAAGGTGGAAATTTACATTGGAAACGTTTGGTTTAGCTGTTATAAAAGTTTGGTTTTTTAGTGCTGTAAATGCATTTTCAGCTCGCGCTGTACACATTTGCTATGAGAGGCATTATCTCATAAGGGAAATATTGGACAATCAAATTAATGACTGCCCAGGCTTCAGGATGTCTTTTTACACTATATAAAGGTGGAAATTTACATTGGAAACGTTTGGTTTAGCTGTTATAAAAGTTTGTTTTTTTAGTGCTGTAAATGCATTTTCAGCTCGCACTGTACACATTTGCTATGAGAGGCATTATCTCATAAGGGAAATATTGGACAATCAAATTAATGACTGCCCAGGCTTCAGGATGTCTTTTTACACTATATAAAGGTGGAAATTTACATTGGAAACGTTTGGTTTAGCTGTTATAAAAGTTTGTTTTTTTAGTGCTGTAAATGCATTTTCAGCTCGCACTGTACACATTTGCTATGAGAGGCATTATCTCATAAGGGAAATATTGGACAATCAAATTAATGACTGCCCAGGCTTCAGGATGTCTTTTTACACTATATAAAGGTGGAAATTTACATTTGAAACGTTTGGTTTAGCTGTTATAAAAGTTTGGTTTTTTAGTGCTGAAAATGCATTTTCAGCTCGCGCTGTACACATTTGCTATGAGAGGCATTATCTCATAAGGGAAATATTGGACAATCAAATTAATGACTGCCCAGGCTTCAGGATGTCTTTTTACACTATATAAAGGTGGAAATTTACATTGGAAACGTTTGGTTTAGCTGTTATAAAAGTTTGGTTTTTTAGTGCTGTAAATGCATTTTCAGCTCGCGCTGTACACATTTGCTATGAGAGGCATTATCTCATAAGGGAAATATTGGACAATCAAATTAATGACTGCCCAGGCTTCAGGATGTCTTTTTACACTATATAAAGGTGGAAATTTACATTGGAAACGTTTGGTTTAGGTGTTATATAAGTTTGTTTTTTTAGTGCTGAAAATGCATTTTCAGCTCGCACTGTACACATTTGCTATGTGAGGCATTATCTCATAAGGGAAATACTGGACAATCAAATTAATGACTTCCCAGGCTTCAGGATGCCTTTTTACACTATATAAAGGTGGAAATTTACATTGGAAACGTTTGGTTTAGCTGTTATAAAAGTTTGGTTTTTTTAGTGCTGAAAATTCATTGTCTGCTGGCGCTGTACACTTTTTCTAAGTGTTGCAATATCTCATGAAGGAAATACTGGACAATCAAATTAATGACTTTCCAGGCTCCAGGATGCCTTTCTACACTATATAAAGGTGGAAATTTACATTGGAAACGTTTGGTTTAGCTGTTATAAAAGTTTGGTTTTTTAGTGCTGTAAATGCATTTTCAGCTCGCGCTGTACACATTTGCTATGAGAGGCATTATCTCATAAGGGAAATATTGGACAATCATATTAATGACTGCCCAGGCTTCAGGATGTCTTTTTACACTATATAAAGGTGGAAATTTACATTGGAAACGTTTAGTTGAGCTGTTAATGAAGTATCGTTTTTTTAGTGCTGAAAATTCATTGTCTACTGGCGCTGTACACTTTTTCTAAGTGTTGCAATTACTCATGAAGGAAATACTGGACAATCAAATTAATGACTTTCCAGGCTTCAGGATGCCTTTCTACACTAGATAAAGGTGGAAATTTACATTGGAAACGTTTGGTTTAGCTGTTATAAAAGTTTGTTTTTTTAGTGCTGTAAATGCATTTTCAGCTCGCACTGTACACATTTGCTATGAGAGGCATTATCTCATAAGGGAAATATTGGACAATCAAATTAATGACTGCCCAGGCTTCAGGATGTCTTTTTACACTATATAAAGGTGGAAATTTACATTGGAAACGTTTACTTTAGCTGTTAATGAAGTTTCGTTTATTTAGTGCTGAAAATTCATTGTCTGCTGGCGCTGTACACTTTTTCTAAGTGTTGCAATATCTCATGAAGGAAATACTGGACAATCAAATTAATGACTTTCCAGGCTTCAGGATGCCTTTCTACACTATATAAAGGTGGAAATTTACATTGGAAACGTTTGGTTTAGCTGTTATAAAAGTTTGGTTTTTTAGTGCTGTAAATGCATTTTCAGCTCGCGCTGTACACATTTGCTATGAGAGGCATTATCTCATAAGGGAAATATTGGACAATCAAATTAATGACTGCCCAGGCTTCAGGATGTCTTTTTACACTATATAAAGGTGGAAATTTACATTGGAAACGTTTGGTTTAGCTGTTATAAAAGTTTGTTTTTTTAGTGCTGTAAATGCATTTTCAGCTCGCACTGTACACATTTGCTATGAGAGGCATTATCTCATAAGGGAAATATTGGACAATCAAATTAATGACTGCCCAGGCTTCAGGATGTCTTTTTACACTATATAAAGGTGGAAATTTACATTGGAAACGTTTGGTTTAGCTGTTATAAAAGTTAGTTTTTTTAGTGCTGTAAATGCATTTTCAGCTCGCACTGTACACATTTGCTATGAGAGGCATTATCTCATAAGGGAAATATTGGACAATCAAATTAATGACTGCCCAGGCTTCAGGATGTCTTTTTACACTATATAAAGGTGGAAATTTACATTTGAAACGTTTGGTTTAGCTGTTATAAAAGTTTGTTTTTTTAGTGCTGAAAATGCATTTTCAGCTCGCGCTGTACACATTTGCTATGAGAGGCATTATCTCATAAGGGAAATATTGGACAATCAAATTAATGACTGCCCAGGCTTCAGGATGTCTTTTTACACTATATAAAGGTGGAAATTTACATTGGAAACGTTTGGTTTAGCTGTTATAAAAGTTTGGTTTTTTAGTGCTGTAAATGCATTTTCAGCTCGCGCTGTACACATTTGCTATGAGAGGCATTATCTCATAAGGGAAATATTGGACAATCAAATTAATGACTGCCCAGGCTTCAGGATGTCTTTTTACACTATATAAAGGTGGAAATTTACATTGGAAACGTTTGGTTTAGGTGTTATATAAGTTTGTTTTTTTAGTGCTGAAAATGCATTTTCAGCTCGCACTGTACACATTTGCTATGTGAGGCATTATCTCATAAGGGAAATACTGGACAATCAAATTAATGACTTCCCAGGCTTCAGGATGCCTTTTTACACTATATAAAGGTGGAAATTTACATTGGAAACGTTTGGTTTAGCTGTTATAAAAGTTTGGTTTTTTTAGTGCTGAAAATTCATTGTCTGCTGGCGCTGTACACTTTTTCTAAGTGTTGCAATATCTCATGAAGGAAATACTGGACAATCAAATTAATGACTTTCCAGGCTTCAGGATGCCTTTCTACACTATATAAAGGTGGAAATTTACATTGGAAACGTTTGGTTTAGCTGTTATAAAAGTTTGGTTTTTTAGTGCTGTAAATGCATTTTCAGCTCGCGCTGTACACATTTGCTATGAGAGGCATTATCTCATAAGGGAAATATTGGACAATCATATTAATGACTGCCCAGGCTTCAGGATGTCTTTTTACACTATTTAAAGGTGGAAATTTACATTGGAAACGTTTAGTTGAGCTGTTAATGAAGTATCGTTTTTTTAGTGCTGAAAATTCATTGTCTACTGGCGCTGTACACTTTTTCTAAGTGTTGCAATATCTCATGAAGGAAATACTGGACAATCAAATTAATGACTTTCCAGGCTTCAGGATGCCTTTCTACACTATATAAAGGTGGAAATTTACATTGGAAACGTTTGGTTTAGCTGTTATAAAAGTTTGGTTTTTTAGTGCTGTAAATGCATTTTCAGCTCGCGCTGTACACATTTGCTATGAGAGGCATTATCTCATAAGGGAAATATTGGACAATCAAATTAATGACTGCCCAGGCTTCAGGATGTCTTTTTACACTATATAAAGGTGGAAATTTACATTGGAAACGTTTGGTTTAGCTGTTATAAAAGTTTGGTTTTTTAGTGCTGAAAATGTATTTTCAGCTCGCACTGTACACATTTGCTATGTGAGGCATTATCTCATAAGGGAAATACTGGACAATCAAATTAATGACTTCCCAGGCTTCAGGATGCATTTTTACACTCTATAAATGTGGAAATTTACATTGGAAACGTTTGGTTTAGCTGTTATAAAAGTTTGTTTTTTTAGTGCTGTAAATGCATTTTCAGCTCGCGCTGTACACATTTGCTATGTGAGGCATTATCTCATAAGGGAAATACTGGACAATCAAATTAATGACTGCCCAGGCTTCAGGATGTCTTTTTACACTATATAAAGGTGGAAATTTACATTGGAAACGTTTGGTTTAGCTGTTATAAAAGTTTGGTTTTTTAGTGCTGAAAATGCATTTTCAGCTCGCACTGTACACATTTGCTATGTGAGGCATTATCTCATAAGGGAAATACTGGACAATCAAATTAATGACTTCCCAGGCTTCAGGATGCCTTTTTACACTCTATAAATGTGGAAATTTACATTGGAAACGTTTGGTTTAGCTGTTAATGAAGTTTCGTTTTTTTAGTGCTGAATATTCATTGTCTGCTGGCGCTGTACACTTTTTCTAAGTGTTGCAATATCTCATGAAGGAAATACTGGACAATCAAATTAATGACTTTCCAGGCTTCAGGATGCCTTTCTACACTATATAAAGGTGGAAATTTACATTGGAAACGTTTGGTTTAGCTGTTATAAAAGTTTGGTTTTTTAGTGCTGTAAATGCATTTTCAGCTCGCGCTGTACACATTTGCTATGAGAGGCATTATCTCATAAGGGAAATATTGGACAATCAAATTAATGACTGCCCAGGCTTCAGGATGTCTTTTTACACGATATAAAGGTGGAAATTTACATTGGAAACGTTTAGTTTAGCTGTTAATGAAGTTTCGTTTTTTTAGTGCTGAAAATTCATTGTCTGCTGGCGCTGTACACTTTTTCTAAGTGTTGCAATATCTCATGAAGGAAATACTGGACAATCAAATTAATGACTTTCCAGGCTTCAGGATGCCTTTCTACACTATATAAAGGTGGAAATTTACATTGGAAACGTTTGGTTTAGCTGTTATAAAAGTTTGGTTTTTTAGTGCTGTAAATGCATTTTCAGCTCGCGCTGTACACATTTGCTATGAGAGGCATTATCTCATAAGGGAAATATTGGACAATCAAATTAATGACTGCCCAGGCTTCAGGATGCCTTTCTACACTATATAAAGGTGGAAATTTACATTGGAAACGTTTAGTTTAGCTGTTAATGAAGTTTCGTTTTTTTAGTGCTGGAAATTCATTGTCTGCTGGCGCTGTACACTTTTTCTAAGTGTTGCAATATCTCATGAAGGAAATACTGGACAATCAAATTAATGACTTTCCAGGCTTCAGGATGCCTTTCTACACTATATAAAGGTGGAAATTTACATTGGAAACGTTTGGTTTAGCTGTTATAAAAGTTTGGTTTTTTAGTGCTGTAAATGCATTTTCAGCTCGCGCTGTACACATTTGCTATGAAAGGCATTATCTCATAAGGGAAATATTGGACAATCAAATTAATGACTGCCCAGGCTTCAGGATGTCTTTTTACACTATATAAAGGTGGAAATTTACATTGGAAACGTTTAGTTTAGCTGTTAATGAAGTTTCGGTTTTTTAGTGCTGAAAATTCATTGTCTGCTGGCGCTGTACACTTTTTCTAAGTGTTGCAATATCTCATGAAGGAAATACTGGACAATCAAATTAATCACTTTCCAGGCTTCAGGATGCCTTTCTACACTATATAAAGGTGGAAATTTACATTGGAAACGTTTGGTTTAGCTGTTATAAAATTTTGGTTTTTTAGTGCTGTAAATGCATTTTCAGCTCGCGCTGTACACATTTGCTATGTGAGGCATTATATCATAAGGGAAATACTGGACAATCAAATTAATGACTTCCCAGGCTTCAGGATGCCTTTTTACACTCTATAAATGTGGAAATTTACATTGGAAACGTTTGGTTTAGCTGTTAATGAAGTTTCGTTTTTTTAGTGCTGAAAAAACATTGTCTGCTGGCGCTGTACACTTTTTCTAAGTGTTGCAATATCTCATGAAGGAAATACTGGACAATCAAATTAATGACTTTCCAGGCTTCAGGATGCCTTTCTACACTATATAAAGGTAGAAATTTACATTGGAAACGTTTGGTTTAGCTGTTATAAAAGTTTGGTTTTTTAGTGCTGTAAATGCATTTTCAGCTCGCGCTGTACACATTTGCTATGAGAGGCATTATCTCATAAGGGAAATATTGGACAATCAAATTAATGACTGCCCAGGCTTCAGGATGTCTTTTTACACTCTATAAAGGTGGAAATTTACATTGGAAACGTTTGGTTTAGCTGTTATAAAAGTTTGGTTTTTTAGTGCTGTAAATGCATTTTCAGCTCGCGCTGTACACATTTGCTATGAGAGGCATTATCTCATAAGGGAAATATTGGACAATCAAATTAATGGCTGCCCAGGCTTCAGGATGTCTTTTTACACTATATAAAGGTGGAAATTTACATTGGAAACGTTTAGTTTAGCTGTTAATGAAGTTTCGGTTTTTTAGTGCTGAAAATTCATTGTCTGCTGGCGCTGTACACTTTTTCTAAGTGTTGCAATATCTCATGAAGGAAATACTGGACAATCAAATTAAAGACTTTCCAGGCTTCAGGATGCCTTTCTACACTATATAAAGGTGGAAATTTACATTGGAAACGTTTGGTTTAGCTGTTATAAAAGTTTGGTTTTTTAGTGCTGTAAATGCATTTTCAGCTCGCGCTGTACACATTTGCTATGAGAGGCATTATCTCATAAGGGAAATATTGGACAATCAAATTAATGACTGCCCAGGCTTCAGGATGTCTTTTTACACTATATAAAGGTGGAAATTTACATTGGAAACGTTTGGTTTAGCTGTTATAAAAGTTTGGTTTTTTAGTGCTGAAAATGTATTTTCAGCTCGCACTGTACACATTTGCTATGTGAGGCATTATCTCATAAGGGAAATACTGGACAATCAAATTAATGACTTCCCAGGCTTCAGGATGCATTTTTACACTCTATAAATGTGGAAATTTACATTGGAAACGTTTGGTTTAGCTGTTATAAAAGTTTGTTTTTTTAGTGCTGTAAATGCATTTTCAGCTCGCGCTGTACACATTTGCTATGTGAGGCATTATCTCATAAGGGAAATACTGGACAATCAAATTAATGACTGCCCAGGCTTCAGGATGTCTTTTTACACTATATAAAGGTGGAAATTTACATTGGAAACGTTTGGTTTAGCTGTTATAAAAGTTTGGTTTTTTAGTGCTGAAAATGCATTTTCAGCTCGCACTGTACACATTTGCTATGTGAGGCATTATCTCATAAGGGAAATACTGGACAATCAAATTAATGACTTCCCAGGCTTCAGGATGCCTTTTTACACTCTATAAATGTGGAAATTTACATTGGAAACGTTTGGTTTAGCTGTTAATGAAGTTTCGTTTTTTTAGTGCTGAAAATTCATTGTCTGCTGGCGCTGTACACTTTTTCTAAGTGTTGCAATATCTCATGAAGGAAATACTGGACAATCAAATTAATGACTTTCCAGGCTTCAGGATGCCTTTCTACACTATATAAAGGTGGAAATTTATATTGGAAACGTTTGGTTTAGCTGTTATAAAAGTTTGGTTTTTTAGTGCTGTAAATGCATTTTCAGCTCGCGCTGTACACATTTGCTATGAGAGGCATTATCTCATAAGGGAAATATTGGACAATCAAATTAATGACTGCCCAGGCTTCAGGATGTCTTTTTACACTATATAAAGGTGGAAATTTACATTGGAAACGTTTGGTTTAGCTGTTATAAAAGTTTGTTTTTTTAGTGCTGTAAATGCATTTTCAGCTCGCACTGTACACATTTGCTATGAGAGGCATTATCTCATAAGGGAAATATTGGACAATCAAATTAATGACTGCCCAGGCTTCAGGATGTCTTTTTACACTATATAAAGGTGGAAATTTACATTGGAAACGTTTACTTTAGCTGTTAATGAAGTTTCGTTTATTTAGTGCTGAAAATTCATTGTCTGCTGGCGCTGTACACTTTTTCTAAGTGTTGCAATATCTCATGAAGGAAATACTGGACAATCAAATTAATGACTTTCCAGGCTTCAGGATGCCTTTCTACACTATATAAAGGTGGAAATTTACATTGGAAACGTTTGGTTTAGCTGTTATAAAAGTTTGTTTTTTTAGTGCTGTAAATGCATTTTCAGCTCGCACTGTACACATTTGCTATGTGAGGCATTATCTCATAAGGGAAATACTGGACAATCAAATTAATGACTTCCCAGGCTTCAGGATGCCTTTTTACACTCTATAAATGTGGAAATTTACATTGGAAACGTTTGGTTTAGCTGTTAATGAAGTTTCGTTTTTTTAGTGCTGAAAATTCATTGTCTGCTGGCGCTGTACACTTTTTCTAAGTGTTGCAATATCTCATGAAGGAAATACTGGACAATCAAATTAATGACTTTCCAGGCTTCAGGATGCCTTTCTACACTATATAAAGGTGGAAATTTACATTGGAAACGTTTGGTTTAGCTGTTATAAAAGTTTGGTTTTTTAGTGCTGTAAATGCATTTTCAGCTCGCGCTGTACACATTTGCTATGAGAGGCATTATCTCATAAGGGAAATATTGGACAATCAAATTAATGACTGCCCAGGCTTCAGGATGTCTTTTTACACTATATAAAGGTGGAAATTTACATTGGAAACGTTTGGTTTAGCTGTTATAAAAGTTTGTTTTTTTAGTGCTGTAAATGCATTTTCAGCTCGCACTGTACACATTTGCTATGAGAGGCATTATCTCATAAGGGAAATATTGGACAATCAAATTAATGACTGCCCAGGCTTCAGGATGTCTTTTTACACTATATAAAGGTGGAAATTTACATTGGAAACGTTTGGTTTAGCTGTTATAAAAGTTTGGTTTTTTTAGTGCTGAAAATGCATTTTCAGCTCGCACTGTCCACATTTGCTATGTGAGGCATTATCTCATAAGGGAAATACTGGACAATCAAATTAATGACTGCCCAGGCTTCAGGATGTCTTTTTACACTATATAAAGGTGGAAATTTACATTGGAAACGTTTGGTTTAGCTGTTATAAAAGTTTGTTTTTTTAGTGCTGTAAATGCATTTTCAGCTCGCGCTGTACACATTTGCTATGAGAGGCATTATCTCATAAGGGAAATATTGGACAATCAAATTAATGACTGCCCAGGCTTCAGGATGTCTTTTTACACTATATAAAGGTGGAAATTTACATTGGAAACGTTTACTTTAGCTGTTAATGAAGTTTCGTTTATTTAGTGCTGAAAATTCATTGTCTGACACTCTATAAATGTGGAAATTTACATTGGAAACGTTTGGTTTAGCTGTTAATGAAGTTTCGTTTTTTTAGTGCTGAAAATTCATTGTCTGCTGGCGCTGTACACTTTTTCTAAGTGTTGCAATATCTCATGAAGGAAATACTGGACAATCAAATTAATGACTTTCCAGGCTTCAGGATGCCTTTCTACACTATATAAAGGTGGAAATTTACATTGGAAACGTTTGGTTTAGCTGTTATAAAAGTTTGGTTTTTTAGTGCTGAAAATGCATTTTCAGCTCGCGCTGTACACATTTGCTATGAGAGGCATTATCTCATAAGGGAAATATTGGACAATCAAATTAATGACTGCCCAGGCTTCAGGATGTCTTTTTACACTATATAAGGGTGGAAATTTACATTGGAAACGTTTAGTTTAGCTGTTAATGAAGTTTCGTTTTTTTAGTGCTGAAAATTCATTGTCTGCTGGCGCTGTACACTTTTTCTAAGTGTTGCAATATCTCATGAAGGAAATACTGGACAATCAAATTAATGACTTTCCAGGCTTCAGGATGCCTTCTACACTATATAAAGGTGGAAATGTACATTGGAAACGTTTGGTTTAGCTGTTATAAAAGTTTGTTTTTTTAGTGCTGTAAATGCATTTTCAGCTCGCGCTGTACACATTTGCTATGAGAGGCATTATCTCAGAAGGGAAATATTGGACAATCAAATTAATGACTGCCCAGGCTTCAGGATGTCTTTTTACACTATATAAAGGTGGAAATTTACATTGGAAACGTTTGGTTTAGCTGTTATAAAAGTTTGGTTTTTTTAGTGCTGAAAATGCATTTTCAGCTCGCACTGTACACATTTGCTGTGTGAGGCATTATCTCATAAGGGAAATACTGGACAATCAAATTAATGACTGCCCAGGCTTCAGGATGTCTTTTTACACTATATAAAGGTGGAAATTTACATTGGAAACGTTTGGTTTAGCTGTTATAAAAGTTTGTTTTTTTAGTGCTGAAAATGCATTTTCAGCTCGCACTGTACACATTTGCTATGTGAGGCATTATCTCATAAGGGAAATACTGGACAATCAAATTAATGACTTCCCAGGCTTCAGGATGCCTTTTTACACTCTATAAATGTGGAAATTCACATTGGAAACGTTTGGTTTAGCTGTTAATGAAGTTTCGTTTTTTTAGTGCTGAAAATTCATTGTCTGCTGGCGCTGTACACTTTTTCTAAGTGTTGCAATATCTCATGAAGGAAATACTGGACAATCAAATTAATGACTTTCCAGGCTTCAGGATGCCTTTCTACACTATATAAAGGTGGAAATTTACATTGGAAACGTTTGGTTTAGCTGTTATAAAAGTTTGTTTTTTTAGTGCTGTAAATGCATTTTCAGCTCGCGCTGTACACATTTGCTATGAGAGGCATTATCTCATAAGGGAAATATTGGACAATCAAATTAATGACTGCCCAGGCTTCAGGATGTCTTTTTACACTATATAAGGGTGGAAATTTACATTGGAAACGTTTAGTTTAGCTGTTAATGAAGTTTCGTTTTTTTAGTGCTGAAAATTCATTGTCTGCTGGCGCTGTACACTTTTTCTAAGTGTTGCAATATCTCATGAAGGAAATACTGGACAATCAAATTAATGACTTTCCAGGCTTCAGGATGCCTTTCTACACTATATAAAGGTGGAAATGTACATTGGAAACGTTTGGTTTAGCTGTTATAAAAGTTTGGTTTTTTAGTGCTGTAAATGCATTTTCAGCTCGCGCTGTACACATTTGCTATGAGAGGCATTATCTCAGAAGGGAAATATTGGACAATCAAATTAATGACTGCCCAGGCTTCAGGATGTCTTTTTACACTATATAAAGGTGGAAATTTACATTGGAAACGTTTAGTTTAGCTGTTAATGAAGTTTCGTTTTTTTAGTGCTGAAAATTCATTGTCTGCTGGCGCTGTACACTTTTTCTAAGTGTTGCAATATCTCATGAAGGAAATACTGGACAATCAAATTAATGACTTTCCAGGCTTCAGGATGCCTTCTACACTATATAAAGGTGGAAATGTACATTGGAAACGTTTGGTTTAGCTGTTATAAAAGTTTGTTTTTTTAGTGCTGTAAATGCATTTTCAGCTCGCGCTGTACACATTTGCTATGAGAGGCATTATCTCAGAAGGGAAATATTGGACAATCAAATTAATGACTGCCCAGGCTTCAGGATGTCTTTTTACACTATATAAAGGTGGAAATTTACATTGGAAACGTTTGGTTTAGCTGTTATAAAAGTTTGGTTTTTTTAGTGCTGAAAATGCATTTTCAGCTCGCACTGTACACATTTGCTGTGTGAGGCATTATCTCATAAGGGAAATACTGGACAATCAAATTAATGACTGCCCAGGCTTCAGGATGTCTTTTTACACTATATAAAGGTGGAAATTTACATTGGAAACGTTTGGTTTAGCTGTTATAAAAGTTTGTTTTTTTAGTGCTGAAAATGCATTTTCAGCTCGCACTGTACACATTTGCTATGTGAGGCATTATCTCATAAGGGAAATACTGGACAATCAAATTAATGACTTCCCAGGCTTCAGGATGCCTTTTTACACTCTATAAATGTGGAAATTCACATTGGAAACGTTTGGTTTAGCTGTTAATGAAGTTTCGTTTTTTTAGTGCTGAAAATTCATTGTCTGCTGGCGCTGTACACTTTTTCTAAGTGTTGCAATATCTCATGAAGGAAATACTGGACAATCAAATTAATGACTTTCCAGGCTTCAGGATGCCTTTCTACACTATATAAAGGTGGAAATTTACATTGGAAACGTTTGGTTTAGCTGTTATAAAAGTTTGTTTTTTTAGTGCTGTAAATGCATTTTCAGCTCGCGCTGTACACATTTGCTATGAGAGGCATTATCTCATAAGGGAAATATTGGACAATCAAATTAATGACTGCCCAGGCTTCAGGATGTCTTTTTACACTATATAAGGGTGGAAATTTACATTGGAAACGTTTAGTTTAGCTGTTAATGAAGTTTCGTTTTTTTAGTGCTGAAAATTCATTGTCTGCTGGCGCTGTACACTTTTTCTAAGTGTTGCAATATCTCATGAAGGAAATACTGGACAATCAAATTAATGACTTTCCAGGCTTCAGGATGCCTTTCTACACTATATAAAGGTGGAAATGTACATTGGAAACGTTTGGTTTAGCTGTTATAAAAGTTTGGTTTTTTAGTGCTGTAAATGCATTTTCAGCTCGCGCTGTACACATTTGCTATGAGAGGCATTATCTCAGAAGGGAAATATTGGACAATCAAATTAATGACTGCCCAGGCTTCAGGATGTCTTTTTACACTATATAAAGGTGGAAATTTACATTGGAAACGTTTGGTTTAGCTGTTATAAAAGTTTGTTTTTTTTAGTGCTGAAAATGCATTTTCAGCTCGCACTGTACACATTTGCTGTGTGAGGCATTATCTCATAAGGGAAATACTGGACAATCAAATTAATGACTGCCCAGGCTTCAGGATGTCTTTTTACACTATATAAAGGTGGAAATTTACATTGGAAACGTTTGGTTTAGCTGTTATAAAAGTTTGGTTTTTTAGTGCTGAAAATGCATTTTCAGCTCGCACTGTACACATTTGCTATGTGAGGCATTATCTCATAAGGGAAATACTGGACAATCAAATTAATGACTTCCCAGGCTTCAGGATGCCTTTTTACACTCTATGAATGTGGAAATTTACATTGGAAACGTTTGGTTTAGCTGTTAATGAAGTTTCGTTTTTTTAGTGCTGAAAATTCATTGTCTGCTGGCGCTGTACACTTTTTCTAAGTGTTGCAATATCTCATGAAGGAAATACTGGACAATCAAATTAATGACTTTCCAGGCTTCAGGATGCCTTTCTACACTATATAAAGGTGGAAATTTACATTGGAAACGTTTGGTTTAGCTGTTATAAAAGTTTGGTTTTTTAGTGCTGTAAATGCATTTTCAGCTCGCGCTGTACACATTTGCTATGAGAGGCATTATCTCATAAGGGAAATACTGGACAATCAAATTAATGACTTCCCAGGCTTCAGGATGCCTTTTTACACTCTATAAATGTGGAAATTCACATTGGAAACGTTTGGTTTAGCTGTTAATGAAGTTTCGTTTTTTTAGTGCTGAAAATTCATTGTCTGCTGGCGCTGTACACTTTTTCTAAGTGTTGCAATATCTCATGAAGGAAATACTGGACAATCAAATCAATGACTTTCCAGGCTTCAGGATGCCTTTCTACACTATATAAAGGTGGAAATGTACATTGGAAACGTTTGGTTTAGCTGTTATAAAAGTTTGGTTTTTTAGTGCTGAAAATGCATTTTCAGCTCGCACTGTACACATTTGCTATGTGAGGCATTATCTCATAAGGGAAATACTGGACAATCAAATTAATGACTTCCCAGGCTTCAGGATGCCTTTTTACACTATATAAAGGTGGAAATTTACATTGGAAACGTTTGGTTTAGCTGTTATAAAAGTTTGGTTTTTTAGTGCTGAAAATGCATTTTCAGCTCGCACTGTACACATTTGCTATGTGAGGCATTATCTCATAAGGGAAATACTGGACAATCAAATTAATGACTTCCCAGGCTTCAGGATGCCTTTTTACACTCTATAAATGTGGAAATTTACATTGGAAACGTTTGGTTTAGCTGTTAATGAAGTTTCGTTTTTTTAGTGCTGAAAATTCATTGTCTGCTGGCGCTGTACACTTTTTCTAAGTGTTGCAATATCTCATGAAGGAAATACTGGACAATCAAATTAATGACTTTCCAGGCTTCAGGATGCCTTTCTACACTATATAAAGGTGGAAATGTACATTGGAAACGTTTGGTTTAGCTGTTATAAAAGTTTGGTTTTTTAGTGCTGTAAATGCATTTTCAGCTCGCGCTGTACACATTTGCTATGAGAGGCATTATCTCATAAGGGAAATATTAGACAATCAAATTAATGACTGCCCAGGCTTCAGGATGTCTTTTTACACTATATAAGGGTGGAAATTTACATCGGAAACGTTTAGTTTAGCTGTTAATGAAGTTTCGTTTTTTTAGTGCTGAAAATTCATTGTCTGCTGGCGCTGTACACTTTTTCTAAGTGTTGCAATATCTCATGAAGGAAATACTGGACAATCAAATTAATGACTTTCCAGGCTTCAGGATGCCTTTCTACACTATATAAAGGTGGAAATGTACATTGGAAACGTTTGGTTTAGCTGTTATAAAAGTTTGGTTTTTTAGTGCTGTAAATGCATTTTCAGCTCGCGCTGTACACATTTGCTATGAGAGGCATTATCTCAAAAGGGAAATATTGGACAATCAAATTAATGACTGCCCAGGCTTCAGGATGTCTTTTTACACTATAAAAAGGTGGAAATTTACATTGGAAACGTTTGGTTTAGCTGTTATAAAAGTTTGGTTTTTTAGTGCTGAAAATGCATTTTCAGCTCGCACTGTACACATTTGCTATGTGAGGCATTATCTCATAAGGGAAATACTGGACAATCAAATTAATGACTTCCCAGGCTTCAGGATGCCTTTTTACACTCTATAAATGTGGAAATTTACATTGGAAACGTTTGGTTTAGCTGTTAATGAAGTTTCGTTTTTTTAGTGCTGAAAATTCATTGTCTGCTGGCGCTGTACACTTTTTCTAAGTGTTGCAATATCTCATGAAGGAAATACTGGACAATCAAATTAATGACTTTCCAGGCTTCAGGATGCCTTTCTACACTATATAAAGGTGGAAATTTACATTGGAAACGTTTGGTTTAGCTGTTATAAAAGTTTGGTTTTTTAGTGCTGTAAATGCATTTTCAGCTCGCGCTGTACACATTTGCTATGAGAGGCATTATCTCATAAGGGAAATATTGGACAATCAAATTAATGACTGCCCAGGCTTCAGGATGTCTTTTTACACTATATAAAGGTGGAAATTTACATTGGAAACGTTTAGTTTAGCTGTTAATGAAGTTTCGTTTTTTTTAGTGCTGAAAATTCATTGTCTGCTGGCGCTGTACACTTTTTCTAAGTGTTGCAATATCTCATGAAGGAAATACTGGACAATCAAATTAATGACTTTCCAGGCTTCAGGATGCCTTTCTACACTATATAAAGGTGGAAATTTACATTGGAAACGTTTGGTTTAGCTGTTATAAAAGTTTGGTTTTTTAGTGCTGTAAATGCATTTTCAGCTCGCGCTGTACACATTTGCTATGAGAGGCATTATCTCATAAGGGAAATATTGGACAATCAAATTAATGACTGCCCAGGCTTCAGGATGTCTTTTTACACTATATAAAGGTGGAAATTTACATTGGAAACGTTTGGTTTAGCTGTTATAAAAGTTTGGTTTTTTAGTGCTGTAAATGCATTTTCAGCTCGCGCTGTACACATTTGCTACGAGAGGCATTATCTCATAAGGGAAATATTGGACAATCAAATTAATGGCTGCCCAGGCTTCAGGATGTCTTTTTACTCTATATAAAGTTGGAAATTTACATTGGAAACGTTTAGTTTAGCTGTTAATGAAGTTTCGTTTTTTTAGTGCTGAAAATTCATTGTCTGCTGGCGCTGTACACTTTTTCTAAGTGTTGCAATATCTCATGAAGGAAATACTGGACAATCAAATCAATGACTTTCCAGGCTTCAGGATGCCTTTCTACACTATATAAAGGTGGAAATGTACATTGGAAACGTTTGGTTTAGCTGTTATAAAAGTTTGTTTTTTTAGTGCTGAAAATGCATTTTCAGCTCGCGCTGTACACATTTGCTATGAGAGGCATTGTCTCATAAGGGAAATATTGGACAATCAAATTAATGACTGCCTAGGCTTCGGGATGTCTTTTTACACTATATAAAGGTGGAAATTTACATTGGAAACGTTTGGTTTAGCTGTTATAAAAGTTTGGTTTTTTTAGTGCTGAAAATGCATTTTCAGCTCGCACTGTACACATTTGCTATGTGAGGCATTATCTCATAAGGGAAATACTGGACAATCAAATTAATGACTGCCCAGGCTTCAGGATGTCTTTTTACACTATATAAAGGTGGAAATTTACATTGGAAACGTTTGGTTTAGCTGTTATAAAAGTTTGTTTTTTTAGTGCTGAAAATGCATTTTCAGCTCGCACTGTACACATTTGCTATGTGAGGCATTATCTCATAAGGGAAATACTGGACAATCAAATTAATGACTTCCCAGGCTTCAGGATGCCTTTTTACACTCTATAAATGTGGAAATTTACATTGGAAACGTTTGGTTTAGCTGTTAATGAAGTTTCGTTTTTTTAGTGCTGAAAATTCATTGTCTGCTGGCGCTGTACACTTTTTCTAAGTGTTGCAATATCTCATGAAGGAAATACTGGACAATCAAATTAATGACTTTCCAGGCTTCAGGATGCCTTTCTACACTATATAAAGGTGGAAATTTACATTGGAAACGTTTGGTTTAGCTGTTATAAAAGTTTGGTTTTTTAGTGCTGTAAATGCATTTTCAGCTCGCGCTGTACACATTTGCTATGAGAGGCATTATCTCATAAGGGAAATATTGGACAATCAAATTAATGACTGCCCAGGCTTCAGGATGTATTTTTACACTATATAAGGGTGGAAATTTACATTGGAAACGTTTAGTTTAGCTGTTAATGAAGTTTCGTTTTTTTAGTGCTGAAAATTCATTGTCTGCTGGCGCTGTACACTTTTTCTAAGTGTTGCAATATCTCATGAAGGAAATACCGGACAATCAAATTAATGACTTTCCAGGCTTCAGGATGCCTTTCTACACTATATAAAGGTGGAAATGTACATTGGAAACGTTTGGTTTAGCTGTTATAAAAGTTTGGTTTTTTAGTGCTGTAAATGCATTTTCAGCTCGCGCTGTACACATTTGCTATGAGAGGCATTATCTCAGAAGGGAAATATTGGACAATCAAATTAATGACTGCCCAGGCTTCAGGATGTCTTTTTACACTATATAAAGGTGGAAATTTACATTGGAAACGTTTGGTTTAGCTGTTATAAAAGTTTGGTTTTTTTAGTGCTGAAAATGCATTTTCAGCTCGCACTGTACACATTTGCTGTGTGAGGCATTATCTCATAAGGGAAATACTGGACAATCAAATTAATGACTGCCCAGGCTTCAGGATGTCTTTTTACACTATATAAAGGTGGAAATTTACATTGGAAACGTTTGGTTTAGCTGTTATAAAAGTTTGGTTTTTTAGTGCTGAAAATGCATTTTCAGCTCGCACTGTACACATTTGCTATGTGAGGCATTATCTCATAAGGGAAATACTGGACAATCAAATTAATGACTTCCCAGGCTTCAGGATGCCTTTTTACACTCTATAAATGTGGAAATTTACATTGGAAACGTTTGGTTTAGCTGTTAATGAAGTTTCGTTTTTTTAGTGCTGAAAATTCATTGTCTGCTGGCGCTGTACACTTTTTCTAAGTGTTGCAATATCTCATGAAGGAAATACTGGACAATCAAATTAATGACTTTCCAGGCTTCAGGATGCCTTTCTACACTATATAAAGGTGGAAATTTACATTGGAAACGTTTGGTTTAGCTGTTATAAAAGTTTGGTTTTTTAGTGCTGTAAATGCATTTTCAGCTCGCGCTGTACACATTTGCTATGAGAAGCATTATCTCATAAGGGAAATATTGGACAATCAAATTAATGACTGCCCAGGCTTCAGGATGTCTTTTTACACTATATAAGGGTGGAAATTTACATTGGAAACGTTTAGTTTAGCTGTTAATGAAGTTTCGTTTTTTTAGTGCTGAAAATTCATTGTCTGCTGGCGCTGTACACTTTTTCTAAGTGTTGCAATATCTCATGAAGGAAATACTGGACAATCAAATTAATGACTTTCCAGGCTTCAGGATGCCTTTCTACACTATATAAAGGTGGAAATTTACATTGGAAACGTTTAGTTTAGCTGTTAATGAAGTTTCGTTTTTTTAGTGCTGAAAATTCATTGTCTGCTGGCGCTGTACATTTTTTCTATGTGTTGCAATATCTCATGAAGGAAATACTGGACAATCAAATTAATTACTTTCCAGGCTTCAGGATGCCTTTCTACACTATATAAAGGTGGAAATGTACATTGGAAACGTTTGGTTTAGCTGTTATAAAAGTTTGGTTTTTTAGTGCTGTAAATGCATTTTCAGCTCGCGCTGTACACATTTGCTATGAGAGGCATTATCTCAGAAGGGAAATATTGGACAATCAAATTAATGACTGCCCAGGCTTCAGGATGTCTTTTTACACTATATAAAGGTGGAGATTTACATTGGAAACGTTTGGTTTAGCTGTTATAAAAGTTTGGTTTTTTTAGTGCTGAAAATGCATTTTCAGCTCGCACTGTACACATTTGCTGTGTGAGGCATTATCTCATAAGGGAAATACTGGACAATCAAATTAATGACTGCCCAGGCTTCAGGATGTCTTTTTACACTATATAAAGGTGGAAATTTACATTGGAAACGTTTGGTTTAGCTGTTATAAAAGTTTGGTTTTTTTAGTGCTGAAAATGCATTTTCAGCTCGCACTGTCCACATTTGCTATGTGAGGCATTATCTCATAAGGGAAATACTGGACAATCAAATTAATGACTGCCCAGGCTTCAGGATGTCTTTTTACACTATATAAAGGTGGAAATTTACATTGGAAACGTTTGGTTTAGCTGTTATAAAAGTTTGTTTTTTTAGTGCTGTAAATGCATTTTCAGCTCGCGCTGTACACATTTGCTATGAGAGGCATTATCTCATAAGGGAAATATTGGACAATCAAATTAATGACTGCCCAGGCTTCAGGATGTCTTTTTACACTATATAAAGGTGGAAATATACATTGGAAACGTTTAGTTTAGCTGTTAATGAAGTTTCGTTTTTTTAGTGCTGAAAATTCATTGTCTGCTGGCGCTGTACACTTTTTCTAAGTGTTGCAATATCTCATGAAGGAAATACTGGACAATCAAATTAATGACTTTCCAGGCTTCAGGATGCCTTTCTACACTATATAAAGGTGGAAATGTACATTGGAAACGTTTGGTTTAGCTGTTATAAAAGTTTGGTTTTTTAGTGCTGTAAATGCATTTTCAGCTCGCGCTGTACACATTTGCTATGAGAGGCATTATCTCATAAGGGAAATATTAGACAATCAAATTAATGACTGCCCAGGCTTCAGGATGTCTTTTTACACTATATAAGGGTGGAAATTTACATCGGAAACGTTTAGTTTAGCTGTTAATGAAGTTTCGTTTTTTTAGTGCTGAAAATTCATTGTCTGCTGGCGCTGTACACTTTTTCTAAGTGTTGCAATATCTCATGAAGGAAATACTGGACAATCAAATTAATGACTTTCCAGGCTTCAGGATGCCTTTCTACACTATATAAAGGTGGAAATGTACATTGGAAACGTTTGGTTTAGCTGTTATAAAAGTTTGGTTTTTTAGTGCTGTAAATGCATTTTCAGCTCGCGCTGTACACATTTGCTATGAGAGGCATTATCTCAAAAGGGAAATATTGGACAATCAAATTAATGACTGCCCAGGCTTCAGGATGTCTTTTTACACTATATAAAGGTGGAAATTTACATTGGAAACGTTTGGTTTAGCTGTTATAAAAGTTTGGTTTTTTAGTGCTGAAAATGCATTTTCAGCTCGCACTGTACACATTTGCTATGTGAGGCATTATCTCATAAGGGAAATACTGGACAATCAAATTAATGACTTCCCAGGCTTCAGGATGCCTTTTTACACTCTATAAATGTGGAAATTTACATTGGAAACGTTTGGTTTAGCTGTTAATGAAGTTTCGTTTTTTTAGTGCTGAAAATTCATTGTCTGCTGGCGCTGTACACTTTTTCTAAGTGTTGCAATATCTCATGAAGGAAATACTGGACAATCAAATTAATGACTTTCCAGGCTTCAGGATGCCTTTCTACACTATATAAAGGTGGAAATTTACATTGGAAACGTTTGGTTTAGCTGTTATAAAAGTTTGGTTTTTTAGTGCTGTAAATGCATTTTCAGCTCGCGCTGTACACATTTGCTATGAGAGGCATTATCTCATAAGGGAAATATTGGACAATCAAATTAATGACTGCCCAGGCTTCAGGATGTCTTTTTACACTATATAAAGGTGGAAATTTACATTGGAAACGTTTAGTTTAGCTGTTAATGAAGTTTCGTTTTTTTTAGTGCTGAAAATTCATTGTCTGCTGGCGCTGTACACTTTTTCTAAGTGTTGCAATATCTCATGAAGGAAATACTGGACAATCAAATTAATGACTTTCCAGGCTTCAGGATGCCTTTCTACACTATATAAAGGTGGAAATTTACTTTGGAAACGTTTGGTTTAGCTGTTATAAAAGTTTGGTTTTTTAGTGCTGTAAATGCATTTTCAGCTCGCGCTGTACACATTTGCTATGAGAGGCATTATCTCATAAGGGAAATATTGGACAATCAAATTAATGACTGCCCAGGCTTCAGGATGTCTTTTTACACTATATAAAGGTGGAAATTTACATTGGAAACGTTTGGTTTAGCTGTTATAAAAGTTTGGTTTTTTAGTGCTGTAAATGCATTTTCAGCTCGCGCTGTACACATTTGCTATGAGAGGCATTATCTCATAAGGGAAATATTGGACAATCAAATTAATGGCTGCCCATGCTTCAGGATGTCTTTTTACTCTATATAAAGTTGGAAATTTACATTGGAAACGTTTAGTTTAGCTGTTAATGAAGTTTCGTTTTTTTAGTGCTGAAAATTCATTGTCTGCTGGCGCTGTACACTTTTTCTAAGTGTTGCAATATCTCATGAAGGAAATACTGGACAATCAAATCAATGACTTTCCAGGCTTCAGGATGCCTTTCTACACTATATAAAGGTGGAAATGTACATTGGAAACGTTTGGTTTAGCTGTTATAAAAGTTTGTTTTTTTAGTGCTGAAAATGCATTTTCAGCTCGCGCTGTACACATTTGCTATGAGAGGCATTGTCTCATAAGGGAAATATTGGACAATCAAATTAATGACTGCCTAGGCTTCGGGATGTCTTTTTACACTATATAAAGGTGGAAATTTACATTGGAAACGTTTGGTTTAGCTGTTATAAAAGTTTGGTTTTTTTAGTGCTGAAAATGCATTTTCAGCTCGCACTGTACACATTTGCTATGTGAGGCATTATCTCATAAGGGAAATACTGGACAATCAAATTAATGACTGCCCAGGCTTCAGGATGTCTTTTTACACTATATAAAGGTGGAAATTTACATTGGAAACGTTTGGTTTAGCTGTTATAAAAGTTTGTTTTTTTAGTGCTGAAAATGCATTTTCAGCTCGCACTGTACACATTTGCTATGTGAGGCATTATCTCATAAGGGAAATACTGGACAATCAAATTAATGACTTCCCAGGCTTCAGGATGCCTTTTTACACTCTATAAATGTGGAAATTTACATTGGAAACGTTTGGTTTAGCTGTTAATGAAGTTTCGTTTTTTTAGTGCTGAAAATTCATTGTCTGCTGGCGCTGTACACTTTTTCTAAGTGTTGCAATATCTCATGAAGGAAATACTGGACAATCAAATTAATGACTTTCCAGGCTTCAGGATGCCTTTCTACACTATATAAAGGTGGAAATTTACATTGGAAACGTTTGGTTTAGCTGTTATAAAAGTATGGTTTTTTAGTGCTGTAAATGCATTTTCAGCTCGCGCTGTACACATTTGCTATGAGAAGCATTATCTCATAAGGGAAATATTGGACAATCAAATTAATGACTGCCCAGGCTTCAGGATGTCTTTTTACACTATATAAGGGTGGAAATTTACATTGGAAACGTTTAGTTTAGCTGTTAATGAAGTTTCGTTTTTTTAGTGCTGAAAATTCATTGTCTGCTGGCGCTGTACACTTTTTCTAAGTGTTGCAATATCTCATGAAGGAAATACTGGACAATCAAATTAATGACTTTCCAGGCTTCAGGATGCCTTTCTACACTATATAAAGGTGGAAATTTACATTGGAAACGTTTAGTTTAGCTGTTAATGAAGTTTCGTTTTTTTAGTGCTGAAAATTCATTGTCTGCTGGCGCTGTACATTTTTTCTATGTGTTGCAATATCTCATGAAGGAAATACTGGACAATCAAATTAATTACTTTCCAGGCTTCAGGATGCCTTTCTACACTATATAAAGGTGGAAATGTACATTGGAAACGTTTGGTTTAGCTGTTATAAAAGTTTGGTTTTTTAGTGCTGTAAATGCATTTTCAGCTCGCGCTGTACACATTTGCTATGAGAGGCATTATCTCAGAAGGGAAATATTGGACAATCAAATTAATGACTGCCCAGGCTTCAGGATGTCTTTTTACACTATATAAAGGTGGAGATTTACATTGGAAACGTTTGGTTTAGCTGTTATAAAAGTTTGGTTTTTTTAGTGCTGAAAATGCATTTTCAGCTCGCACTGTACACATTTGCTGTGTGAGGCATTATCTCATAAGGGAAATACTGGACAATCAAATTAATGACTGCCCAGGCTTCAGGATGTCTTTTTACACTATATAAAGGTGGAAATTTACATTGGAAACGTTTGGTTTAGCTGTTATAAAAGTTTGGTTTTTTTAGTGCTGAAAATGCATTTTCAGCTCGCACTGTCCACATTTGCTATGTGAGGCATTATCTCATAAGGGAAATACTGGACAATCAAATTAATGACTGCCCAGGCTTCAGGATGTCTTTTTACACTATATAAAGGTGGAAATTTACATTGGAAACGTTTGGTTTAGCTGTTATAAAAGTTTGTTTTTTTAGTGCTGTAAATGCATTTTCAGCTCGCGCTGTACACATTTGCTATGAGAGGCATTATCTCATAAGGGAAATATTGGACAATCAAATTAATGACTGCCCAGGCTTCAGGATGTCTTTTTACACTATATAAAGGTGGAAATATACATTGGAAACGTTTAGTTTAGCTGTTAATGAAGTTTCGTTTTTTTAGTGCTGAAAATTCATTGTCTGCTGGCGCTGTACACTTTTTCTAAGTGTTGCAATATCTCATGAAGGAAATACTGGACAATCAAATTAATGACTTTCCAGGCTTCAGGATGCCTTTCTACACTATATAAAGGTGGAAATGTACATTGGAAACGTTTGGTTTAGCTGTTATAAAAGTTTGGTTTTTTAGTGCTGTAAATGCATTTTCAGCTCGCGCTGTACACATTTGCTATGAGAGGCATTATCTCATAAGGGAAATATTAGACAATCAAATTAATGACTGCCCAGGCTTCAGGATGTCTTTTTACACTATATAAGGGTGGAAATTTACATCGGAAACGTTTAGTTTAGCTGTTAATGAAGTTTCGTTTTTTTAGTGCTGAAAATTCATTGTCTGCTGGCGCTGTACACTTTTTCTAAGTGTTGCAATATCTCATGAAGGAAATACTGGACAATCAAATTAATGACTTTCCAGGCTTCAGGATGCCTTTCTACACTATATAAAGGTGGAAATGTACATTGGAAACGTTTGGTTTAGCTGTTATAAAAGTTTGGTTTTTTAGTGCTGTAAATGCATTTTCAGCTCGCGCTGTACACATTTGCTATGAGAGGCATTATCTCAAAAGGGAAATATTGGACAATCAAATTAATGACTGCCCAGGCTTCAGGATGTCTTTTTACACTATATAAAGGTGGAAATTTACATTGGAAACGTTTGGTTTAGCTGTTATAAAAGTTTGGTTTTTTAGTGCTGAAAATGCATTTTCAGCTCGCACTGTACACATTTGCTATGTGAGGCATTATCTCATAAGGGAAATACTGGACAATCAAATTAATGACTTCCCAGGCTTCAGGATGCCTTTTTACACTCTATAAATGTGGAAATTTACATTGGAAACGTTTGGTTTAGCTGTTAATGAAGTTTCGTTTTTTTAGTGCTGAAAATTCATTGTCTGCTGGCGCTGTACACTTTTTCTAAGTGTTGCAATATCTCATGAAGGAAATACTGGACAATCAAATTAATGACTTTCCAGGCTTCAGGATGCCTTTCTACACTATATAAAGGTGGAAATTTACATTGGAAACGTTTGGTTTAGCTGTTATAAAAGTTTGGTTTTTTAGTGCTGTAAATGCATTTTCAGCTCGCGCTGTACACATTTGCTATGAGAGGCATTATCTCATAAGGGAAATATTGGACAATCAAATTAATGACTGCCCAGGCTTCAGGATGTCTTTTTACACTATATAAAGGTGGAAATTTACATTGGAAACGTTTAGTTTAGCTGTTAATGAAGTTTCGTTTTTTTTAGTGCTGAAAATTCATTGTCTGCTGGCGCTGTACACTTTTTCTAAGTGTTGCAATATCTCATGAAGGAAATACTGGACAATCAAATTAATGACTTTCCAGGCTTCAGGATGCCTTTCTAAGGTGGAAATTTACTTTGGAAACGTTTGGTTTAGCTGTTATAAAAGTTTGGTTTTTTAGTGCTGTAAATGCATTTTCAGCTCGCGCTGTACACATTTGCTATGAGAGGCATTATCTCATAAGGGAAATATTGGACAATCAAATTAATGACTGCCCAGGCTTCAGGATGTCTTTTTACACTATATAAAGGTGGAAATTTACATTGGAAACGTTTGGTTTAGCTGTTATAAAAGTTTGGTTTTTTAGTGCTGTAAATGCATTTTCAGCTCGCGCTGTACACATTTGCTATGAGAGGCATTATCTCATAAGGGAAATATTGGACAATCAAATTAATGGCTGCCCAGGCTTCAGGATGTCTTTTTACTCTATATAAAGTTGGAAATTTACATTGGAAACGTTTAGTTTAGCTGTTAATGAAGTTTCGTTTTTTTAGTGCTGAAAATTCATTGTCTGCTGGCGCTGTACACTTTTTCTAAGTGTTGCAATATCTCATGAAGGAAATACTGGACAATCAAATCAATGACTTTCCAGGCTTCAGGATGCCTTTCTACACTATATAAAGGTGGAAATGTACATTGGAAACGTTTGGTTTAGCTGTTATAAAAGTTTGTTTTTTTAGTGCTGAAAATGCATTTTCAGCTCGCGCTGTACACATTTGCTATGAGAGGCATTGTCTCATAAGGGAAATATTGGACAATCAAATTAATGACTGCCTAGGCTTCAGGATGTCTTTTTACACTATATAAAGGTGGAAATTTACATTGGAAACGTTTGGTTTAGCTGTTATAAAAGTTTGGTTTTTTTAGTGCTGAAAATGCATTTTCAGCTCGCACTGTACACATTTGCTATGTGAGGCATTATCTCATAAGGGAAATACTGGACAATCAAATTAATGACTGCCCAGGCTTCAGGATGTCTTTTTACACTATATAAAGGTGGAAATTTACATTGGAAACGTTTGGTTTAGCTGTTATAAAAGTTTGTTTTTTTAGTGCTGAAAATGCATTTTCAGCTCGCACTGTACACATTTGCTATGTGAGGCATTATCTCATAAGGGAAATACTGGACAATCAAATTAATGACTTCCCAGGCTTCAGGATGCCTTTTTACACTCTATAAATGTGGAAATTTACATTGGAAACGTTTGGTTTAGCTGTTAATGAAGTTTCGTTTTTTTAGTGCTGAAAATTCATTGTCTGCTGGCGCTGTACACTTTTTCTAAGTGTTGCAATATCTCATGAAGGAAATACTGGACAATCAAATTAATGACTTTCCAGGCTTCAGGATGCCTTTCTACACTATATAAAGGTGGAAATTTACATTGGAAACGTTTGGTTTAGCTGTTATAAAAGTTTGGTTTTTTAGTGCTGTAAATGCATTTTCAGCTCGCGCTGTACACATTTGCTATGAGAGGCATTATCTCATAAGGGAAATATTGGACAATCAAATTAATGACTGCCCAGGCTTCAGGATGTCTTTTTACACTATATAAAGGTGGAAATTTACATTGGAAACGTTTGGTTTAGCTGTTATAAAAGTTTGGTTTTTTTAGTGCTGAAAATGCATTTTCAGCTCGCACTGTACACATTTGCTATGTGAGGCATTATCTCATAAGGGAAATACTGGACAATCAAATTAATGACTGCCCAGGCTTCAGGATGTCTTTTTACACTATCTAAAGGTGGAAATTTACATTGGAAACGTTTGGTTTAGCTGTTATAAAAGTTTGGTTTTTTAGTGCTGAAAATGCATTTTCAGCTCGCACTGTACACATTTGCTATGTGAGGCATTATCTCATAAGGGAAATACTGGACAATCAAATTAATGACTTCCCAGGCTTCAGGATGCCTTTTTACACTCTATAAATGTGGAAATTTATATTGGAAACGTTTGGTTTAGCTGTTAATGAAGTTTCGTTTTTTTAGTGCTGAAAATTCATTGTCTGCTGGCGCTGTACACTTTTTCTAAGTGTTGCAATATCTCATGAAGGAAATACTGGACAATCAAATTAATGACTTTCCAGGCTTCAGGATGCCTTTCTACACTATATAAAGGTGGAAATTTACATTTGAAACGTTTGGTTTAGCTGTTATAAAAGTTTGGTTTTTTAGTGCTGTAAATGCATTTTCAGCTCGCGCTGTACACATTTGCTATGAGAGGCATTATCTCATAAGGGAAATATTGGACAATCAAATTAATGACTGCCCAGGCTTCAGGATGTCTTTTTACACTATATAAAGGTGGAAATATACATTGGAAACGTTTAGTTTAGCTGTTAATGAAGTTTCGTTTTTTTAGTGCTGAAAATTCATTGTCTGCTGGCGCTGTACACTTTTTCTAAGTGTTGCAATATCTCATGAAGGAAATACTGGACAATCAAATTAATGACTTTCCAGGCTTCAGGATGCCTTTCTACACTATATAAAGGTGGAAATTTACATTGGAAACGTTTGGTTTAGCTGTTATAAAAGTTTGTTTTTTTAGTGCTGTAAATGCATTTTCAGCTCGCGCTGTACACATTTGCTATGAGAGGCATTATCTCATAAGGGAAATATTGGACAATCAAATTAATGACTGCCCAGGCTTCAGGATGTCTTTTTACACTATATAAAGGTGGAAATTTACATTGGAAACGTTTGGTTTAGCTGTTATAAAAGTTTGGTTTTTTAGTGCTGTAAATGCATTTTCAGCTCGCGCTGTACACATTTGCTATGTGAGGCATTATCTCATAAGGGAAATACTGGACAATCAAATTAATGACTTTTCAGGCTTCAGGATGCCTTTCTACACTATATAAAGGTGGAAATGTACATTGGAAACGTTTGGTTTAGCTGTTAATGAAGTTTCGTTTTTTTAGTGCTGAAAATTCATTGTCTGCTGGCGCTGTACACCTTTTCTAAGTGTTGCAATATCTCATGAAGGAAATACTGGACAATCAAATTAATGACTTTCCAGGCTTCAGGATGCCTTTCTACACTATATAAAGGTGGAAATTTACATTGGAAACGTTTGGTTTAGCTGTTATAAAAGTTTGTTTTTTTTGTGCTGTAAATGCATTTTCAGCTCGCGCTGTACACATTTGCTATGAGAGGCATTATCTCATAAGGGAAATATTGGACAATCAAATTAATGACTGCCCAGGCTTCAGGATGTCTTTTTACACTATATAAAGGTGGAAATTTACATTGGAAACGTTTGGTTTAGGTGTTATAAAAGTTTGGTTTTTTAGTGCTGAAAATGCATTTTCAGCTCGCACTGTACACATTTGCTATGTGAGGCATTATCTCATAAGGGAAATACTGGACAATCAAATTAATGACTTCCCAGGCTTCAGGATGCCTTTTTACACTCTATAAATGTGGAAATTTACATTGGAAACGTTTGGTTTAGCTGTTAATGAAGTTTCGTTTTTTTAGTGCTGAAAATTCATTGTCTGCTGGCGCTGTACACTTTTTCTAAGTGTTGCAATATCTCATGAAGGAAATACTGGACAATCAAATTAATGACTTTCCAGGCTTCATGATGCCTTTCTACACTATATAAAGGTGGAAATTTACATTGGAAACGTTTGGTTTAGCTGTTATAAAAGTTTGGTTTTTTAGTGCTGTAAATGCATTTTCAGCTCGCGCTGTACACATTTGCTATGAGAGGCATTATCTCATAAGGGAAATATTGGACAATCAAATGAATGACAGCACGAAAAAAACAAACTTTTATAACAGCTAAACCAAACGTTTCCAATGTAAATTTCCACCTTTATATAGTGTAAAAAGACATCCTGAAGCCTGGGCAGTCATTAATTTGATTGTCCAATATTTCCCTTATGAGATAATGCCTCTCATAGAAAATGTGTACAGCGCGAGCTGAAAATGCATTTACAGCACTAAAAAACCAAACTTTTATAACAGCTAAACCAAACGTTTCCAATGTAAATTTCCACCTTTATATAGTGTAAAAAAACATCCTGAAGCCTGGGCAGTCATTAATTTGATTGTCCAATATTTCCCTTATGAGATAATGCCTCTCATAGCAAATGTGTACAGCGCGAGCTGAAAATGCATTTACAGCACTAAAAAACCAAACTTTTATAACAGCTAAACCAAACGTTTCCAATGTAAATTTCCACCTTTATATAGTGTAGAAAGGCATCCTGAAGCCTGGAAAGTCATTAATTTGATTGTCCAGTATTTCCTTCATGAGATATTGCAACACTTAGAAAAAGTGTACAGCGCCAGCAGACAATGAATTTGCAGCACTAAAAAAACGAAACTTCATTAACAGCTAAACCAAACGTTTCCAATGTAAATTTCCACATTTATATAGTGTAAAAAGGCATCCTGAAGCCTGGGAAGTCATTAATTTGATTGTCCAGTATTTCCTTCATGAGATATTGCAACACTTAGAAAAAGTGTACAGCGCCAGCAGACAATGAATTTGCAGCACTAAAAAAACGAAACTTCATTAACAGCTAAACCAAACGTTTCCAATGTAAATTTCCACATTTATATAGTGTAAAAATGCATCCTGAAGCCTGGGAAGTCATTAATTTCTTTGTCCAGTATTTCCTTCATGAGATACAGCAACACTTAGAAAAAGTCTGTGTGACAGCCTGGAGAGACTGCTGACAGGAGGGAATAGACCCCACTGGGGCTGACATGGGCTAGCTACCCATGCTGGCAGTCTCTGACACTGTGTTCAGTTTGTTGGAGACACCCGCCAAGTGCTACAGAAAGTCTACAAAGAATGACACCCCTACAGCCTGCGAGAGCGGGGGCGCAAGATGGCTCAATGACTGACCACACGGCTACAGACCTAGGAACAAACATGACTACGAGCAAGAACACGGTGCATGAGACAATGGCAGCAGGACACTCACTTCAGGTCTGCACCTGTGGCTGGGCAAAAGTAACATCAGTTACAGGGTTGAAGATCCACCAAGGAAAGAAGCGGTGTTTGGGAAAGCCGAGTCAAGGGCCTCGCATTGACCAATACTTCTTACGAAGTAATGCGTCAAATCAGTCGAGTGAAGCACAGCGACGGGAAAAAACCCAAAGTTCGCAGAGCATCAGCCCCCCTGTCACTGAGGAGGGTATTATAAACACAGAATTGCAGGAGGTAGAACCCACCCAGCCACAGAGACCTCCCAAAGAGAACAAGATCAAAGGGCACAGACAGAGTGTGAGGTGGCCCAAAACTATTGAGAAGAGAGAGTGGGAAACCGTCAATAACGACCTGGTGAAAATGTTGGAGCAACAAGTGGGCACTGCAGAGAGAAAGCTGGAACACATCGGTGACATCATCTACCACTATGGAGAGGAGCGCTTTGGAGTGAACAGCTGGAAAACCACCAACAAAATACCACCACCAACCAAACCTAGGAGGCAACAAGAGATAGAGAGACTGATCAGGGAAAGAAGGGACCTGCGGAAACAGTGGAGAAAAGCCTCTGATCCAGAGAGAGAAGGTCTCATGCTGCTCCATGGGGACATCAAGCTCCGGTTGAAAACCTTACGAAGAGCAGAGAACTTGAGGAAACTTCGCAGGAAGAAGGAACACACAAGAACCCTGTTCTATAAAAATCCCTTCAAGTTTGTCAAAGATCTCTTCGCTAAGGACAAAAGCGGGTTCCTGCAAACTTCAAAGAAGGAACTTGAAGAGCACCTGGAAAAGGTCTACCAAGACACGAAAAGGCATGAACAGCTAGCCATCCCACATGATATCCCCCCCATTCGACCACCAGAGGTCAACATCGAGACCGGCCCTCCAAAATGGAAAGAAGTGGAGAACATGGTGGGCGTGCAAGATCAGGATCTGCACCAGGACCAAATGGAGTGTCATATAAGCTCTACAAGAACTCACCAGATGTCCTACGCTATCTTTGGAGGCTAATGAGAATCGTCTGGCAGAAGGGGATAATACCAAAGGCATGGCGAAGGGCTGGAGGTGTACTAATTCCAAAAGAGAAGGACGCAGATATCAGTCAATTTCGGCCAATCAGCCTTCTCAACGTTGAAGGGAAAATCTTTTTCAGCGTCTTGACACACACCACCTACCTGGAGAAAAAACGAGTACATTGACACATCCGTACAAAAGGCTGGAATTTCTGGATTCTCTGGCTGCTTGGAGCACACCAGTATGATCTGGCATCAGATTCAAGCAGCGAAGAAGAACAAAGGGGATCTTCATGTCATCTTTCTCGACCTAGCCAATGCCTTTGGTTCAGTTCCGCATAGCCTTCTCTGGGAGTCCTTCAACTTCTTCCGCGTTCCAACATCCATCACTACCTTGGTAAAATTCTACTTTGAAGACCTGCAGCTGTGCTTCACAACACCCGACTTCAAAACATCATGGCAGCAAGTAGAAGTAGGCATCATGGCAGGTTGCACGATCTCACCCCTGGCCTTTACAATGGCCATGGAGGTCATCATCAGGGCCTCAAAATGGGTGGCGGGGTGAGCGAACCAGGAACGGGATCCGCCTTCCACCGTCCGAGTATATATGGACGACATGACCACTCTGACCACCACTGCAGCTTGCACCAGGCGGCTACTTGGTAAGCTGCAGGAAAACATCAGCTGGGCCCGGATGAAAATCAAGCCGAACAAGTCACGTAGCATCTCGATAATCAAGGGAGAGCTAAAAGACGTGAAGTTCTGCATTGGTGACGAACCAATACCAACGGTGGCAGAACAACCTGTCAAAAGCCTGGGCAGATGGTATGACTCAAGTCTTAAGGATAAAAACCAGGTGCAGCAGCTAAGACAGGATATCATCAACGACCTGAACAACATCAACAAGACTCCACTACCAGGGAAGCTCAAGCTCTGGTGTCTGCAATTTGGGCTTCTCCCTCTCGTGATGTGGCCACTCACTGTCTACGAGGTCCCACTAACAACTGTGGAGAAGATGGAGCGAGCCATCACAGTATATGTGAAACAGTGGCTTGGTGTCCCACGCTGTCTGAATAACATCAGCCTCTATGGCAAAGGAGTCCTCGAACTGCCCATCACAAGTCTCACTGAAGAATACAAGTGCTCTAAAGTGAGACTACAGATGACGCTGACGGACTCCAGAGACCGGACCATCAGTGAAACGGCACCACCCCTGTCAACTGCACGGAAATGGACACCATCCAGTGCAGTGCAGCATGCCACAGCAGCCCTGAGGCACAGCGATATTGTGGGACACGTCCAGAGGGGAAGAGGAGGCTTTGGCCTTACAGCAAGCAAACCAACTTGGTGTAAGGCCTCAACCGCAGAGAGGAAAAAAATGGTCGTGGAGGAGGTGCGCCGCCAGGAAGAGGCTGAAAGGTCTGCAAAGGCTGTCTCGCTTGCCAAGCAGGGACAGTGGATGAGGTGGGAAGGCCTGGAGAAAAGAAAGCTTGGCTGGAGGGATCTCTGGGAGATGGAAGCTAGCAACATCAGCTTCATCATCAGAGCTACCAATGACGTGCTGCCATCCCCAAAAAACCTCCACCAGTGGTATGGCGAAGATCCAACCTGTGCCCTCTGCCCAACACCAGCAACTCTCAAACACATCCTGACTGGTTGTAAGACCAGCCTCACACAAGGCCGCTATACCTGGAGGCACAACCAGGTCCTCAAGAGCTTGGCAGCAGTGCTTGAAAGCAGGAGAACTACCATCAACTCCTTGCCCTTAAGAGCCACCACTACCATTACAGCACCAAAATTTGTCCGAGAGGGACAGGAAAAGCCCAACCATCCTTTTCTCAAGCCAGAAGTTGGTCAGCTAACCAAGGCTCGGGATTGGAAGATGCTGGTCGATATAGGTCAGCAACTAATCTTCCCAGCAGAGATTGCAACCACCACCCTAAGGCCAGACTTAGTGCTGTGGTCCCATTCATTGAAGACTGTCTACATTGCAGAGCTCACAGTCCCGTGGGAAAATGCAGTTGAAGAGGCCTATGAGCGTAAGAAGTTGCGCTACACTGAACTGGCGGCGGACGCACAACAACGAGGGTGGAAAGCCAAGGTCTATCCCGTCGAAGTTGGATGCAGAGGGTTTCTGGCCTCATCAACCATCAAGCTGCTGAAAGACCTGGGAATCCATGGACAGGCTCTGCGGCACACAGTCAGATCGCTCTCTAAAGCGGCTGAAAGAAGCAGCCAGTGGATCTGGATGAAGAGGAAGGACCCCTACTGGGCTCATAGATCAGCAACATGACCCCCGTCCCCCCTCCCCATCCCACCACTAATCTGCGTCATCCCACTTGAGTACCCAGGGCAGAACCATCCACCACAGTTAATTGGGCATGGGACATAAGCGCGGGCGTGATCAACCGGCCGCTGGCCACCATCGATGAGGGTGTCTAGTGATAAAGGCCGAAACACCCAGTGATTTGATGGAACACTACTGACGATGTGTCCCAAATTGACATCTTTCCCATTCCAACCATGAGACACAACCCCCATGCCACTCTCCATAGCAAGCCTAACCTCATGAGAATACCATCTATCGGCACAATGGACAGTTTACCATCACGTCCATGTTTTTATGATTCTGCTATGTGAGGCATTATCTCATAAGGGAAATACTGGACAATCAAATTAATGACTGTCCAGGCTTCAGGATGTCTTTTTCCACGATATAAAGGTGGAATCTTTCATTGGAAACGTTTGGTTTAGCTGTTATAGAAGTTTGGGTTTTTATTGTGCTGCAAATGCATTTTCAGCTTGCGCTGTGCACATTTGCAAAGTGAGGCAATATCTCATAAGGGAAATACTGGACAATCAAATTAATGACTGTCCAGTCTTCAGTATGTCAGTTTACACTATATAAAGGAAGAAATTTACATTGGAAACGTTGAATTAAGCTGTTATAGAAATGTGGTAGTTTAGTACTGCAAATGCATTTTCAGCTCGCGCTGTACACATTTTCTAAGTGAAGCATTATCTCATGAGGGAAAGACTGGACAATCAAATTAATGACTGTCCAGTCTTCAGTATGTCAGTTTACACTATTGTTAGGTTGAAGATATATTTTATCCCATATTTTACTCTATTAGTATTGCAAAAGAATTGTTCCACAGTGTGACCTATGTTTGACCATATGGATGAGAAGACTTCAAGAGAAGCGGATGCCTGAAGACAGGATCAACGTCTACAACATCAAAGGAGGTGTGCCGAGACACACCTCTGAACCAAAAGGACTGAGACTTTAGTGCCAGAGCACTAAAAGGCATATCTGCCTTTTCAATCAGTAAATGACTGCCATTGATGTCTGTCTTTCCTCTTGTGTCTGAAATGTTTACATGTTCCTGCTGGTGCTCCCCCCTTCGTTCCTTAGTGCAAATACATTGTATTGTTTAGGGACTTCCCAAATAAAATAGAGGGCTCGGCGGAGTGTGCTCCAGAACGAAGTTGGAGATGTAACTGAGCACACCTCCGTTCGTTCTCCTCGCGAGTAAAAGATCAACTCTTGTCTTCCTTTCATTCATTTTGCCTTTGTTCAGTGAATGCTTAGGTGATTGAACCTGACATTATTTTGGTCCTTCGAGCGGGAAGCCAAGATACCTGAGGATTCCAGCGGGTGTGGTGAACTCCAGAAAGACCATGGCCATGGCAGGCTCACTAGAGAGAGCCTAAAAATCCTTTTCCAGGACTGGACCTCACCCCACCAGCTGGGATCTGACGGTTGACGGCGATCCAATGGAGGGAAGACAACAGTGGTGAGATATTTTTTTTTAGGGGGGAAGTGACTGACTGGAGGTCATTGCGCGTTAAGAATAAATAAATAAGTGTTCAGAATAAATAAATGAGCATTAAGAATAAATAAATAAAAATAAAACGTAAAAAAGAAAAAAAAGCAAAGAAAGACATGAAGTAGAGATGAAATAAGAAAAGAGAAAGAAAGAAAGATAGAGAAAAGAGAAAGAAATTGTGTATAGATAAGAAATCCTGTGCATACTAGTCGATGGCAGGTCCATGAAGGACAGTGGAGTGAGAAATAAAAAAACCCTGTGAATACTAGTCAATGGCAGGTATATGACGGCGGAGTCCGAGAAATTCCGTGGAGAAAGTAGGACGGCGGAGTCTGTGTGTACACTTAAATTCCGTGTGTGAATGTTTGCGCAAACCGTATGTAAAGTGAGTGAACGGTGTGATTGGGGATTACAAATACCACTTGGTATTTTATCCGATGTAATACAGTAGGGTTGTACACAGCAGACTGGTGTGGATGCAAAGGCAATAATTCTCCACCTGAAAAGGTTGAATTGAGAATTACCACAACAGGAAATTTGAGTTGCTGTCCTACTGATGAGAAACCAGTTTTTAGAACACCTTAGGTGTTGACAAACTGGTCCAAATTTTCTAAAATGGGGATATTAGGTAGTAAAATAAAACCCAGGGATACGCTGCAGTGTAGAGATTGGAAGTTCATCGAAAAACAGGATCCTGATAAAACTCAGTATTTAGATACATGGATAACTGAACATGGCTTTAATGGTCAGTTAAATACACAAAAAATAGCCGCATTGCAGGGATCAATCATAGGAAAGACGAAAAAGACCCCAAAAAGATGAAGAAAAATGGCTTTGAGGAAACAGAATATTGGATGAGGGTAGCCTTAAAAAGAGAAGAGGGATACAGGAAACAAAAAGAGAATGAAAACAAAATAAGCAAAGGAAAGGAATGCGAAAAGTCAGATAGAGCAAATTACACTGAAATAGGAAGAGTAAAACAAAAGGATGATGAGACTTTTGAGCAACACAAAGTGAGAATGACAGCTGTGTTTAAAAATCACAGCGGGCTACAGGAAAATGGTAATGTAAATGGGCCATTTCAACAGCAGTTGAAGAATGCTTTACATGCAGGCTCAAGAGAGGTAATTCATAAGTGGGTAAATAAACATTTCATTTGCCTGCCAACAGGTACCCTGGAGGAGTATGTAAATCACGCCCTCCATGCTGAGAAGATAGAAAATAAAAAGAAGCAGAGGTCTATAGACAGGACAGGTCAGGTAGGACAGGTAGGAGAGGAGGTCTTTTATCGAGGTGGAAAGGGCCGGTAGCTTTAGAGGACAAAGGGGCAGACGACAGAGAGGAGGAAGAATAGGAAGAGGAGCAAACAGGCAAAATACATCAGGCTGCTGGCGTTGTGGTAAAGAAGGCCATATAGCAAGAGATTGCCCTGAGAAAAAGCAACCTTCAGCATGACTAGGATAGGAAGCATCTAAACAGGATTTAGAGGCTGATCAAGGAACAGATGAGTTTCTAGATGAAGAGGTCCTCCTAAATTTACAAGAGATATTGGCCTTTGATGAAATAACTGAGCTGAAATAACCTTATTGGTAAATGGGTCACCAATTACCTTTTTATGTGACACTGGTGCATGTAGGATTGCTTGTAATAAATTAATTCCAAATGATAGAGCAAGAGAAATGTGTCATAGTCAGATTTGCAAGTGGAAAACTGTCTAGAGTAAAAGAATTAGAACCTGTGTGGTTGAGGGACCCAGAAGGACACTGAGTTGGTTGCATGAATTGAAATTAGGTTTACTTTTACAGAACAATGAGAGCCCAAGTTGTGGGGATGTGATTAATTTACAGAAAAAGATTATTGATGGCACAATTTATACTTACATGATCCGACAGACAAGGTATATCATTCTGATGATGGGTTTTACTTAATTGTATACTTGTGTCTTTTTCAGAAAGAGAGGAGTAGGTGTTGTGAAATCTTAATTGAATGAAGAAGTGAGCATGAGAAACCCTTGTAGGAGCATAGGTGTTTCCTGATTTTGTAGTTTTTGATTTGATACCTTGATAGTTTTGAGTGGCTTTGGTAAGGCTACAGTGAATTTGGAAAATTAAAAAAAAAAAAGGAGTGAGGAAAGTTTGACAGAGGGCAATGGGTATTGGTGTAATCGTAACTCATGAGTGTGCTGTAACAAAGAGTTAACAGCTCTTTGAAGTTAGATGCTCGTTCCCAAGTAGGGGGAGGAAGTCAGAGAGAGAGTTTGGTGATTGAAGAAGGTGTGACTTGAACAAATGAATAAGGATAAGAATTAGGTTCTGCTGTAAGGATGATTTGAAGAAATAAATATGTTATGTTTCATACTTCAGTTGATGATCTTTCTATTAAGGTAACTGTAGTTAGTAACTGGAATGAAATGCACAGATGGAAATGACACGGAAAAAAAAGATGGTAATTTGATAAGAAGGGCTAGTATTTACATTAGAAATAGAAATAGAAATAGAAATAGAAATCCCTTTATTGTCATTGTACTCAAGTGTGCAACGAGATTAGAGGGCTCCCCTCTCCAGTGCAATACAACAATAATACAGACAAATATATAAATTAGATAAATAAATAAGACTGAATAGGGCATATAGAAACACATCACAATGCTGTTTTGCAAGGTTAGGGTGGTCTCGTGTGTGTGTGAGAGTTCAGTATGGAGATGGCTCTCGGAAAGAAACTGTTTCTCAGTCTATTGGTCCTTGATTTGATGCATCTGTAGCGCCTGCCAGAGGGCAACAGGTCGAACAGGTGTGAGTTTGGGTGGGTATTGTCTTTGACGATGTTGAGAGCCCTTCTGAGGCACCGGGCGGTGTAGATGTCCGACAGCGAGGGGAGAGGGCAGCCAATAATCCTTTGCGCTGTTTTGACTGTCCTCTGGAGCCTCACTCTGTCCGCCTCAGTGCAGCCGCTGTACCAGGTGGAGACACAGTACGTCAGCAGGCTCTCGATGGACGAGTGGTAGAAGGCCAGCAGCAGCTTCCTGTCCAGGTTGAATTTCCTGAGGACTCTCAGGAAGTGCAGACGTTGGCGGACCTTCTTTACCACTGCTGTGGTGTTGTGACTCCAAGAAAGGTCATCGGAGATCTGTACTCCCAGGAACTTGAACGTGTGGACCCTCTCCACACACACGCCTTCGATGCAGAGGGGGGGCGGCAGCGTCTTGTTCCTCCTGAAGTCGACGACAATCTCCTTTGTTTTAGCAGAGTTAAGGTGCAGTCTGTTGTCCTTGCACCAAGTTGTCAGTCTCTTTACCTCCTCTCTGTAGGCTGTCTCGTAACCTTCCGAGATCAGACCGACCACTGTCGTGTCGTCAGCAAACTTGACGATGGTGTTGTTGCCGTGGGCCGGGCTGCAGTCGTAGGTGTAGAGGGCGTACAGGAGAGGGCTCAGCACGCATCCTTGGGGGGAACCGGTGCTCAGCATGAGGGTGGAGGACGTGTAGGGGCCGAGCAACACAGTCTGGGGTCTGTTGGTCAGAAAGTCCTTAATCCAGATGCGTGTGAGGGCAGGGAGGCCGAGAGTGTCCAGTTTGGCGACGAGGATGTCTGGGATGATCGTGTTGAATGCCGAGCTGTAGTCCACAAAGAGCATCCTTGCATAGCTCCGCTGTTGTTCCAGGTGGCCCAGTACAACATGCAGAGCAGTGTCGATGGCGTCCTCAGTGGATCTGTTAGCCCGGTATGCAAACTGGTAGGGGTCCAGAGTGGGAGGAAGGCAGTCCCTGATGTGCTGGAGAACCAGCCTCTCGAAGCACTTCATAATGACTGGTGTGAGAGCAACAGGACGGTAGTCATTCAGGTGGACGGCTGGTGACTTTTTGGGGACAGGAATAATGGTGGAGGTTTTCAAGCAGGAGGGGATGACTGCCTGAGCCAGGGAGCGGTTGAAGATCCTGCAGAAAACATGTGACAGTTGGTGGGCACATGCTCTGAGGACCTTGCCTGGTATTCCGTCGGGTCCAGTAGCTTTTCCTGGGGTTGACCGTGTTCCTCTACGATGAGTGGGGGGGAGTTGGAGCTTGAAGTGCGGGGGTGTGATGGTTGGGGCGAGTCAAAGCGAGCGAAGAAGCAGTTAAGCTCCTCTGCCAGCGATGCACTCGGGTCTGCAGAGGTCGTGCTGCTGCCACGGAAGTTGGTGATGCTCCGTAGACCCTGCCACACCTCCCGTGGTCTGTTACTGGCAAGGTGGGCCTCCAGCCTCCCCTTGTAGGTTGCCTTTGCTAGCTTGATGCCTTTGCTCAGGTCAGCACGAGCCACCCTGTACTGGGCTTTGTCGCCTGACCTGAAGGCAGCGTCACGGGCCTTGAGGAGAGCGCGAACCCTGCTGGACATCCAGGGCTTCGCATTTGGGAAGGTCCGTATAGTCTTTTGTTGGGACACAGTTTCCATGCAGAACTTGATGTAGTCCAGTACACAATGCGTGTAGACATCAAGGTCCTGATGATCAAAGAGGTCCCAGTTTGTGTCATGAAAGCAGTCCTGTAATTCACTCATGGCGTCGTCACGCCAGGTTTTCACAGTCTTTGTGGTAGGCCTGAATCTGCGCCTGAGAGGGGTGTACGCAGGTGCGAGCTGCAAGGACAGGTGGTCTGACTGGCCGAGGGGGGCGAGTGGGAGGGCTCTGTATGCGTGCTTGATGTTCGAGTACACATGGTCGAGAGTGTTGTCTCCCCTCGTCGGGCACTTGACATGCTGGTGAAACTCTGGGAGTACAGTCTTTAAATTGGCCTTATTAAAGTCTCCCGCTACAATGTGACCGCCATCAGGGTGCGCCCGCTGATGTTTATTGATGACGCACGCGAGTAGCGAGAGCGCCGTGCTAGTGCTAGCGTCGGGAGGGATGTAAACAGCTGCGAGAATCACTACCGTTAGCTCCCTCGGGAGAAAATAAGGCCGGCATTTAACGGACATGAACTCGATGTCGGGGGAAGAGTGCTTCTCGACGATCGTGCTATCGCCGCACCAGTTCTCATGCACGTAAACACAGAGCCCCCCGCCCCTCCTCTTACCGGTGTCCCTCGTCCGATCCGCGCGATGTAGCGAGCGCCCGGCCAGCTGGATGCTAGCGTCGGGGACGTCTGCGTGCAGCCAGGTTTCCGTGACGACGATCACACTGCTATCGCGCACATAGCGGTTTCCCAGGATTTGTAATCCCAGGTCGTCGATTTTGTGGACCACGGATCTGGCGTTGGTGAGGTGCAGACTCGGTAGTGGTTGCCTATGGGGCTGCCGTCGCAGCCGTTGCAAGACACCGGACCTGCAGCCTCGCTTCTGCTTCCTCTCTCTGCGTCGCCTGCGCCGCCTCCCGGTCCCGATGACCAGCCACGGTGAGCCGGGCAGCCTCGCCAGTTCGTTCGGAATTTTGCGATCATAGCAAAATTCCTCTGTGATGGTTATTTCGCATCGATATCCAATGTTCACGATGTCCTGGCGGGTATATCGATGTTGTGCCTCAGTTGATGCCAATAAGAGCAAGCAAACACTAATAAAAAGTAATAAGGAGCACTGTGAGGGGGAGCTGTTAGCCGCTGCGTCCATGCGCGCCGCCATCTTAACATCCAAGGAATTAAAGCAGAGAAGAAATTAGAGACTACAAATAACATTGATGTGTACTTGTTCACTTTGAGGTAGAACTGGTTGAAGTAAAATGAGTCATAAAGTTAGAAAAATAGGAAATAAAAATAAAATTAACATGCTTAAGATTAACAAATTATTGTAAAGTCTGAGTTCCAAATTATGCAGAAATTACTGTGCCACTGAGTAAAATGATGAATGAGGAAAACCTCTAAATGACATTGTCCTTACACTGGACTGATAAAGCATATTCAGCTTTTGTGAAAGGAAACAAGTGTTCGTATTAAGTATGGCACTGACCCTTTGTCCAGATGCAAAAGGCCTTAGTTTTAGTGTAGAAACATGGAGATAAGATGAAACCAATCGCATACTTCTATTCCAAACTAGACAACGTAGAATGTGCATTGAAGCACTGCATGAGAACAGTTAATGCAGTATCTATTGCTGTAGATATAAGATTAAGATAAAGATGGTCTTTTATTAGTCCCACAATCTGGAAATTGCAGAAACAAGTGCAACCATAGTTTTGTTCCATCCTCTGGTTTTGAGAGTACCACGTGCGGTTTCTGCATTGCTTTTGCTGATGAACATGACGTTTTTGTCACCGGCGGGACATTTATAGTGTATGAATACATTGTTATCAAAACCACATCTGATTATAGAGAGATGTACAACATTAAACCCGGCTGTCATTATTATGTCAGGAGGATGGTACAAAACTAGATTGTTATGAGTTAGTAGAAAAAAGTAACCAAAAGTAAAGGCATCAAAAAGATTCGCCTTCAGAAAACGGAGAAGTGCTATTTGTAGATGGAAATAAATAAATAAATAAATAAATAAAATACTGTAGTTGTATCAAATGACACTGGGAAAAAGAACTTAGCAGTTACTCCTCAAATTACTCAGCTCATGCAACAGAATTAGTATCTTAAACAAAAGCGTGTAAACTAAAGAGAGTAAATTGTGTTACTATTTACACATATAGTCGTCTTAAAATGTGTAGCGCATACATTGCATAAGTGTTTTCCTTGAATACACATTGCAGACAATACAGCTAAAGAAGCTGTTGCGGACATACACGTTTTAGTGATAGAAGTCCCAAAGTTAAACAAAGGCTTTGGAGGAAAATGGTGTAACATCGCTACGTGATCTCTGTATGACCAAACAATAATCTTTACAAATGGGCTGCTATATTGAGTCATGGGATAACACATGTCTCAACAGGGGAAATGGTGCATCAGATATTACGTTATTATACGGCTTACGGCTTTAATGCTTATTCGAAACATTTTTGTAGGGCATGTTTAACGTGTGCGAAACACAATTCACAAGGTAATTTGAGTCCACGCAGAGGACGCTTTCCTACACCACAATATCCATTTCAAATTATTCATATGGACTTATTTGATAAAAACCAAAGTGAAGAAAAAAAATAAAATAAATGTTTGGTCATCATAGATGTGAATTCGAAATGGTTAGAACTCTTTCTAACCAACAAATCCAGATGCATTGACAGTGGCAAAAGTACTTTGTAAGGATATCATTCCGAGATATGGTATTCCTGAAAATAATAAACAGTGATAATAGTACCCATTTTGTTAACTAACTTGTGAAAGAGATAGGAATGTTTCACGTTGATTTGAAAGATAATTGTGCTTACCACCCTCAAAGCTCTGGATTGGTGAAAAGAATGAACAAAAAAAAAAAAAGTGAAAAGGCTATGCATTGAGGAAACGGGGAGGCAGTGGACACAGTGTATGGAAATTAGTAAAACTGTTTGTAAAAACGACAAGCACTGTGACTTTCCATTGAATGTTATGCGAGTCGCCTCTCTGTCCACTTTTAAACCTCGCTTGAAGATGAATATTCGGGCCTTTGACTCAGCATGAGACTGTTGCTGTTCTGTTGTTTTTCTGGTATCTACTGTAAATGTGTTTATGTGAGTTAATTTGAGTTATATACAGAGAGTTGCACTGTATTGTATTTCATTGTATTTAGGACCGAGACGTTGTAAAACATTGTTTGGAAGGCCTTATAGAATACCTCAAATTTAAGAACAAATGGGAAATAGATGCTGAAGCAACTTTAGCTGACTACATGTGAAAAGTGTTAGAAAAACAAAGACAGGCACAAATTTAGAGTGGTGAGGATCTTTCTGTCTCCTAGCAGGGCACTAAACTAGTGGAGCCAGGAGACTGGATGCTTGAAAGACGTTTGAAGATAAGACATATGTAATTACCCAAGGGGGAATGCCATGTTTAGTTTTATTGACAGCTCTCACAGCTGTAAATATAGTAGAAGAGTCAACATTGGTTCATTTGACACATGTAAAAAGGTCATTTTGGTTGAAATCTCCTACAAAGGAGATGAGCGGAAGTCTGATGATAGGGTGGTCTTATTTCATAAGACACCAGACTAAGTAGAGGGGATATTTCAGACAAAATGACCCTGAAGTGGTTAAAAGCAGCTGTTCTATGTTGGATGTATACAATTTTATTCTGATATTTTTGTTGTTGTGTTATATGTGGGAACAACCCAGAGTTACATAAACAAACTATGATGTGACTATAGTACAATACCAACAGTAAGAATCCCAATTACTAATCAAAATGGATTTGCAAACACCAAGCAGATAATTGAAAAAAAAAAAGTGATGGGACATATTTGTGGAGCTTGGACGACATGTTGATAGATTTGAGTTGGAACCATGAGTAATACTCAAGTGGGCAACTATTGGTCCACAGAACAAAGTTACAGGAGAAAGTCTGTACTTTCGTGAAAAGATAGCAATTGGACAACGAGATATCCAAAATAAGCAAATGAAATTGTATTATTGATATTATATTAATGCTTATCTTGATAATACATGTATGGATTGGGTCAGCGTGTATCCTGTGACTAGAGTTGATGTAGATGAACATGTTTTCTATGATAGTTGCTCTTGAAAATTTAAATAGCATTAATGTTGCTGACAGAGCTAAGCGGTTAGGAATCTTTTCACCACCACTGTGTCTGGTTTTGATAGTGGTTGAAATAAACTTCAATCCACTATCAAGAGGGGAAATCTGGTGGTGGTGTGGATATGATAGATCATTTGATAAATCACCCAAAAATGTAAAAGGTTTTGAGACTTAGTGCATATCTGTATGTGTTTTTCATAACTAGGCCCTGCTTATAGATTATTGGTAGTTTCTGGAGAGTGCCATTTCACAAAATGTAATTGATTGATCGTAAATGGTATGTTTTATATTGTTTGTTAATAAACTGTGTGAACTGTCCAATGTCATGACAGGACATCGGTGACGTTAAAAAAGAGAAAGCAGAGTATCACGGCAAAAAAAAAAAAAAAAATGATTCAACATACATGGAAGCCATCGGTGTTCTCCTTAGTGTAAGTAAGTAAGTAAGTGTAAATTAACAGATCAAGTAACAGGATTTGAGTCCTCGAACGAAGAACAAAGAACGCAGACAGGTCAACTGCATCATCACAACGTGCAAAAATTAGGTAATTGGACGCAAAGTGGGTTTGAAACTGTGCATGAACGGCTATCAACCAATCTCTAATGGCATTCCGAAACAGGATGACTGTTGATGTATTGTTGGATGAGAGAGGTGGTGTTTGTGCTATGTTCGGTGAACAATGTTGCACATTTATTCCCAACAACACAGCGGTGGGTGGTCGTCTAACCAGGGCCATAGAGGTCTCAGGACTCTTCATGGTCTTCAACTGGTCTGTGTATATATATATATATACACATATATATACACATATATATATATATATATATATATATATATATATATATATATATTTGTTACTTTGGAATAAAGACATTAAATTGATGTAATTTTGTTTTAGAAAAATGCTGTAGTTTTTTTCTCTGAATACAACCTACAAACGGTTAAAAAGGACATTCTGAAATGTTTTTTTTTTGGGCTATCAAATATTTAGTTTGACACTCAAACCGCACACTATTCGTGTCAATTTGTTTGGTTCTATCTCCATGAGTATTTTTTTGTGGTGCATCAAAAGCGTGTTTTAACTTACTTAGGTAAGACAGGTTTAGTGGAGAGATGAGGCCAAACAGCATCACACATCTATGTGCAAGAGATGGCAACTGACAAAGAACCTTCACACCTACAATAACTGCCCCGATGTAATGTGGTGGCTGAAGATCCTCTTCCTCCCGGACAACAAACACCACCATGGTGCACTTGGCAGGCTCTTGATCCAATTCATCCTACAGACCACCATGATAAAAGACAAATTCATTAGAGTTATTTAGATTAATTTTTTTTCCACCATGAAAAAAAAACAAACAACATATATATGTGTGTGTGTGTGTGTGTGTGTGTGTGTGTGTGTGTGTGTGTGTGTGTGTTTATATATATATATATATATATATATTTTTTTTTTTTTTTGGAAGCATCTTTCAGGACACTCAAGGCCGCTGTACAGAGTAAAATACGAAAGTAAAAACACAAATACGGGTAGAAACACCAACACGTAAATCAAGCAGGATAAAATACAATAAAGTGGATGAGGGACATATCTGGAATTGGAGAGAGTAATTAAGGCGGAACAGATTGGTTTTGAGTTTAGTTTTAAACACAGGGAGGGTGGTGCAATTACAGAGGTCAGGTGGAGAGAGTTCCAGAGCTGGAGAACCGAATCGCTGAAGGCTCTGTCCCCCATGGTGGCAGGCAAGGGGTGGAGTGAGGAGGATGAAGACCGGAGAGCGCGGGATGGAGTGGGAATATGGATGATGTCTGAAAGGTAGGGAGGGGCGAGGTTGTGAAGAGATTTGAAAGTCATGTGTCATGTCATTATCCACTCCGCTTATCCGGTACAGGGTCACGGGAGGGTGCTGGAGCCTATCCCAGCTGACTACGGGCGAAAGGCGCACTACACCCTGAACTGGTCGCCAGCCATAGATTTGAAAATATATAGAAGAATTTTGAAAATGATTTGTTGATTGACTGGAAGCTAGTGGATCTGCTGAAGGATGGGGGGTTGATGTGATAGGTGGAAGGTGATTGGAATCCATTGCACATCCTTGAGGCACCCTAAAGCTCCCGTATGTCTGTCACTGAGTCTTGAATTTTTACTTAGTAAACTGAATTTGAGCATATGCAGTATTGAATTTTTGGTGAGGAGACCTTTTTTTTGAGAAATTAAAAACGCATTTTAAAGTCCTACATTCAAGTTTATTGGGATATAGTTCTCAACAAAAACATTATGATCGAAAAATTCAGAATCAAATTAAAAATATACAATTTATGTAATTCGAATTCAGTTTTTCAATTCAATAATTCAGTGTTCAATTCAAAACATTCAGGTTTCAATTCAAATATCAAAGTTAAGATATTCACATTCAAATAACCAATATTCAGATTTAGTTTCAAGTGGGACAAATATCAGACCATAGTCCAGCAATTAATCCAAACTCTGTGTCAAATTAAGTGATGATTGTACTGCCTTTATTATTTTAGAGGAGGAGTAATACCTGCTGCTGTATCTTCTAGTGCTGGACGATTAATCAAAATTTAAATCGTGATTTAGATTTCTTAATTTTGAAAATGTTCTAATTGAGGGAAAAATGTTTCAGATTAAGAAAGAGTTCAAACAAATTACATATGTTCAATTTGAGAGAACCTGGCTAACCAAGATGGAACTTTACACCCTGGAATTGAAGGAGATACTTGGAAAAAAAGGCCGAGTTACTGGCACTGAAATAAGACCTATGCTCAGTTCACTCAGTCATGTAAGAGGGTTGTGTTTTATTACTGCAAATAGAATTTGCATCAAACTATTTTGGATAAGTCCATCATAAGCATTAACAGAATAAAACAATAAAAGATCTGTTAGAGCTTATGGATATCTTGCTATTTTTTTTATTTAAAGTTGAGATGCACTTTTTGGGATGTAAGCAATGCATATGTGAGCTTTTATTTATTTAAGACACTTAATCATCTTGTGTCTTTTTAAATAGCAAAACGTTGAAGCTGGAAGGGAGGGCATAATCCATTCCTTGATGAAATTCCTCGGACAGTCTGCAGAGGAACTCATCACGGACTACCAGGTAAATTACAACAGTATTACGTTTTTAAAGCTGCAATTAACTCATAGACTGTGCAGCAAACATTTTTATTTGTCACAATATTCAAATAAATTAATTGCTGCCAGTATGTGACCTGCTCTGGCTAAAGGGTTGGCATTTGGCAAAGGTTACTTTCGGGTAATTGACAAAATAAATCAGAAGGTCCAAAGTTTCGATTTTGAGATTTCTACAAAAATCCTATCCTTGAGGTTGAGGTTTCTATTTTAATTTCCGTTTTCATTGCCCTTTTTATTTATTTTTTGATTCTCATATATGCTGTTATAAACATGTAATGCAGATTGCAAATACTGTCACATATCACTGGTGTCCGGCTGAAACATGTTGTCATAATTTGAGTAATTTCATGTTTTTCTAGATCTAATCTATTGGTCAATCCACACGAGTGGGTGTTACTTGTAAATATTACTGACCAATCTCAAATGTTGAAAATGGTTTGCTCTCTTTGGATGATGCAGTGTTAATGATTGCAAAAACGTGCCATTGGAAGTCTCCTGCAAGGTGAAGATTCTGGAGCTTCTTGGATACTGCCTGAAGACAGCGATATTCAGAACTATAAAAAGCAAACACAAATTTGGGACATTATGCACCTAACCATGGATGTATATGCTCTTTCAGGAAGTCAGCAGAGAACAAGCAAAAGAGGACCAGGCCAAGCAAATACTGAAGGTCTATGTCAGGGGTGTCAAACTCATTTTTATGGACGGGCCACATCGTAGTTGTGGTTTCCCTCAGAGGGACTGTGAACCCATATAAATTGATTGGAAAGCCAGTTTTGAAATCAGAAGCTAGTAAGTAATTGTTCAACAATTTTTCAATTTATTTTAAAAGGGGAGGATTGGTAACAAATAATTGGCAATATCTCATATCTCAGTGTTGTTGTGAAGAAAATATGCTAGAAACAGGAAGTTGATGCAGATGATTTGCCCTTTGCGGGCAACATAAAATTAGGTTGTGGGCCAGATCTGGCCCCGGGCCTTGAGTTTGACACACGTACTCTATGTCTTCCAAGCAAGTGAGGGACAAGAAGACACATCCCATGCCTCTGTTTCCATTGTTGCTTAAGAAAATGAGGTTGTGGAAATGTTGCCAGTCTCCTGCTCATGGGAATTAACTATGCGCTGAACTTACTAAATTTGCAGTACCCGTTTGAGGTGCATCAGAAGCTCTTTCTTGAGATAGATGGCCTGAAACTTGCACTCGGAGTCCATTCCCTGACTCTCCATTGAATGTTAGGCAAGCCCCCTCTCTGTCCACTTTTAAAACGTTTTGAAGACACATTTTTATTCTTTAGCTTTCGACTCAACATGTGACTGTCGTTGTTCTTCTTGTATCTACTGTACGTGTTTTAATTTGTGTTCTAATTTCCTGCTAATTTATACAACACCGTATGAAAAACACTTTGTTACAGCTCCAACTATTATAATTGCAAGTTATTTGTACATGGGTATTTCTTGTTTCGTGGACTAATACTGTGCGCAAATGCAAATGCTCGGCCTTTTATCACAAAAAATGTCCGAAGGGCAAGATCTTAATTCCTCCTCTAATATAAAACCTTCCCGAAGAACAAATCGTATAATTCTAACTTGCTAGATTTAGTCCAATGCACGATACATTTAGGCTAACTCGACGTCGCTCCAGTCAGTAAAGCACGCTTTATAGTTCACCAAAATGCATACCGTGAAATTCTTACCTTGTTTATGCGACGAGGATATTATCCCGTAAGGAGTTACACTGACGCTGTACTGCTTCTTTTTGTATTTCTCTGTTCAGGTCGTCCCTCCCGCATTTCGCCCAAAGTCAGACGGGATAGGCGGCAGCACCTCCCCGCAAGCCAGTACAAGATAGGCGGTGTGGAAGATAAAGATAACACGTCCCTCCGTTTGGATCGGGTATTGTGTTTTCTTTAGAGCTTTTGGTTCGTGTGCACTGTGCAACACAGTCTGAGCGCAAATACAAATGCTCGGCCTTTTATAAATAAAAAAAAAATCCGAAGAACAAGACCATCCTCGTCTAATATAAAACCTTCCCGATGAACGAACCTTATAAAACTTGCCCTCCGTCACAGCAAAACAATTTCTGCAACAATTTCATAATCCATTTGTAAAAAGACAACGGTAAGATTTCGTCCAGTGTACGATCAGTTTAAGCAAACTGGGTTTAGCTAGTCAGTAAAACACTCTTTATAGTGTAGCAACGTTAGTAACGCTAAATTCTTACCTAGTTTATGAGACGAGTGCTGTACTTGACTATTTTTTGTAATTTATTTTTTTTTTTTTTTTTTAATGCTTTATAGAGCAAATTGCACCTATGACAGTTGTTATTACCACAGAAGCCATCTCAAATGGTTGCAAACTCTGAGGGTGACTTTGAACCGGAAGTCCCGCCTCAATCGTCATCTGATTGACAGCGGAATCCTGGAGCCAGAGAAGAGAAAAGAATCAGACACGAAGTTGAAGAAGCGGAAAAAAAATAAACATCGAATCTCCAAGTTCTCGCAACGAGGGTGACTGTTGGGTTCTGGAGAAGTGACCGGGAGATGGAGAGCCCCGTATTTTGGTCTTGGTAAGAGGGTAACTCACTTGATGTTGACGAGGGAACCTATGCCGCTATGCTATATACCGGCGTGAGAAAACTACGGCCCGGGGGCCACATGCGGCCCGTTAAACGTTTTAATCCGGCCCGCCGAATTTGAAAAAAAAAAAAAAAACCTTGTTAATGTTTTATTTTCAAAATAGTGTGGTTTTTCAAAGACAAGCTTTTGTTCACTTTCATTTAAAATTAAATGTATTTTTTTTCTCAGATGAGATGAGGTTACCAAAACACTCCATCCATCTGCTCCTGGTCCAGCCCCTCTGTCAAATTTTAGAACCCATTGTGGCCCGCCAATAAAAAAGTTTTCCCACCCCTGCTATATACTATAAGCTATGTTAATGTCGTCAGGCCATTATAGAGTATTTCTTCTGACATTTTGAAGGAGAAATAATACTCAACGTTTTATTTTTTTATGATGTTTGAGGCATTCTGACTGAAATACAGTTCAATTGAGGTTACCAGTAGTCATTTCCATTACCTGTCAATGTAAATTAGAATGTAACTTACTACAGTGAACCCTCGGTTATCGCGGTTAATGGGGACCGAGACCACCCGCGAAAACTGAAAATCCGCGAAGTAGCGGCGCACCTTCAAAAATGCTTAAAAAAAAAAAAGTGCGAAGTAGCGGCGCACCTTCAAAAATGCTTTAAAAAAAAAGTGCGAAGTAGCGGCGCACCTTCAAAAATGCTTAAAAAAATAAATAAATAAAATAATAATATATATATATATATATATATATATATACGGGTAGAGAGAGAGAGGGTGAAATTCATGTTATAACAAAAAAAAAAAATTATTAAAACATTTTTTTATTCCCCAGCCATTATTTTTGTATTTATTCAATTACTTCTTTTTGTATTTATTTAATTACTTCGACTTTTACCTGCTGGTACGCCGTCCGGTGTGCCCTGGCATTCTTCATTTATTTATTCATTTATTCATTCATAACTGACAGCCTCGCGCTCCGCTCATGCCCGGGCGGGAGGGGTTCCTCTTCGGCTTAACAACCACGCACGCCGGCCGGTCTCCTCCGGAGCTCTCGCACGGTCCCGAACGGAGCGAAATGTCGCCCCGCTAGTGCCCGGGCGGAAGTTGTTCCTCTTCGGCTTAACTGCCACGCACGCTGGCCGGAGCTCTGGTACGGTCCGAACCGCGCGAAACGTCGCCCCAAATCGTGCCCGGGGGAACGTGCTCTTCTTTGTCCACTCTCCTCTTCGCCCACGTTCTTCTTCGGCGGACGCCGGCCGTCTAACCACTCCAGCGCCCCGTCGTGCCGCTCGGCGAAACTACAATGCCCCCGAATATTTTTTAGACCCGCGAAGCACTGAACCCGCGAAAGGTGAACCGCGAAGTAGCGAGGGTTCACTGTATTGCAACCAGATACCTATAAAATGTCATTTAATTTGCACTGTTTTGATCGCCACTGTTTTGCTCATTGAACAACAAATGAAAAGATGAATCATACACAGTGTTTGTAAAGATAATTGTCAATGTTTTATTAAATGAAATTCCAATGTAAAATTGTGTAATATTGTGTTATATAATGGGTCTACAACATACATTTCTCACAGACAAGTAGAGCTTTTTCTCATGAAATGTGTTGAAAAAAAACTAACATTTGAACATTGTTTTGCGTTACAACATCCGTGTTTACTGGTCATAAATTATTAACTTAAGTTTAATATACACTACACGAGCTGGGTAGCCACCACGCCTCAACCACCATAACAAGTTCGCTAACCCTTTAAGTCGAACGAGGTAGCTAACATATCGGGTTCAATTTGTACCAAAAATATGCTGTTGTGCCTTGTGTCTCTGTATATGTCGTCATGACGTGTCATTTGACAAAGCCTTGTGTCGATGTTAGTTGTCGATGTAACAGTCTTATGTTAGATGTCAATGTATGTCTATGTTAGATCTCAATGTGTCGATGTTAGATGTCAATCTATGTGTCTATATTAGATGTGTTTATGTTAGATGTCTATGTAAATGTTTGTTAGATGTCGATGTGTGTAAGATGTCTATGTAGAGGTTGGTTAGATGTCGATGTCTATGTAAATGTTTATGATGGATGTCGATGTGTCTGTTAGATGTCCGTGTTTGTTAGATGTGATTGTAATGGTTTATGTTATAGACGTCAATGTAAGTGTCAATGTTAGATGCCCATGCATGTTTGTTAGATGTCGATATATGTGTCATTGTTACATTTCAACGTAAATGTTGTTCGTGCAAGTTTCCAGTCCTCCAGCCACGTGACATCATGTGCGTCAAAGTGATAACTCGTACATTTCACGGAGGGAAAAAAACCAGACACCATTGGTAGTTTTGACCGGGAAAAAAAAAATCATTTATTTTTTTCGAACACCTCATGTCTCTTTCAGCGTAAGAATAAACATGACACGACCAAAATAAAATATACCAACACAGGCAAATATTTAAGGAGCACTCAAGAGATACACTTCAGCTCATTTAATCCCACCTATTTTTACTAACGCAAACCCTTCAATTCTAGCGCCCACAGAATAGTGTGCTATAATGCTATAAAAATATGGAGCCTTTACCTGACAGCGTTTGAATATAACTGAATTCCCATTGCTCACGAAAAACTGAGAAACTAAGAACAAACATTTCAAGCACAAGCTTGACTTGACTTCAACAGTTCTATTTTTTCTTTCGTGACAGCTCAGACATCAAAATAATGCTTTCCTTCTATAAAATAAAAACAGCATGACAAAAGGTGCTGAAATAAACTATATACGGAAGTGCGTGAGTGACAGTGTGTGCATGTGTTTTTGCAACGCATGTGTACACCCCGCCATACAAATTACACAATTCGTTGGGTATGTGGTATACACTTAAAAACAATTGCCTTGGAGCAAGTGAACACAACACGTCTCACACTGTATACATGCTGTAGAAGGGCTGGGCGATATGACCTCAAATCAATATCGCGAGAAATCGAGCAATTTTACCTCAATAACGATAAATGCACAATAAATTCCCACGTGGACTAAAATCAAAATAAATGCAGGAATTGCATATTGACTGTTTTTTTTATTGACCAACTGGTACACTTTACTTTCAATGAAAAATAAAAGTACAAAAATCATTTGTATGAACATTCCAAATAGCTTGCAGGGTTCGCGGTTAACTTTAAAAACTGCTTGCCCATAGGGCAAGTGCCACTAAAATTTGCCTTGCCCGAGTGGCCAAATTACTTGCCCGACTTGGGCAAGTGACAATTTTTTTTCTCTAAGAATAAAATGTTTATGGTTGTAAAATGTGCGCCACAAATGTAAATAAACATATAATCTGATAAGCATAAATTAATCTTGTTTTCATCATCAACCATGAAACCCTACTCACAAGAGCAAATGTATCATCCTGTGCAGTTATTGAAAATGTTAATTGTAGTTTTAATAATTAACAAATCTGCATGTTAAATTGGGAAAATGATATTACAGCAATCCAGATGATCAATTTTAAGTCCAGGAGAGCGTATTAATTGAGGAATCACATGAGTAAATTATGAGTGTGGCAAATTTGTGTATTCCTTTAAGACCAGTGCCTGTGGTGCTGCCTCCATAAGTTTCATAGCATAAACAGAACACAGTCACTGACACTATGTCAGGTCACATCATGGAGCTAATGAATTAACAGCCAATAATCAAATATTACTCCCTTCCTTACTCACAACTGAATTGTCTACTTAAAAATATTCGAGCTATTTTAGTCATGTCAGAGGAATCCGAAATGTTCGGATTTGAACGAACTCGTCGCCACTCGTAAACATGCGCAGAAGGTAAGAAAACTTCCGGCTGTCAATTTTCGGCCAAAATATCGTAGGTTTTTGTTGTGTTTTTCAAACTTCAAATGAGGATGCTACGACAGCGAGTTCCAATACTGCGGGATTTATTGACGTCCACTTTAACTCGACATTCACTGAACTAACTGATCCCCGTAGCGCCCGCCCATTACCCCCGATAAGGCCAATGGACCATACCAAAACATAAGGGGTTGTCTGGGTTAAACCATCACCATACAGTGCACACAAACAGATCACACCACCGTTTTCGTCAAAATTAAAGATATTTGGCTGCTTTAAAAAATGCTTGCCCGGTCGGGCAAGTTGCCCATAATTTTACCTTGCCCGTGGCCAAATTTCACTTGCCCCGGGCAATCGGGAAGCGGTTAACCGCGAACCCTGAGCTTGCTTTGCATGACTTGAACAATGTCACAAAGAAAAAGGGTACCTCTTGCGAAATCTTTTTCTGCAAATAGATTGCGCCAAGATGCTCTCATGATGTAAATAATGGCAAATAAAAAAACGCGAAATAAAATGAAAGAAAATGTCAATGCAAGCCAAATAAACAAGTGGGTATTATCGGGGAAAATGTGCCGTCTCGAGTACTCTGCTGCGCAGTCGCCACTTGTCATCTATGGAATGCACAGTTAGGCTCAATCAGGGATCCATGTTGCGACCCGACCACAAGTCGGATGTAGATGCAAAATGCTTGACATGTCTAAGCTCCCGGCCCGATGTAGTCCATATCGGGAAATACGGCTTTCATGAAGCGTTTAAATCCTGTGCGCGCCACGTAACTAGACGAGCTTTATCTTTAGCTATGTGCTAGGCTATCGCGTCCACCTCTGAGACGTTCTCTCGTATGGTGTCGCCTCCGTTCATGGGCTGTTGTCACTTGTCGAACCTTGCTTCTCACTTTGAACTTTCAGCACAGCATGGTTGTGTTGTGGGTGGTGAGAAAGCTTCTGGATTTGAATCGCCAGCAACGAGAGCGACAGACGGGTGGAGTCACATGACTAGAGGCGCTGTAGCGGTCTTAAAGGGGCATGAACATTGCCGCAGACAAAAGGCTTTTCTTTTTTTATTCATCGAATTTTCCGACATGGGCAAAATGATTTCGGTCATTGTAATAAATTTCGGTAACGGTAAATTTTCGGTTTATCGCCCAGCCCTATGCTGTAGCATGGCTTTCTTTGCCGTGGGTGTCAAATATTTTACTTTGTTTTCAGAGTGCTTACAGACCTCTTGGTTTTGCCTCAAAATAATTGTCTGCAAAGCAGTCTGTGCCATCCGCATCATTGATGTGCAGGAGTAGCTTGTTGGTAATAAATAGCTGCAAGAAGTCCGCTGTTTGCCGCAGCATCCAGTGGTCCAGCGCTCGCAGTGAAAGTCTTGTCTGGCAGCCCGAACCATCCCCAAACATTTCGAGATGCACGCCCACTAAATTCCAGAAATATAAACATGGACAAACTTGACATTCTTCCAGATTCTGTCTCTTTGCATTGTTTTGAAGTTACTCCTGCAACTTTTCCACTTCTTCGATCCTCCCCATTGTCTGAAAAAGAAGTGTATATTTTGATTTGAAATAATGACCTCAACATACCAATACATTTGTTTATCATCTGAACTGGATTATTTTGAAACAACATTTGGGATGGACATCTGGGATTTGTTGTTGTGTATATTCAGAGTAATCCTTTTCTTGTATATAGCTAAAGCAATAGTCGCTGGCCTTGAAAATGGGTACAAGACTTGACCAAATTAAGATGCCATAAGGTCTAATTTGCCCCTTCTCTACCACAACCGATTTAGAGGCCATTAGTAACAGATTTGAGAAGACCACTTTTAAAGATATGAAGCCAGAGCTCGGCACCGGACCCATTTTTATTATTTATTATAATTTTAATGTATTATTGAGCAAATGACACAATATGTCAGTAGTGATTACCACAGAAGTCATGTCAAAATAGTGCAAATTCTGAGGTCGACTTCAAATCAGACAGGCGGAGACGAGCGCCAGAGAAGAGATGAGAATCAGAAGAGATGTTGAAGAAGCTAATAACAAAAAAAACAAAAAAACACATCAAATCTCCATGTAGTAGCAACGGGGATGGCTCATGGGGTCAGGAGAAGTGAGCGGGAGATGGGGAGTATGAGGTGCCGTTGGGGACAAAAGTCAGGAATCGCTTCACACTTCTGAAATGCACTCTTACACACCAGTGAAATTGTTGTTGCTCATGCATACTTATGAAACGCTATCATACATACGAGTGAAACGCTCTCATACACACTAGTGAAATAGTTGTTGCTCATACACTCGTCAAATGCGCTCATACACATAGGTGAAACATTCTCATACACACCAGTGAAAGGCGCTCAGGCACAATTGTGAAATTATTGTTATTCATAAATACAACTGAAACATGCTCATGCCCATACACGAGTGAAATGCTTTCATACAAACACCCACACTGTTGAAAATGCTGTCATGAACACAAGATCGCTTACAAATACTAAAATGTAAAAATTAATCATTTATTTAGCAGGGATGCATGGTGGGCGACTTGTTAGCACGATGGTCTCACAATGCAGAGGTCGCGGGATTGATTCCGGCTTTCCTGTTTGGAGTTTGCATGTTTCCCACACGCCTGCGTGGGTTCTCCGGTTTCCTCCCACATTCCAAACACATGCATGGCAGGTTGTTTGGACACCCTAAATTGGTGTGAGTGTGAGCGCGGATGGTTGTTTGTCTTTGTGTGACCTGCGATTGGCTGGCAACCAGTTTAGGGTGTACCCCACCTACTGCCCCAAGATAGCTGGGATAGGCTCCAGCACCCCCCGCAACCCTTGTGAGGAGAAGCCGTACAGATAATGGATGGTGGGATGGCATTCATAATGGACGGCCGCCACGGTGGGCGACTTGTGAGCACGATGGTCTCACAATGCAGAGGTTGTGGGATCGATTCCGGCTCCGGCCTTCCTGTGTAGAGTTTGCATGTTCTCCCAAGCCTGCGTAGTTTTCTCTGAGTTCGCCAGTTTCCTCGCACATTGCAAAAACATGCATCCATTTACTCTGATGCCAATGTTTTCTGTACCTTATGGCAGATTTTTCTCTTTGCCGAAGACTATTAGCACTTGTAGAGCGAGGACCTGTGCCACAGTCGTCAACTGCACCCTAAAATCAGATCATTTTGTATTTTAGACATTACACACTACACAGTTAAAGATGGTCCAAAAAAGAAAAATGGATTAATGTATTTCAACTTACATAATACTCTTTAAAGAGCTGACCAGCTCATTCCCAGAGGTACGTATTGGGGCGTATTGGTCGTCTTTACAGAAGACTCCAGGAGGTAACTCAGGTTTGACCTTCAGCCACAACAGAGTGTTGGGTGTGAGTGCTTCCAAGTCGTTGAGGTCGGAAGATGTCCTTGTGATAGGCCTGCTGTTTATAACTGCTTCAGCCTCACCAAGCAAGGTATATTGACTTTCTTCACCCGAAATTTGTTCTTTTACAGTGACATTCAGGATTTTTCTCACAGACCAAATAAGTCGCTCACAGCTTCCTCCGTGGTGGGAACCTGCTGGGGGATTGCTATGCCACTGAATACCTTTTTGCAGCAAGTGTTTCTCGATTTACTTAGTGTTCCATTCTTTGATTGATTTCTTCATTTCACTGTCAGCTGATCTAAAGTTGGTTCCGTTATCAGAATACATCTCTCTCACTTGTCCTCTTCTGACAAGAAATCTTCGGATTGCGTTGAGACAAGCATCTGTGTCACGTGAAGATGCAATTTCCAGATGTACGGCTCGTACAGCGAGACATGTAAAAATCACGCCGTATCTCTTTACTTGTCCTCTAACCCTACTTACTTAGAATGGACCAAAATAATCAACGCCAATTCTCTTGAAAGGCGGATCGTCAGGTAGCACTCTTCTGATGACTCTAGCAGCTCGAGGTATCCAAAACTGTTGATGCAGATTAGCCATCATGTGGTTCCTTCCAGCGTGAGCTGTAATCTCATGAATGTATCTCAGGACTAGCTTTGTGTTATGTGAATCCTTGGCAAGATGGCTTGCTGTTTTGCTGTTTCAGGCATGGCTGCGTGGCTCAACTGTCCACCAACCCTCATGACACCATCTTGAAGTACTATATTGAACTTGTAAAGTGGGCTACTTTTCTTCACCCTTTTTTGTTTTTCAAATATGGCTAAATCTTTTTTGAAACTTCGCCTTTGACAGTATTTCACAAGTTCTCTTTCTGCTTTATCCAAGTCGTCGCAGGTCAAATACTTTCCTTTGACAGTTCTCTTGAATAAATTCATCTTGCCTTCTTCACCTAATGTGATTAACTCCTTTCTATTTTCCTTTACTCTGTCAGTAAGTCTTTCAGCTTTAGAAACCAGGCTACGGCCTGCTTCAATGCTGTCCAAGACGAATAATGGTTCATCCACTGGCCCAGAGAATCTTTGGGCTACAGTGACTGAATTACATGCACTTGAGTCACTCATTTGACCTCCAGGTCATTAATTGGTAATTTGAAGTGGTTTTTGTGTTTAACTAAATTCCTGGACACTGCCTGATTTTTTTCAGAGCTGTACAACCACTAGAAAGGGTGGTTCCCACAATGTGAGTTTTGCTCAGGTGGCCCAACAATGTCACAAAAACAAGTAGGGGTGTGTGTGTGTGTTTGTATAAGCTACATGTTGGGGACCAACATCGGACAGCACACCCACTGTAGGGGACCAAAATTTTTGTGGGGACCAAAAATCTGGGCCCCACAAAAAAGAGCATTGAATTCAGTGATAAGAAGCTCAGGGGGAGGTCCTGTCAAAGTTTCAGGGCTTCCCAGGAAGGTCACAAAAACAAGACGAGTGTGCTAGAAATGTGTGTGCGGAAAAATTACTCAGGATCGCTGTCTAGTGGTCGGTCCCGGTACTGCACTTACGCACACTTCACACACTCGGCTGGTCTGCGCATGTGCAGGACAGTCTGCTTTATGTCAGGCAGCCACCCTCCCCTCCCCCACAGCCCAACCCGAAAAATTGAGATGTTAGTTAAGTATTTATTCCTATTATTGAGTGAGATTACATATTTTTACTTGGCAGCTGGCACAACAGCTAAGCTTGGAGCACAGTTATTGCAAAATAAAATAAATAAACAGTAACAACAATAACGATTGTTAATATTGTTATACTTTATAGCGTAACCTATTTATACTAATTTTCTGTATGCAATTTCAAGTGCAACTAATATAGTTGTGCATATAGATAGCCACCAAACTCCATACATTAGATAAAAATAAGAGCCACGATGTTAACCAATTAACAGTTCAAGAAAAAAGCAGACATCCAAGAACTTGCTTTGTTACTTTTGCGTGGCCAGAACTACAAACCCCAAAGCAGAGCAAACCCAAAACATCAGAGAAAGTACAATACTTTTGTCAAGGAGTGGTGCTGCTGCTTTGCGATCGCTGCCACCATAGTGAACGCGCTACCACATTCGTGCACACGCACACATGCCACACACCTGTTTTCCACGTCCTGTCAGTCCACTCCGTCGGTCCACATTTATTTCGTTGGTCAGCCATCACGGTTGGGTGCGCACTAGATCGCTGTTAAACCATCTTCTACGCCACAGTCCTCGTGTTCAACAAACATTTCTCCCGAACTCGCCTACCATGCACAACTCTCCACTTTCAAACCGAGCGCCGCTGTTACTTCCGGGTTTTTAGCGCCAAGCACTTGACGCTAGCGTGTGACGTCATGGCGAAATACTAGGTTTTAAAATAAAAATTTTCTTTTTTTTGTACAGTCTAAGTGCATGGGGTTATGATAGATCGAATGAGTATACCTTTATGTACTCACTAACATTTATGTTGATCATAAAATGTTGTTTTGATGAAGAAAACTGTTATTTTTTAGAATCAATTGGCTTAGGGCACTTGGGCAAACTACGGCCCGGGGGCCACTTGTGGCCCGTTAAACGTTTCAATCCAGCCCCCCAAACTTGAAAAAAATTAAATGAATAAGCCTTGTTAATGGTTTATTTTCTAAATACTGTGGTTTTTCAAAGACATATATATTGTTGTAATGCTTTTGTTCACTTTCGTTTAAAATTAAATGTATTTTAGGACTCATTGTGCCCCCCCCCCCTCCCAATCAAAAAGTTTGCCCATCCCTGGCATAGTGGATGGGCCGAGGAGTTTAAAAGGCACACATCATGCATTTTTCAGTCAGTTTTAGCCAGGGCTTGGTATGGGGAAGACCAGCTGGTTTACATGTAATCATTAAATTTTCCCAAGTTTTATTTAAGTTAATTGGACAAAACAAAAAAACGCAATATTCTTCTGCCAGAGAGTATGTAATATTCTTCTGCCATTTTATTGTAGAGGGCCATTTTGAGCCCCTAACAATATTATTCAACCAAGAGATCATGAGTCGTCGCCCACTTACTTTCTGAAGTCAGCTGGGATGTCACGGCTGTGACCCTCGTGAGGATAAAGTGGTTCAGATGGAAAAGTAGGACTAAGGGCTTTTTCTCAGGTTTCCATGCGCAAATCCATGTATATTAGGTTAATTGGAGACTCTAAATTCTCTACTCATCAAATGACATTCGTGACCCTGATGGATAGATAAAATAGATTATTAATCTGCCATGGGAAGTCCAAGGTGTCTGGTAGAAAGAAATGCATTCATACACTCATTACACAGTCAACCAAGCAAAGACACAAAGCCTAGGGCAGGGGCGGGCAAACTTTTTGATTGGAGGACCACAATGGGTTCTAAAATATGACAGAGGGGCCGGACTAGGAGCAGATGGATGGAGTGTTTTGGAAACCTCACCTCATCTGAGAAAAAAAATACATTTAATTTTATATGAAAGTGAATAAAAGCATTCCAACAATAATATTTGTCTTTGAAAACCACAGTGTTTAGAAAATAAAACATTAACAAGGTTTATTCATTAAATTTTTTTCAAGTTCGGCGGCCCGGATTAAAACTTTTAACGGGCCGCATGTGGCCCCCGGGCCGTAGTTTGCCCTCGCCTGGCCTAGGGCATAAACACATACATGTAATATCCAATCCGCTTATTCTCACAAGGATAGCGTGCTGGAGCCTACCCAGCTGTCAACGGGCAGTAGGCGGGGCACACCCTGAAGTGGTTGCCAGCCAATCGCAGGGCACGCAAAGACGAACAACCATCTGCGCTCAAACTCACTCACAAATGCAACCTCCACACAGGAAAGCTGGGTCCCGGGATCGAACCCTGCACCTTGGGACTGCGAGCCGGATGTCCTAACCAGTCTTAACTCATTAAATACCAGCCATTTTCACTGGAGCAACCCACTCAATCCCAGAGTTTTCCTGGGTTTTGACTAATATTGCAAGGCCCACAGAATATTGTATTCTAATGCTATATAGACATGGAGCACACCCGAAGAAAGATGAGACTCTCTTCTTTCAACAGAAAAAAAATGTTTGTTCCTATCTTTTTCCATTCTTGAACAATCGGCATTTGAAAATAGCTAAATTTCATGAAAACTCCAATCCCTGGGGAAAAAACTGAGAAAATGAGCTTTTTGTAAACTGATGCATTTTGACCATAATTTGAACTTTGACACTATTATTTATGGCTTTTATGACACCTCTAACATCTAAATAATGCATGCCTTCTATAAAATAACAAAAAAAAGCACAAAAAATATGTTTTTGATAAAATAAATTTATTTGCACATAACACTAAACGACTGAACTGTTGAACTATGTACAAAAATGAAATACATCAGTGTCATACATACTTTTTTTTTGTGTGATATAAAATAAAACAGTTGCCTTGATGCAAGGGCACACAACATAGTTCACACCACATTCTTGTTTCACTCCGTTTGCCTTTGCGCAAACAGACCCGACACTTTCGTTGTGGTCTGGCTTTGCTGGTCCGTGGAAAATAGGCGAGCTTGTGTTTGTCCACTGGGGTTTGTGTGAAAATAATTGTCTGGGAAGTGATTGCTGGCATCCGCGATGTGCTGCAGAAGCTCATCCGTGAGAAACAGCTGCAGGAAATCAGCTGGCTCCTCAGACTCCAAATGGGCAGCGGCATTCAGTGGTCCAGGGGTTGCTGTAAAGTCGATTTTCCTCGGTTGCCATCCAGTGTGACGCCATCCGGAACCACTGCTTCCTGATGCACAACCTGTAAATTACAGAAATATAAACAATTGGAAATATATATTTATTGCTGCATTTTATTGCTGGCGTGTGAAGTTTCATATTATAATTTACCTTTCTTTACACCAACAAGACGAGGAGGAACTTTCTTGCCGCGGGATGCACAATCTGTGAATTTTAGAAAGTATGCATGATTACCACACCATTCAGTATTGTTGTTTCCTCGTCGGGGAGGAGATACGCTCGCGTCTAACTGCACATTTATGCGACATTTTCTGCCCGCAAGATGCATGATATGTACAATAAAAGCATGAGGGGTAAAACCACATGTTCAATGGTAACTTGCGAGCGCTTACCTCCTCGTTCGGGGGGATCTGGTGAGGACTCTCAGCTGCTTTGGCTATTGTCCGAAGGCAGGCGATGCAGGCCGCAAGGCACGCGCACCCTCTTTAGACGCCTGTTTGTTGTGACGACGACGAAGCGTCATCCTCTCAACCAAAGCGTCTCCATCGCCTTGATGCTTTTAGGAAGCTTTTTTTTACAAAAACGCATTCCTCGATCGTCATTTGCTTGGAGGATTTCATTGCTAACGCTACTAATGCGACTGCTGCTAGTGCTGCCGATGCTGCTGCTACCCACGCTGCTCTCCACACTTATAAGTCTACCCCAGGATCCCGCCCCCCATTTGTACCTCTGGCGCAGATTCAAGGCGGATCTTTTGCACCTCTGCCCCCTGCTGGGTGATTTTTACATGATTCACAATGCGGACAAGGCTGATTCTCAGTCAGAGGTTGCATCAGACCCTTATGTACACTATGACGTAAAAAAGACAGGAAACGTACTTATACGTCTTTGGTAGAGGGCGCCATTGCATTAAAAGACGTCTTTGTACGTCTAAGGGAGTAAATGAGTTGAACAAAGTACAGGGTCCTTCACCTGACTACAGATGATCTTCTGGGGACTTTATTTGGTTTTAATCACTTTTGGGGTCTGTATCTATGCACACTCCCTGGTTTTGCTACCTTCCCGGGTACCACATACACACTGCTTAGTTTCTCTGCCTTCGTGGGTACCACATACATATTGCTTGGTTTCTCTGCCTTCCTGGGTACGACATACACACTGCCTGGTTTTGCTACCTTCCTGGGTACCAGTCACACAAACGTCAGACGACTCAGCACATACCGACTGTCTCAGCACTACACACTTTCACTCCAAGGCAGTGCTGTGAACCAACTTACTGACAAGAGGTAGTATTTAGAATTTTAAAAAGTGCTTGAAAGGTTTTGTTCATGTAAAACCAACAGATTATGACATTATTATTATTATTTAAATCAGTATTAAACAGCATCAGCATAGGTTAAAGATATTATACAGACTATATACGATAAAAAAATACTAAACCACCCTTGCTTTTCCGTCATTTCTTGTATAAGTTAACACACAGATGTATAACATTTGTTTATACAAATATAACGATTAAAAAGTAGCTGATTAGAGTTTTAATTTTGTATTCATTAATCTGTAATAAAAATGGACATATTTTGGTTAATAAAATTAACAAGAAATAAAAGTAAAGGGTGTTCTAATACTTTTTTCAAGATTGTCCTAACATACATTTAATGTTTACAGTATATGTCTTCGGAAGAAGCGCAGCATTAGATTTTTTTTTTTGTTCTCTCTCTTTGACTTCTGAATTTGAATTTCTGTCACAGATGTGCTTGAATTCTATTTTGGATGATTTGTGTTAAACTGCACAAATATTTGAAGAGCCATAGAATTCAAGAATCACACCAGTGCTGCTACTCCTCCGAACGGGTGAACGCCCTTGATTAACAACCTGCGTTGAGGTGGCTTTTGAGATTCGTGGTGTGGGAGAAAAATCTCTGAAGGCATTCTTAGACTTCAAGAGAGGGTCCACAATTTTCAAAGATTCACTTCCGTCTGAATCAGAGGCCTCACTTGTATCCGGAATATATTCATCTCCACTGTCATCTGAGTTGGAGTAATAATGCTTATCCATTCCAAAGTCAGCCTGTTTTTTTAATCTAAAAAACAACAACAACGAAATATAAAGGATAGAAGGCAGGAGACCAATAAAATATATGCAATTTGCTTGTAAGATTCCCTGAAATCTATATGGGTTGTTTACCTGTATACTTTTGGTCCTCCTGAGCCTTGGGATAGTAATATGGTCTGGGTCTGAGGCGCAAAGTTCAGGGGCAGGATTTGACAATGATTCGTCAGAATCTGTGTCGTTATTCCAAGGAAGATTCAGCCCATATTTTTTGTCCAAGGGAGGAGACTGGGTTGCATCAGAGTCCAAGAGAAAATTGAGAACCCATTAAATACTTAATCCCCAGAGGAATCTGCACAGAAAAAGGTCTTAATTCTATTTGAAAAAAAAAAAAAACTAAAATATTGATGAATGATATGACAAAATAATGTAATAACAAAATTAATTGACCGTAACAAAAAGCTCCCGGGAGGAAAACTACATTAAATGTTTTTTTAACAGGGCAGTGAAAATATTGGAAAATAAAAACGATAATAAATAAAATAATATAAAAAAAGAATTCAATGTGTATCGATGGACCCATATGAAATACTTATATCGCTATGTACTTATCAGCCATATCGCCCAGCCCAATATGTAACTGCAACTTCAAAACCTCGGGCCATAACAGGATTGTAACATGGGATGCATATCTTCATTCCTAAATTTGTAGATCCCGAGGAGGCTGCTCAATGGTCCTGGTAATCTAAACCTCAACCAATTCGGTCACAGCCAATGTTCTCCATCCTTGTTAAGAAGTTTTGAAATGATTTAATAGATATACTATTGCAAACTATACCAGAATTTTAGACATTTTAAACTTTTGATCACAATTTTACCTATTTTCTAAAAATCTGAAGAATCCACATGCCAAATCACCTGCTGTAGACACATAGGTTCTGTTCTGACAGATAATTCAGTTACAGGTTGTGTACTTAAAGCCAATAAGAGGGCAATGCAGCAGTCGACAACCTGACGAAAGCTTAAGTCTCCCAATGAGAGAACTGTAGTGGCTGGTAGGTTCTTAGATTGTAACATAGTAAAGACATATACTAGGCATAACTGTATATCATATGATGATGAGGGAAAATATTATTAGCTACGATTTATGTCCAGATATATTAGAAAACTTGTCCAACCAGCACAGGTCTATCTAACTGTAATTTTAACATCTCAAGACACGACAGGATGACCACATGATACGCATACCTCCTTTTCAGAGTCTGTCAAAACTTGAGAAGGCTGCTTCGATGTTCTGGTGGCATCAACCTCAGCCGATTCAGTCATTGTCGGTTGTCCTCCATCCTAATGAACAAGTTGAATATTAATTTAATGAATTAAAAAAAGAAAATGGATCAGAATTTTACACATTTTAGGCTTTGGCCACCCAAAACAAAAACTAACAAGTTCACGAATGAAACAAAACCAATTACTTTAGCGCATGACAATTAATCTTCAGTAGAGATATGTTGTGACTGATATTTCAGTCACAGGTTGTCTTTTGAACGCCACCAGGGGCGCAATGGAGCACAGGACAGCCAAAAGTCTTCTTGTCGGACACCTGTAGTGGCTGGTAGGTTCTAAGATTATAACATAGTAAAGGCACATACAACTCCTAACTGTATTTCATATGATAATGAAGGAAAAGATGATTAGCTATGATTTATGTCAACAATAAAAATGGCTCTACGGGGTCCCCACAAACACAAACCTGACAGTTGGGTGTCAGATGGCCAACATACCTGACACGCAATTCAACTCAACTGGACCCCACAACACAAGAAAAAGCTGAGTGAGCCTCAAACCAGACATACACATTCACTGACAAATATCCTGTGACACCAGATATATTAGAAGTCTTGTCTAATCAGCACACGTCTATCTAACTGCAATTTTAACATCTCGAGACACGACAGGATGAGTACACGATACGCATACCTCCATTTCTGAGTCTGTAAAGCCTGGAGGAGGCTGCTTCGATGTTTTAGTAGCATCATAAATTTATTGAATTAATTATATTTGAGGTTGGATAAGATTTTTACACATTTTAAGCCTTAGCCACCCAAAACAAAACATAAGCTCATGAATGAAATAAAACTAATTAATTTCGCCCATGCCAATTAATCTTCTGTAGACGCGTGTTGTGACCAGTGTTGTTTTTGGCAGGCATTTTAGATTTTGTCCAAGTCATTTGGACAAAGTGCTGATTTGTTTACATCACATTTAGTCATCCCAATTCGTTATAGTTTTAGTCCAGTTTTAGTCAACGAAAACTAAAAAAAGGGTTTTAGTCCAGTTTTAATCGACGGAAACGCAAAAAAAGTTTTACCCTAGTTTTCGTCAATTTATTCACAAAGGTTTTAGTCCAAGCGGCACGGTGGCCCAACTGGTTAGCAGGATGGCCTCACAATATTGAGGTCGTAGGTACGATTCTGGCTCCGGCCTTCCTGCGTGGGTTTCCTCTGGGTAATTCGGTTTCCTCCCATATTCTTAAAACATGCATGGCAAGTTGCTTGGACACTCTAATTGCCCCTAGGCATGAGTGTGAGCGTGGATGGTTGTTCGTCTATGTATGCCCTGCGATTGGCTGGACACCAATTCAAGGGTGTACCTCGCCTACTGCCGAAGACAGCTGGGATCGGCTCCAACACCCCCCGCGACCCTAGTGAGGAGAAGCGGTACAGATAACGGATGGATGGATGGATGGGTTTAAGTCCATTTGAGTTAAAACAAGGCATTCAAGGTTTCCACCCAATAACAAAGACTTTTGGATGGACTACAAAGGATTCTTCATTACAAACAGAAAAAAGTGGCAACAGTGGAATCAATGCTCACTGCTCCAAAATAAGCAGAGAAGCAAAACATTTTGTTGGGCAACTGTTGTGGCTTTATTTCACTAAAAGCAACATAAAATAATTTATGAACCACATGCTAACAATTTTGTCTCGTCAACGAAAAAAATTCATGTACATCACGTCATGTTTTCGTCATAAAAGAACCTCGTTTAGCTTGTCATCGTCATTAAAAAAGGGGCGTTAACGAAGTATTTTCGTCATAGTCATCAGTGACGAAAACAACACTGGTTGTGACTGATATTTCAGTCCCAGGTTGTCTCCTGAACACCACCAATTGGGCAAGGGGGCGCAGGAAAGCCTGGGGTCTTCTATTTTTACAGTATAGAAAGGCTAAATATCAAATTGAAACAGTGTTTTATATCATGAATATACAGGGTTGGTGCTGGTTCTGGTAGGGAAACCACAACATAAAGATGTCCTTAATTAGTCCCACAATGGGGATATTTGCAATATGGCATATGATGGCCTAACAGGGCCACCGCCCAGAAAAGAGTAACGCAGAACTTTGTAATACTGTCACTCCCTGACCAGTTCGTTGTTCCTGAAGAGCCAAACTTTGACTCAGACCCACAAATTTGAATTACAGATAGTGGACAATGGAGAACTCCCCCAGTCAGTCAGCATGTTCAACTTCCATAGAAACCTCAACATACATTTATTAGATTGCCAAACTAATTGGAAACTACATCACCAGAACACCACAAGTGGGCTCTGTTATTGTACTTAAAGATGCATCTTACAAACCTGTGTTCTCCAAGGCCAGCTGGTCCATAGTCTTAAGTTATTTCTTCGCCAACATCAATGTCTCGGAGCGCAAACAGACAGAGGTGTGGTCTGTCCTCTGTTGTCTTCTTCTTCATTTTACAGTTGGGGTGCATGTGGTCATCATTAACCAGTCTTCCCAGACTGCCATCTTCTTGAGCGGCATCAACACTTAAAATAGATTTAAAAAAAAAAAAAAACAATTATTCAATCAATGTCAGAAATTAATCTTTGAGACAATCTTGTGTACACAAAACATAAAAATAGGAAATCCACAATTTTTAAATCTTCTAAATCAAATCATACAAGAAATTTCTATTGGAATCAGACCCTATTAACAGCTTGTCTTTGAGACTTCATGGTCTATATTTTCATTTGTACAGATTCAACGCATGAATAAAAGTAATTACCGTATTTTCGCAGTCATAAGCAAACAAAGCTTGTCAGTCGATGCGTCCATTAAATGGACAAAGTACCACTCACGTCCATCAGCCCTTGTCATCAACGAGCTGTTGGAAGTGCATGTTAGCACACCCTGCTGGGCAAAGAGTGAGTTGTCCATGCTTACAATCGACCGTGACAAATACACCATCTGACTATAATGTTTGGGTGATGGTGTTGGAAAAAGCTGGACAAAGGGCAGCTGTCCACAATGTTTTAGTCTGTCTTATCATTTATGTTATTGCAAGCAAGAAACGTCCCAGGTTTAGACAACAGACAAAAAGTCCAAAGCATAACAGCACATCTCTTTAAACAGCCATGCAAATCTCTCTAAACAGCTATGGGATTGTGGGTCTCTGCTCCCAGAATGCATTGCTTGAATTAGCTAAGGCTGAGTGGCTTTTGTATTATTTTCATTTTTTTTGGGTATATTGATGGCATGAGAGATACATGTTTGTGTTAATCTTATTTCTATGTTTCATTGTTTGCTTGTATGATGAGTTTTTTATTTTTTTTTGAAACCGTGACTCTAAGGAGTGTGGTGAGCAGCCAAGTCCCTCCCCTGACGTTGCTTTGTAGGCTATTGCCAATGCACCTAATATTGGCCTGAGCCATTGTCAGCTATTGTCAATAGAGACTTGGCGTCTGCTGCAACAATGGGGTGATTGCTCATGTTATTGGGGCATAGTAGGCTGCTATCGGCTGTGTCAGTGTGGGCAGCTCTGCCAAGTTCATGCTATGCTAACAGCAGCTGTGCTATCGTCTTGTCAGGCGGTGCGTCCAGTATATGTTACAAAGACAGAAATAGCGGCCTCAACAGGTGTTGCGCCCTTTGACACGGCGCGTCTTTTGGGTGCGAAAATACGGTATACATTTTTGCTTAGAGAATGATTTTTCCCCTAACACTTATGGGATGAGTATGTGTTTATTTTTTTAAATAAAAACAAAAATAAGATAACATCTCAATCTTTGCCTCACCTCCAAGTTTTTTCTTGCCGGCGGAAGTCAAACAAAAAGACAGTGCCTCTTCCATCCATCTTCCTGCGTTGAGATTTATCAGAATCTATCAATTTTCCTCTGTACTCCATAATAAAGAATAAAGTCGTCTTTCCTGAAAGGGGCCTTGGTAAATACTCCTCGACCTAGTTAACAGGGAAATCAAGATAGCTTCGTCATATTTTTAAGCACACAAATAAGGAGTCATCATATTCATTTGGGCCACTATACTAATGTAGGGTGGTTTGAAACATTGCTTCTTGTGAGGGATAGAGCAGAGCCCTTCTTTATGATTTTAAAGGAACAGACCAGCCAAAATTCATTTTCCAGCATTGCATTAGCCAGTATGTATTAGGACTGAAAGTACAAATGTCAATGGCACCTGGTTACGTAAAAAAAAAACTTTAAGATTATTTAGTTTCATAACAATGACATACACTGTATACACAGTCATATTGGATCGCGTCACGTGATCTCTGTGACGTATAACGTGCTTTACACTAGACTATCAATATCGGACTTGTTCACTGGTCTATTGTGGTATAAAAATGCCGGAGGGCGTCATCAAGTACAGCCTTAATTTAGGTAGAACTCCTACCATCAGGTTTCACGCTCACTGAAATAACTTGAAACTGACAAAAGAAAAGGTCAAGACACTCTTAATGTAAAATAACCACTTAAAAAACGATGTCAGCTTGGTTATCAGAAAACAATAATATATCTTAGCAAAAGCGTTAACATCATACCTTTAAATGAGTTTATATACTTCGCTTCTAACTCTGCAGTCTTGTCCAGACCCTTGACTGCATGTTCAATAGTATCCTGCTTTGGGGACTTCCTGCATCTCAGGGAAGGCATTGTTTATTCTATAAAGAAAAAAGACAGTTTTGTGTTGAGAATTATTAATACTATAGGCTAAATGGAGTTTTAACAATATCAGTGTAAGAAAAATAAATTATAAATTAAAAAAATATCAATCCCTCCATCCCAATTAATGATTTCAACCATAATAGTTTATATTGAAGTTTAAACAACAGACAGACAGATTTATGCAGTGTGACTACAAAAATCTTACCAAAATTGCATTCACAGTAACCTTTGCTTTAAGAATCATGTAATTAACCAGTGAACATCGTGTCTTACACAAAAATTAATGACAGAAATTATCATGGTACTTGCATTCTGTTGTTCTATAACAAAAGTGCAAGCTGTTAGCTCCGCAAAGCTAACGCAACAAGCTAGCGTCCCTCGTGCTCACATTCAATGCAAACCTGACCACCGGATGAAAATACGCGTCGGTTTAGTTCTTTAAATGAGTAAAAGCACCATGACGTTTTATAATTATTCAATGCTTAACTGGAGCTCGTCAATTATGTCGATGTAGGAGCACATGTTTGCTAGGCCAGTGTTGTAGGCCCACATCCATGGTGCTACTTTGTATAGTGTTTTCCACACAACTATCTCTAACCATGAACAAATGCACTCGAGGCATGTTTTGAATAAAAACAAACGAAAAACACTTACCTCTCCGTTTCAACAGCAGTTCGAACTTCGAAGTGGTGATATTCTCCAGCGTTAAGCACCTGCTCGAACTGCGAATAGGTCAAATTCAACAGCGTCTTTTTTCTGTCTTAATAAGGACGCGATGAGAGGAGGAGCGCTTGCCTTTTCGTCAGCACGCCCCGCGCGGGTGGTGCTGCTTTATCACTCTCTATCTGTGCCCGCCCGCCGGCATGTCGATAGAAAAATAATATTCCTTCAAACATTACTTTCATCTTCTTAACGTTTTGTAGTGAATTTAACAGGTTCACCACTTTTTTCAAATACACCAATGGAAAACAGGTCTTAATTGAGGAAACATACAAAGAGCGTCTCACAAACACCTTATGATGAGCAATGTAATTTGATCACGTTTTTTGTCACTGCCTGGACGTCGGTTCACTGGCCTGGTGGCAGTGGCTTGTAGACACTGTCACTGAGTGGGAACGGATCTCAAGGTGGGTCAAACTAACCCAAGCAGTGGATCGGTCCGTTTTTTAAATTTATTAATTTTTTTATTTTATGTATTTATTTATTATTTAATACAAGGGCTTCGGCTCACTACCAGTGGGCGGGACCAAAGAATTTGGGTTTCCTTTGAGCTAGGAGGCAGTCAAAGGCAGTCCAATCCCCGGCAACATAAAGCGCCTAGCTCTGGGGACATGGAATGTCATTTCTCTGGTAGGGAATGAACCCGAGCTGGTGTGTGACTAGACCAGTGGTTCTCAATTATTTCCTGTCATGCCCCCCCTACCAAGAAGAAAACAATTCGCACCCCCCCCACCACAATTTTTTTTTACATTTCGTACTAATGTACATGTTCTTTGCATATTAATGTTAGATTGTCAATAAAATATCTTACCTTAACAAAGCTAAATTGATAAAAAAATATATCATTTTGAGAACGACTATTGTGAGGATCTCGAAACTCAGTACTCTGTGGTGCTAATATTGATGAGATGATAAATATGTTGAAGCCACAGAACAAAAAGATTAGATATTGTTTGGAAATTAATGACGTACATAACAAAGGAATATCAGCCTTGATTGGAGTACATTACTGCATTTAAATTTTTAATAAAAATGAAACAATTATTGATGTTATGACCACTATGAAGAATTTAAAAAAACAATATATAGGGATAATTATAGTTTTCATTTTGTTATGTTTAGTCTGTTCATGTTGCATTATTTTTATGACAAAGATGATGGTTAATCGTAGGTTTGTTGCCCAAATGTACCGTTACAACCTGATTAATGTTGAGAATGACGAACTCAAACTGGACACTAAAACGTAAAAACACATGGACTTCTTGCCCCTGTCCACACACGTGCACACACACACACACCATACACGAAGATCCGGGAGGTAAGGACGGCTGTCCTCTCCTACAACGAGGCAAGGGCCTCCACCAAGTCACCCCAGGGACAAGTTTTATTCCCTGATGGTCATCAAATTATGAGGATCTCATTCTACGCCGGAAGGGAGGAGGGGAATTTTTCCCTAATGTGAGGTTTTCGCTCCTCCACTGATGATCACACTGTTGTATGATTTCATTATGATGATCTGTCTTAAAGCCGTAAGGACATGATTTTTAAATCCACAACAGGGGGGAAATGTAAGATGGGCTGAGGATAGGTAATCAGTTTGTGTATTCATAATCATGTTTTTATACACTCATTAATGTTTAACACACACAGAGACACTTACTTGTTATTTTAACACACACACACACAGACACCGTATCCTGAAGATGTGTTTAGTTAAACTGACCTTGGGTTATGATTTTCTGCCTGCTGGAGTCCCTGGTGATTAGTTATTGATGCTTTAGTTAAACTGACCTTTATACCGTGAGTTATTGATGTTTTCTGTCTCTTGGTGATTAGTTGTTGATGCTTTTCTGTCTTCTGGTGATTAGTTATTGATGAGTTAGTTTCAATAAAAAGGCAGAACGGAGGGTGAGAGTCAGAGGGTGTGCGGGATTGAACTGGCAAGACGGCTGTTTCGCCTCCTGGCTCCCTCTCCCATTCTGAATGGCACAAAACGAAAACTTTAGTAAGTTATTTCAGTCTAAAAAAAGGCGTCAGGGCATTTTTAAACCGGACAGTAAGTCGTCACTGTCTTGGTTCCTTTTTGTGCCTTGACCCATCCCGGAATTATTGAAAGGATGCAGTCCTATTTACAGGCCCCAGTGACACCCCAGGTTTCTGTTGTTTGTACGAGGGCGCTTAATAGGTACTGCTATTCACAATCGTCTTAGGCTGTTTCTTTGCAGAAGTTTATGGACAATGTGTAGTGCTGTAGGATGCAGTCTAGAGCATTCTTGACATTGAAGCTTTTGTTTCCAGCAACTGCTAATGCGACCGTGCATCAAACATGCAAAACACAGACCCTTGCTCCTCAAGAAGTCAATCTTATCCTTGTGATGCTTTCTCCTAAATTCCTTACAAATTGTGAGACTGTTGCTCTCCATTACAATTAGCACATGGTTTGGCAATAGCATCCACTGAAACAGGTTCTGCCTTTGGCGTGGTGGTTTTGTTGTTTTCCATCTTGGCGGGCACAATGACTGTTGTGAAGACTTTCTTTGATTTTGGTGTTTCTGTGTGTTGTGATTTTGTTTTCTGTTTTATAGAATCTTTCGTGCTTGTCAACAAAGTCAACAAAATCCTTAAACTTCACTCTTCTATTTGTTCTTTCTTGGAGATTGCAGGCAAATTTTCTCCAAGATTCTATAAGTCTGTATGGAAGTTTGTTTGCCAATGCCTTTATATTAGCCATGTTGTCCAAGTCCTCCATGTAATTAACATCTGCCATTATGTTCAAACAGCCCATAAGGAATAATGTGAAAGACTGAAGTGCAACACCATCTTCAGACTTGATTGTTGGCCAATCCATGGCTTCCTTTAAATATGCTTCTGCTATCATGAAGTCATCACCATAAAACTCCTTCAAGATTTGTTTTGCTTTGGTATATCCTGTCAGAGGTTCCATATGGATGCAGCTCTTCACCAACTCATGTGGTTGTTCACTAGTATACTGCAGCTAAAATTGAAGATGATCACGGTTATCACTTGTACGGCCTTCAATCCCATGTTCAATGGCACCTATACAGGTTTTATAATGCAGAGGGTCGCCTTTAAACGTAGGAATGGAAAGTTCGGGAAGTAGCGATGCTTTTTGACTCTTTGCTAAGTATTCTGCGACACTGGCTTGCTGTGAGATTGCTTGGCAAAGGCCATCAAGCACATGTCCCTGTTGTTCTCTACTTTCTGTCTGATGTGGAAATCTAGCCATTGGAATAGTCGAAGTGGGAGCATTTCAGGTCAACACTGCTTGTTGCTCTGATAGGCTGTGATGGTAATTGAATGTTTTTCCTTGTTTAAATTGTAACACACTCATCAGGAATGTGGATACCATCCTCCTGGGTATTTTCATATCTTCTCAAGACATCCAATTTAGCATCAGACTCAGGGAGTGCCGTTTGCATTGCATGCATTTGCTTCTTTGCCTTAATTGCAGCTTCTTCTTGCTCAAGTGCCAACCTTTGTTGTAAATCAGCAGCCTTTGCCTTTAAACATGCTCGTTCCATTTGAGCCTTTAATTTAATTGAAGACGTTGACAGAAGTGAGCTTCTGTCTGTTAGATTCTTTACTTCTACTTCTATGGGTGTAGTTAGTTGATGCAGATCTACTATCATCAGGTGATATTTGTTTATTGCATCCTTCCTCTGCACGTTTCAAAACGTCCTTCTTCCATTGCTCACATTTCCATTAATTACATTTTTTGGATCAAACCAGTTATTTTGGTCATCGGCAAAATCCTCTTCAGTCTTTAAATTTTGCACACCGGAATTGAGGTCCACAAATTCTTGCTCCATGCCGCTAAAGCAAACACGAAGCTCAGTTTTTTACAGCGTCAACATTTGCATCATCCTCCATCAATTGTTCAATTTGACGTTGCATGGAGGTCAATTGAGCAAATTTGCACCTGCGTGCCTGCATCCGTTTAGGCTTGTGATCTTCTACAGCTTTTCTCCGTCATTTTTAATGTCCGCTTTCCACTGTCTTGTTCCTCCATGTCAATCCACAATCAAGCAAACAAAAACGTCAAACTGACTGTAGCGTCTCAATTTGTAGGTCAGCTGAATGACGATCAAAGTTTTAAGCAGTTTACTCACGCACCTGTTACGTGCACGTCCTTGTTAACTCGCGATGCTTGTCAAGTATGGACGCATGCTAACAGCTAGCAGCTCATTGTCCCGACTGGAAAGTTGCTCCTTAGCTGTGATGTGCCTAGGGTTACACTATCTATCATTAACAAACACAGCCAGCCCTCCTCTTTCCTCTTACCGCTTTCCAGTGTCCTGTCCGCAAGTAGTATTTGGAAGCCGTCAAATTCCACGACGGTGTCCGGCGTTAGGTCTGTTAGCCATGAATCCGTGAACATCAGCAAGCTAGCTCATTGGAAGTTCCTCTCGTGCCGCGTCCATTTTCTTGGGAAGGTATCTAACATTTCCCATAAAAACGGACAGGAGGACGGGGTGGTCACGCCTCCTCTTTGCCTGGCGTTTCGCCCCCGCGCGACATCCCCCGTCTCTTCCTCCTCAACTCGTGGGGGATATCGGGTCTCGCTCCGGGAGTCGGCACGGGGTTAGCACGAAGTGCTAACAGCTGATCTCTTGTGTAAACGATTGATCCGTAGCTCCCAGTGACATCTCCGGACACGATCACGCAAAAAACAGCCCCCAGCAGCAATAAAACCACCGCAATTTGGATGTCCATTGCTGCGATGAGGTAAAATAAATAAAACTGGGTAAAGGAAAAAACACGCGAAAAAGGCTCAAATAGTGAGCCGTGCTGCTTTAGCAGGTAGCCACTCGCGTGGTGACGGAACCGTAAAAACAAATGTGGTCCCATCAAAATCTGATGGGATATTTAAAAATAAAAGCGTGAAAATTTGCTTATTTGTCTGTCGTCACCAATGATTAAAAAAATTAAAATCATTACAAAATCCTCAAGCTATCGTGATACCAGACAAGTTCTGCGGGACACCAGACCACCCCAGTTGTCCACAAAAAGTGGTCACTTCAAAATTTGATGTGGCATTTAAAAATAAAAAAATCACCTGAAATATGCACTGTGATCAACACTGATTTAAAAGAAAAATCTTTAAAAAATATCCTCAAACTATCGTGATACCAAACCAGGATTGGGGATACTAGACCACACCAGCTGTCCACCAAAAGTGGTCACATCAAAATGTGATGTGGCACTTCAAAATAAAAGTAGCCTGAAATTCGCTTATTTCACGGTCATCACCACTGAGTTAAAAAAAAAATAGCTCGAGCTATCGTGATACCAGACCAGTTTTGTGGGACACGAGACTACCCCAGCTGTCCATAAAAAGTGGTCCCATCGAAATCTAATTTGTAATTTCAAACTAAAAGTTGCCTGAAATCTGCACATTTCACTGTCATCATGCCTGACTTTAAAATTTCATTAAAAAATATCCTCTAGCTATGGTAATACCAAACCAGGTTTGGAGGACACAAGACAACACAGCTTTCCACCAAAAGTAGTCCCATCAAAATGTAAGGAGGCATTTTAAAATAAAAGAGCTGGAGCTGTCGTAATACCAGACTAGTTTTGTTGGACACTAGACGACCCCAGCTGTTCATCAAAAATGGTCCCATCAAAATCTGATGTGTAATTTCACAATAAAAAAAAAACCCACCTGAAATATGCACATTTCATTGTCATCAACACTGATTTTAAAATAATCATTTCAAAATACCCTCGAGCTATCGTGATATCAGAACCATTTTGGGGGACACTAGACAACCCCAGTTGTCCATCAAATGCGGTCCCACCAAAATGTGATACGGCATTTCAAAATAAAAGTAGCCTTAAATCAGCATACATCACTGTTATCAGGCCTGACTAAAATATCATGACAAAATATCCTCCAGCTATCATGATACCAGACAAGACATATTTCACTGTCATCACCATTGATTTAAAAAAATTAATTAAAAACTAGAGCTGCGAGCAGCTATAAAGAGCCCTCGCCACCCGGACAACGTTGGGGTACTGGCACGTTGGAAATGTGAAATATTTCCGAGAAATAACGTGAGGAATCTTCAAGAGGAATTTGCTTGTAGTTAAAGTTAGAGCAGCTTTTGTTTTCAAAGCCTCGTCAATGTTTGAAGTAAATTTGTTGGCAGGCACTACAGGTGCATCAAATCAAAGACTAATAGACTGAAAAACATTTTCTTTCCGAGAGCCATCACCATTCTGAACTCTCACACACATGCACACACACACGACCACCCTTACCTTGCTGAACAGCGACGTATTGTGTTGTATTTCTCCAATTTCATACTATTTTCCATCACAATATTTATTCTCTTATTTATCTAATTTATATATTTGATTAAATTATTGTTGTATTGCACTGGAGAGGGGAGCTCCCTAATCTTGTTGCACACTGTACAATGACAATAAAAGGATTTCGGATTCTGATAAATTTAGAATGGCCGACTTCCTGTTCAATTTAGCATACGGCTCCATGAGACTTTTTATTAGGTCTTGGCTTTGTACACACTTCATCAAATTTTCAGTTTGGTGAAACAGAGATATGGGGCTGTTTTTTTTTGTTGTTTTTTTTTTTCTAGGGGGCGATAGCGAGCCATTTTTAAACAACTGTACGACAAAATAATAAAATATTGTGAATATTGAATCAACTCCCGGTTGAGTGGACGCTGGCACGTTTGGCTGCCACTGCTCACCGGTAACTCTCAGAAATTTTTTGGATCCGCTTGTTGTACCTGCTTTAGCAGTTTACAATCCCTCCAGTTACAGTGATTTTATTTATTATTATCTGTATGTTGAGCGATCCCGATTCTCATGAATGCCACCCACCGATTGCATAGTCGCTGACGCGTCTACTGTGGCTAAAGTTTAGCTTACCTATCAAAGTTAGCACCTGTCTGCCATGTGGACCCGCAGGCCAGTCTGCTTCTCGCACTTCTGCCTGTTCCTGTCATGTCATCAACCTGTGTCAGGACAACTTCAATCCACTGCCGCTGAACTCCGCTGGATTTACCGACACATGCCCGAGGGAAACGCACCACCACCACTGCTCCTCCTCCCGAACATCGCTCGTCGACCCTTGAAGGATTGTATGGCAATTACCGGCATTTTAAACATTTATGGGACAGAATGTCAATTATTTAATTATTTAGTCAGACCACCTGTCCTTGCAGCTCGCACCTGCATACATCCCTCTCAGGCGCAGATTCAGGCCCACCACAAAGACTGTGAAAACCTGGCGTGACGGCGCCATGAGTGAATTACAGGACTGCTTTCAAGACACAAACTGGGGCCTCTTTGATCATCAGGACCTTGATGTCTACACACATTGTGTAGTGGACTACATCAAGTTCTGCATGGAAACTGTGTCCCTACACAGGACTATACGGACCTTCCCAAATGCGAAGCCCTGGATGTCCAGCAGGGTTCGCTCTCTCCTCAAGGCCCGTGACGCTGCCTTCAGGTCAGGCGACAAAGCCCAGTACAGGGTGGCTCGTGCTGACCTGAGCAAAGGCATCAAGCTAGCCAAGGCAACCTACAAGGGGAGGCTGGAGGCCCACCTTGCCAGTAACAGACCACGGGAGGTGTGGCAGGGTCTACGGAGCATCACCAACTTCCGTGGCAGCAGCACGACCTCTGCAGACCCGAGTGCATCGCTGGCAGAGGAGCTTAACTGCTTCTTTGCTCGCTTTGACTCGCCCCAACCGTCACACCCCCGCACTTCATGCTCCAACTCCCCCCCACTCACCGTAGAGGAACACGATGTGAGGCGCGCGCTCCTGGCTGTTAACCCCAGGAAAGCTACTGGACCCGACGGAATACCAGGCAAGGTCCTCAAAACATGTGCCCACCAACTGTCACATGTATTCTGCAGGATCTTCAACCGCTCCCTGGCTCAAGCAGTCATCCCCTCCTGCTTGAAAACTTCCATCATTATTCCTGTCCCCAAAAAGTCACCAGCCGTCCACCTGAATGACTACCGTCCTGTTGCTCTCACACCAGTCATCATGAAGTGCTTCGAGAGGCTGGTTCTCCAGCACATCAGGGACTGCCTTCCTCCCACTCTGGACCCCTACCAGTTTGCATACTGGGCTAACAGATCCACTGAGGACGCCATCAACACTGCTCTGCATGTTGTGCTGGGCCACCTGGAACAACAGCAGAGCTATGCAAGGATGCTCTTTGTGGACTACAGCTTGGCATTCAACACAATCATCCCAGACATCCACGTCGCCAAACTTGACATTCTCGGCCTCCCTGCCCTCACACGCATCTGGATTAAGGACTTTCTGACCAACAGACCCCAGACTGTGTTGCTCGGCCCCTACACGTCCTCCACCTGCATGCTGAGCACCGGTTCCCCTCAAGGATGCGTGCTGAGCCCTCTCCTATACGCCCTCTACACCTACGACTGCAGCCCGGCCCATGGCAACAACACCATCGTCAAGTTTGCTGACGACGCGACAGTGGTCGGTCTGATCTCGGAAGGTGACGAGACAGCCTACAGAGAGGAGGTAAAGAGACTGACAGCTTGGTGCAAGGACAACAGACTGCACCTTAACACTGCAAAAACAAAGGAGATTGTCGTCGACTTCAGGAGGAACAAGACGGTGCCGCCCCCCCTCTGCATCGAAGGCGTGTGTGTGGAGAGGGTCCACACGTTCAAGTTCCTGGGAGTACAGATCTCCGACGACCTTTCTTGGACTCACAACACCACAGCAGTGGTAAAGAAGGTCCACCAGCGTCTGCACTTCCTGAGAGTCCTCAGGAAATTCAACCTGGACAGGAAGCTGCTGCTAGCCTTCTACCACTCGTCCATTGAGAGCCTGTTGACGTACTGTGTCTCCACCTGGTACAGCGGCTGCACTGAGGCCGACAGAGTGAGGCTCCAGAGGACAGTCAAAACAGCGCAAAGGATTATTGGCTGCCCTCTCCCCTCACTGTCGGACATCTACACCGCCCGGTGCCTCAGAAGGGCTCTCAACATCGTCAAAGACAATACCCACCCAAACTCACACCTGTTCGACCTGTTGCCCTCTGGCAGGCGCTACAGATGCATCAAATCGAGGACCAATAGACTGAGAAACAGTTGCTTTCCGAGAGCCATCTCCATTCTGAACTCTCACACACACACGAGAACACCCTTACCTTGCAGAACAGCATCGTGATGTGTTTTTATATACCCTATTCTGTACTAAATTCCATTGCACTCTCTTATTTATTAATCTAATTTATATATTTGTCTGTCTTATTGTTGTATTGCACTGGATTGGGGAGCCTTCTAATCTCGTTGCACACTTGAGTACAATGACAATAAAGGGATTTCTAATTCTAATTCTAATTCTACTACGCATAGGAATGACTGATTGTAGTCATGGTCTTTACTGATTTATGATATTATTTTCACATGCTAAAGTTATATTACTTAGTTTATAAATGTGTGAACATAGTATTTTCATGACCTACACTCACATTCACATCATACATATTCAGTCTGCACATTACCAACTGATGACAAGCCAGACAGCACTTCATGGACAAATATGACAAAGCACATTCTCCACATAGGACATAGAGATGCAAACATACCAAATTGGGCACTGGATTTAGTTTTAAAATCGCTGCATTGGCTCCCCGTGTGTTTCAGGATTGATTTTAAGGTTCTTCAATTAGTTTTTAAATGCCTTAACGGTCTTGGGCCATCCTCGCGGACCCTGAGGTCCTCTGGCACCGGCCTGTTAATTATTCCTCGGGTGAGGACTGGAACACATGGCGAGGCTGCATTCAGCCATTCTGGTCCTCGTCTATGGAATAGCCTGCCGGAGGACATCAGGTCCGCAGAGACTGTTGATATTTTTAAAAGGAGGCTCAAGACCAGACCTGGGCATTGCACGGCCCGCGGGCCACATCCGGCCCGCCGGGTGGCACTGACTGGCCCGTATGACAGACCTGGGCATTGTATGGCCCGGGCCACATACCTTTGGTTGACTCTGACCGCGAGTGTAAGGTTAATTGGAAATTTCAAAATAAACATACTTTTTAATTTCACCTCATTCATGGGCGAAAGCTGCACTGCTTTTATTCTGAAATTGTTTTTTTTTTTTATTCCCGCACAATGTGCGTCGCACATAATGACGTAATGCGTTTATCAAGACATGCGCGCGATTGAATCACAACAAGACAACGTTCGCCCTCAAAAATGTCCGCTCAGGCTACAAAAAGAAAGGTAGATGCCGAATGTAGAATTTTCAACAAAAATTGGACAGCGAAGTATTTATTTACTGAAGTTAGAGGTAAAGCTGTGTGTTTAGTTTGCGGGGAGCAGATCGCCGTGTTGAAGGACTACAATTTGAGTCGGCACTACCAGACGAAACATGCAGAGAAATATAAAAACGGCACCAGATAACAATGAACTGGGACACTTTTTCTCAAAATCACAGTTCAGTGACAGTCAATATGTTGTATCTTGCTTAATGTTTGGTGCAAAAAGACAATATTGTGATGTCTTTAAAATGCTCAGAACCTTTACACAACTATCCAACAGTATATGGAACTCAAAATGTGTTTTGAAGTGAATGTGACAGAATATGTTTACTAATATGAGTCACAAATAGTAAAAAATGTTAATATTTTGTCTACCATTGTGTTGAGAAATTTGAATGAATACATTTTTGTAAGGCAACCTCATTTTTTCAGTTTATTTGGTATTTAGTTTCATTGCTTAACTTTAATGCCAGCTTGTCAAAACAGTGCTATTTACTGCTTTTTAAAAAAGAAATACAATTAATATTATACAGAATTGAGTTCAGCCTTTTGGCCCGGCCCTCCACAATATTTTATGTTTCTTATGTGGCCCCATGGAAAAAATAATTGCCCACCCCTGCTCAAGACTCACCTTTTTTGTTTGGCTTTTAAATAATTTATCTTAGTCTTTTAATTCAGGATTGTCATTTTATATATTATCATTGTCTTTAATTTTTTTTAGCTTCTTTGTCTTTTAGTATCATCATTTTTCTTATATATTTTAGCTCCGTCGTTTTATATTATTGTCTTTTAATTTTTAGCTTCTTCTCTGTCTTTTAGTATCATAATTTTTCTTATATATTTTAGCTTCGTCTTTTTATATTATTGTCCTTTAATTTTTAGCTTCTTTTTTGTTTAGCATTATCATTTTCTTTTATATATTTTAGCTCCAGTGTTTCCTCAAGGGGGGCCTCCGCGCTGGGAGGTGTGGCTGGCCTTCTCACAGGGGGCTTCATCCCGGAGGCTCCTTAGGCCCGGCGGACCGGGGCCCTCTGCACTATGTGCAGGGTCTACCCCGGTCAGTCTGAGCTAGGGGTCTGTGTGTTGGCGCAGCTCCCTGTGGGCGTGAGCCGTCATCCCTCTCAGCGCGGATGACCTACCCTGGGTACATTTTCTCATATGGTTTCTCTGTGCCTTACCCTGTCTTTCTACTAAGATGGTTTATTAAGTTGTGTGAATGCGAGTGTTCTGTGTGTGTGCGAGTTCAGGCGTGTATGTGGATGTGTCTTGTGTTTATGTTGAGTGGGTGGAATGGGTTTTAGTTTTTCGTTGTAATTTGGATGTATTTATTGTACAGCACTTTGAGCCGCATTTTATGTATGAAAAGTGCTCTTATAAATAAAATTTGATTGATTGATTGGAGGGTTCAAGGGGACGCCATTGCAAAAACACATTCTGAAAGACATAATTTGATTTTGGAGCACACATACATGCACACTGACAAGATTACAGGGGAATACCAGCAGGAGAGACGGAGAGACTGCCCGCCGGAGAAGGCCAGCCGTGGAATACCAGTCTTGGGGACCAGCTGGGAATCAACCATCCAGACAATGATTAATCTGGAGAGGACCTTCCCTTGGACGTAGACCCGTGCCGGGGGAAGAATGTGAGGCTGGGCTGAGATAACGCACGACTCTTTTCGACTGTGCTTGCCCGAGTACATTTTCTCATGAGATTAAGAAAAAGCCGCTCAGTACTATTTCCTGAACCTCCGCCCTATTTCCTACCTACCATTCATTTCAAAAGTCCTAGATAATGTAGTCGCCACTCAACTCCACTCTCATCTCACCTGCAATAACCCTTTCAGTCCGGTTTCCGTGCACTTCACAGCACTGAATCAACTCTACTCAAGGTCACCTCTGCTCTCCTCATTGCAGCTGACTCAGATTCATTCTCCATTGTCATCCTTCTTAACCTGACTGCGGCCTTTGACACCATCTCACACACCATCCTTCTCAAAAGACTTTCTTCCATCGGCATCACCCACACCGCCCTCAACTGGTTCCATTCATACTTCAAAGACCGCACTCAGTTCATCCAGCTTAAATATTTCTCATCAAAGTCCCTCCCAGTCACCTCAGGTTTGCCCCAAGGCTCGGTCCTGGCCCCCCTATTATTTATCATATACCTCTTTCCCCTTGGCAGAATTTTCCGAAAATTCAATATCGCTTTCCATTGCTTCGCGGATGACACCCAGCTCTAGTTCTCCTGCAAACCCAGCATATCACTCCCTCCCACCTCCGTCACCTCCTGTCTATCTGAAATCAATGACTGGTTTTCTAATAATTTCATGAGGCTTAACAGCGACAAAACAGAAGTTATTCTTTTCAGTACAAAATCAATACAATCCAAAATTGGCAGTTTTCCCATTCCTGTTGGCCCCTCCATTGTTTTCCCATCCCCTCAGGTCAAGAGTCTGGGTGTCATCCTTGACAGCACTCTATCTTTCCATAAGCATAATAACACAACCCGGTCAGCCTACTTCCATCTGCACAATATCAGTCAACACCGCCCCTCCCTTTTTCCCTCATCCACTTCTATTCTGGTCCAAGTCGAGTCAAGTCAATTTTATGTGTATAGCCCTTAATCACAGACAGTCTCAAAGGGCTTTACATAACCACAATCAACATCCACTGATCTTAACCCCCAGGAGGGCAAGGAAAAACTCAAAACCCCATTGGGGGAAAAGTGAGAAAACTTGAGAAGGGACCACAGATGGGGGGGAAACCCCCTTCCAGGATGACCAGGCTGCTTTGGATGCCAAGTGGGCAACATTTGACACATACAATGATGCTATACAATGTTAGATGAGATAATGTGAGAGTCAATTAAATGAAGTGCTGCAGGAAGATGACTTTAGTGGAGTGGGTCCTCATCCAGGACCGTAATCGCCATGGCAGCATATCCGAGGTTGAGCCTTTGATCTTGAAATAGTCAGTTTGGGGTAAATTCAGAACAGCCACTTCCAAGTGAATCACCATCACCTAATTCCCAAGCTGTGGAATTGGGAACAGAAAAAAAAGAACAGAAATAGTAAACAGGCCAACAAGTAGTTCAACGAAGTGCTGAAATATAGGGAAATCAGAAGAGGTGCTGCATGAAGACGACTTCGGCAGAGCAGGTCCCTCCCCGGTTGGTCAGTGCCGTAATCTTCATAGCAGGTCACCATCACCTAATTCCCAAGCAGGGGAAGAGGGGGCAGAAAAGAGGAGAAGCGGCAGTAAACAGGCCAACAAATAATTAAATTAGATGCTAAAGTATATAAATAAATGTCGCGCTGCAGGAAGACGACATCACTGGAACAGGTGCATGCCCAGTTTGTCAATGCCTTAAACTTCCTAGTGGGTCACCGTCACCTAATCCCCCAGCCGGGGAAAAGGGGGCAGAAAAGAGAAGATAAGAGAAAAAGCGGCAGTAAACAGGCCAACAAATAGTTCAACTAAATGCACAAGAGTATAAATGCGTCTTTAATAGTGTTTTGAACATTTCTACTGAGGTGGCGCCTCTAATACCTGAGGGTAGTACATTCCAAAGCATTGGTGCCCGAATAGAGAACGCTCTAGAACCTGTGGACTTCTTTTTGGCTCGCGGGATCACTAAAAGACCAGCATTTTGTGAGCGAAGGTTTCGGGACGGAACATATGGTACCACGAGGTCAACGAGATAGGAAGGTGCTAAGCCATGCAATATTTTATAGGCAAGTAGCAGAACTTTAAAATCACATCTCAAGTGGACCGGAAGCCAATTCAAATTGGCAAGTATCGGGGTAATATGATCAAACTTTCTCGTTCTAGTCAAGAGTCTAGCTGCTGCATTTTGAACTAACTTTTAATACTAGACATGGGGAGACCCGAGAGCAAAACGTTACAATAGTCGAGGCGAGACGTAACAAACGCATGGATTAAGATTTTTGCATCACAAGTTGATAGAATTGGGCGAATTTTAGCAATGTTACGCAGATGAACAAATGCAGTTCTAGTAATATTTTTAATGTGCATTTGAAACGACATAGTTGTGTCAAATATAAGACCGAGATTTTTTGTTGAATCCTTTTGGGCAATTTATCGATACTCATAGTGGTGTCTTTGAAAAAGGTACAGATGACGCGCTGGTCCAATGATCAGCATCTCGGTTTTATCTGAGTTAAGACGCAAAATATTGAAAGACATTCATAGTTTAATTTCGGCAAGGCATGCCTCTAATTTATAGCAATCACACGGATTCGTTATATCCAACGGCATGTATAATTGCGTATCATCAGCATAACAATGAAAACTAATGTGATATTTCCGTATAATATCACCAAGCGGTAGCATCTAGTACCAATCCCTGCGGAACTCCGCGTGTGATCTTACAAAGATCAGAAGACGCATTGCCATGAATTACACGGTGCGTCGTCTCCGACAGATACGAATTAATCCAAGAAAGCGCTGAACCTGAAATGCCAACACAAGTTTCAAGGCGTTTTAATAATATGTTATGATCAAGTGTCAAAAGCGGCGCCAAGATCGAGTAAGAGTAATACAGTGAACCCTCGGTTATCGCGGTTAATGGGGACCTCGTAGCGGTCGCTGCTCGGGCCCTAATAATAATTTCTACAAAAACAATAGGGACCTCGCCGCCGTCGCAGCTCGGGCCCTAATAACAATTTCTAGAAAAACAATAGGGACATCGCAGCGGCCACTGCTCGGGCCCTAATAATAATAATAAAAATAATAATGATTTCGACAAAAACAATGGGGACCTCGTAGCAGTCGCTGCTCGGGCCCCAATAATAATTTCTACACAAAGTCCATTGTGGTGACCCGCCCCCTTTTAAGTAAATTCAAAGTGGCCGACTTCCTGTAAAACCTAGCTCATTGCTCCAAGAGACTTTTTTGTAGGTCTTGGTCTTATACATACAGTGAACCCTCGCTACTTCGCGGTTCACCTTTCGTGGGTTCAGTGCTTCGCGGGTCTAAAAAATATTCGGGGGCATTGTAGTTTCGCCGAGCGGCACGACAGGGCGCTGGAGCGGTTAGACGGCCGGCGTGCGCCGAAGAAGAGCGTGGGCGAAGAGGAGAGTGGACGAAGAAGAGCACGTTCCCCCGGACACGATCGGTGGCGACGTTTCGCGCGGTTCGGACCGTACCAGAGCTCCGGCCGGCGTGCGTGGCAGTTAAGCCGTAGAGGAGCACCTTCCTGTTAAGGATGTTTCTATCAAAACAAGCCTGAACAAATGAATCAACCAGCCAAGATTGTCTGTCATTTACGCGCGGGGCAGCCCTCGAACTCCGAGGCGAAGCCAGCGTGTTCGACTGCACACATGGTTTTTATTTGCATCAGCATAAGCAATTTGAATATGCAATACATACAGAATGGAAAACTTGACATTTGACTCCATCCCACTTGCCCACCCTCTTCCTGCCTATTCTAACGGTTTCAGCTTACAAGACACCTTTTGTTCATACTTCTGCTTATTCTAACAGCAAAAGTTCACTCTGAACTTCATTTGACCTGTGTAGTGTATTTTCACAAGGCTTAACGTGTTGAACTTATTTTATGGCCATGACGATATTGTTGCTTTAGAAATACCAAGCCTTGTGTTGGACCTCCCTAAATGCAGAAGTTACAGCCTTAAGAGGCCTCGGGCCCCAACATTATCTACGAAGGGGTAAAGAGGTCATCAACACCCCAAGGGAGGTGTTTACAGAAAAGGGTTCTGGCGTTGGGGAGTCACATTCGCGAGGAGGCCGTACCTGGCACCCGTAGCTGTCGAAAGTTTAATTAGAGGCCAGAAAGATACGAATGCATGTGCAACAAAGGGGGCCTGTAAGATTAGTTATAGTTTGAAACTTGCTAAGATGACAAACTAAACAACAAAACTAACAGATGAACATACAAACTTAAATTTCTTTAACATATCCCTCCTGTTTATCAAGTTTCAAATCTCATCATCAAAGGCTGTCGCTTGAGGGGGGAGAAAAACTACCCAAAAACTCAAAAATTCTTGGAGAAAAGGGTAGAAACCCATGCCCCGAACGAGAAGCCCAAAAAAATAATAACAATTAAAAGATAATAAAGCAAAGCTAATGCAGTTTTTGGTCCAATACATGTATGTACAAAATAAACCCGGAACATCAAACATTCACAACTGCAACTCTTTTCTGTGATGCAAGTTACATGAATCAGTGACCTTGAGCGTTTTTTCAGAGGCTGCAGGTTTTATTTGATGTGCGTGTAGTCAGCAGTCTGCGCCTGTGCAACTCGTCTGCGTTTGACGTTGTCCTGGTCTCGAGGTTGTGCGCTGACCAGGCACAGCCCTGCAAGGAAGTAGATGATGCATCTGGTCGACAGGGCAGTGCCCAGTTGCTGTTCGGCGGCTTGCTCCATCCTTCCGAGAGGGGTGTGTTTGCCACGGAAAACCCTCTTTCCAACTGTGGTCTTTTGTTGGTACATTGGAGTGTACGTGGTGGAGATCCTCTCCAAGGGACTTGCGTCGCTCAGCCTTCAGCAGGGACCGGAGAAGCTTGCACTGCGACTGATGGTTCCAGCCGCCACGCCCCTCGACCTTTGCTGCCGTCGGGGTCACTGCAATCACCTGATGAGGGCCGTCCCAGCGTTCACTGTCCCAACGAGGTCGTTTCAGCACCTTGAGGAAGAGTTGGTCTCCCACATGGACGTGGTTTATCTGTGGATCAAAACACACTGGCCAGTAATTGTGGTCAAACATGTCTTTCATGTGGACTGGGACAGATGTGCCAGTCGCTGGTGGTTCTGATGAACCTGAGAGTCTATGTGTGAGGCCATATAGGATAAAAAGGGGATAGTGTCCTTCCTTCGGCTGGCACTATCCTCATTGCTGTGATTGAAACACAGTCTGGCCATTGTCTCTTTTTTTTTTCTTTGTCTTGATAAGTCAGTTCCATTCGTGCGTTCCACAAGTCCTGCAGACTGTATGCAAAATGACGCTTTGAGTCAATTTTGCAACAACTGTCCCACTTGTTACAAACATTATTCACAAAATGCATCATTTTCACTTTAAATCACTCTTGAAATTCCAAATGTCAGGATAATTCGATTACACAAGACTTTTTCCAACTGTTTTAACATCATCATGTGTTATTGGAAACAACGTAATCCATTTTGAAAACACATTAATTATAACCAAACAATATTGCAACCCAAACAACTAACACTTTGTCTAAAAAAAAGTTTTTTGTTGAAAAGTCTATATGTGGGAACAATTTCATATCATACTTCCCCCTGTTGACACACATGTGTCACTCATGTTACTCCTCAGCCTACTTCCATCTGCACAATATCAGTCAACACCGCCCCTCCCTTTTTCCCTCATCCACTTCTATTCTGGTCCAAGTCGAGTCAAGTCAATTTTATGTGTATAGCCCTTAATCACAGACAGTCTCAAAGGGCTTTACATAACCACAATCAACATCCACTGATCTTAACCCCCAGGAGGGCAAGGAAAAACTCAAAACCCCATTGGGGGAAAAGTGAGAAAACTTGAGAAGGGACCACAGATGGGGGGGAAACCCCCTTCCAGGATGACCAGGCTGCTTTGGATGCCAAGTGGGCAACATTTGACACATACAATGATGCTATACAATGTTAGATGAGATAATGTGAGAGTCAATTAAATGAAGTGCTGCAGGAAGATGACTTTAGTGGAGTGGGTCCTCATCCAGGACCGTAATCGCCATGGCAGCATATCCGAGGTTGAGCCTTTGATCTTGAAATAGTCAGTTTGGGGTAAATTCAGAACAGCCACTTCCAAGTGAATCACCATCACCTAATTCCCAAGCTGTGGAATTGGGAACAGAAAAAAAAGAACAGAAATAGTAAACAGGCCAACAAGTAGTTCAACGAAGTGCTGAAATATAGGGAAATCAGAAGAGGTGCTGCATGAAGACGACTTCGGCAGAGCAGGTCCCTCCCCGGTTGGTCAGTGCCGTAATCTTCATAGCAGGTCACCATCACCTAATTCCCAAGCAGGGGAAGAGGGGGCAGAAAAGAGGAGAAGCGGCAGTAAACAGGCCAACAAATAATTAAATTAGATGCTAAAGTATATAAATAAATGTCGCGCTGCAGGAAGACGACATCACTGGAACAGGTGCATGCCCAGTTTGTCAATGCCTTAAACTTCCTAGTGGGTCACCGTCACCTAATCCCCCAGCTGGGGAAAAGGGGGCAGAAAAGAGAAGATAAGAGAAAAAGCGGCAGTAAACAGGCCAACAAATAGTTCAACTAAATGCACAAGAGTATAAATGCGTCTTTAATAGTGTTTTGAACATTTCTACTGAGGTGGCGCCTCTAATACCTGAGGGTAGTACATTCCAAAGCATTGGTGCCCGAATAGAGAACGCTCTAGAACCTGTGGACTTCTTTTTGGCTCGCGGGATCACTAAAAGACCAGCATTTTGTGAGCGAAGGTTTCGGGACGGAACATATGGTACCACGAGGTCAACGAGATAGGAAGGTGCTAAGCCATGCAATATTTTATAGGCAAGTAGCAGAACTTTAAAATCACATCTCAAGTGGACCGGAAGCCAATTCAAATTGGCAAGTATCGGGGTAATATGATCAAACTTTCTCGTTCTAGTCAAGAGTCTAGCTGCTGCATTTTGAACTAACTTTTAATACTAGACATGGGGAGACCCGAGAGCAAAACGTTACAATAGTCGAGGCGAGATGTAACAAACGCATGGATTAAGATTTTTGCATCACAAGTTGATAGAATTGGGCGAATTTTAGCAATGTTACGCAGATGAACAAATGCAGTTCTAGTAATATTTTTAATGTGCATTTGAAACGACATAGTTGTGTCAAATATAAGACCGAGATTTTTTGTTGAATCCTTTTGGGCAATTTATCGATACTCATAGTGGTGTCTTTGAAAAAGGTACAGATGACGCGCTGGTCCAATGATCAGCATCTCGGTTTTATCTGAGTTAAGACGCAAAATATTGAAAGACATTCATAGTTTAATTTCGGCAAGGCATGCCTCTAATTTATAGCAATCACACGGATTCGTTATATCCAACGGCATGTATAATTGCGTATCATCAGCATAACAATGAAAACTAATGTGATATTTCCGTATAATATCACCAAGCGGTAGCATCTAGTACCAATCCCTGCGGAACTCCGCGTGTGATCTTACAAAGATCAGAAGACGCATTGCCATAAATTACACGGTGCGTCGTCTCCGACAGATACGAATTAATCCAAGAAAGCGCTGAACCTGAAATGCCAACACAAGTTTCAAGGCGTTTTAATAATATGTTATGATCAAGTGTCAAAAGCGGCGCCAAGATCGAGTAAGAGTAATACAGTGAACCCTCGGTTATCGCGGTTAATGGGGACCTCGTAGTGGTCGCTGCTCGGGCCCTAATAATAATTTCTACAAAAACAATAGGGACCTCGCCGCCGTCGCAGCTCGGGCCCTAATAACAATTTCTAGAAAAACAATAGGGACATCGCAGCGGCCACTGCTCGGGCCCTAATAATAATAATAAAAATAATAATGATTTCGACAAAAACAATTGGGACCTCGTAGCGGTCGCTGCTCGGGCCCTAATAATAATTTCTACAAAAACAATAGGGACCTTGCCGCGGTCGCTGCTCGGGCCCCAATAATAATTTCTACACAAAGTCCATTGTGGTGACCCGCCCCCTTTTAAGTAAATTCAAAGTGGCCGACTTCCTGTAAAACCTAGCTCATTGCTCCAAGAGACTTTTTTGTAGGTCTTGGTCTTATACATACAGTGAACCCTCGCTACTTCGCGGTTCACCTTTCGTGGGTTCAGTGCTTCGCGGGTCTAAAAAATATTCGGGGGCATTGTAGTTTCGCCGAGCGGCACGACAGGGCGCTGGAGCGGTTAGACGGCCGGCGTGCGCCGAAGAAGAGCGTGGGCGAAGAGGAGAGTGGACGAAGAAGAGCACGTTCCCCCGGACACGATCGGTGGCGACGTTTCGCGCGGTTCGGACCGTACCAGAGCTCCGGCCGGCGTGCGTGGCAGTTAAGCCGTAGAGGAGCACCTTCCTGTTAAGGATGTTTCTATCAAAACAAGCCTGAACAAATGAATCAACCAGCCAAGATTGTCTGTCATTTACGCGCGGGGCAGCCCTCGAACTCCGAGGCGAAGCCAGCGTGTTCGACTGCACACATGGTTTTTATTTGCATCAGCATAAGCAATTTGAATATGCAATACATACAGAATGGAAAACTTGACATTTGACTCCATCCCACTTGCCCACCCTCTTCCTGCCTATTCTAACGGTTTCAGCTTACAAGACACCTTTTGTTCATACTTCTGCTTATTCTAACAGCAAAAGTTCACTCTGAACTTCATTTGACCTGTGTAGTGTATTTTCACAAGGCTTAACGTGTTGAACTTATTTTATGGCCATGACGATATTGTTGCTTTAGAAATACCAAGCCTTGTGTTGGACCTCCCTAAATGCAGAAGTTACAGCCTTAAGAGGCCTCGGGCCCCAACATTATCTACGAAGGGTTAAAGAGGTCATCAACACCCCAAGGGAGGTGTTTACAGAAAAGGGTTCTGGCGTTGGGGAGTCACATTCGCGAGGAGGCCGTACCTGGCACCCGTAGCTGTCGAAAGTTTAATTAGAGGCCAGAAAGATACGAATGCATGTGCAACAAAGGGGGCCTGTAAGATTAGTTATAGTTTGAAACTTGCTAAGATGACAAACTAAACAACAAAACTAACAGATGAACATACAAACTTAAATTTCTTTAACATATCCCTCCTGTTTATCAAGTTTCAAATCTCATCATCAAAGGCTGTCGCTTGAGGGGGGAGAAAAACTACCCAAAAACTCAAAAATTCTTGGAGAAAAGGGTAGAAACCCATGCCCCGAACGAGAAGCCCAAAAAAATAATAACAATTAAAAGATAATAAAGCAAAGCTAATGCAGTTTTTGGTCCAATACATGTATGTACAAAATAAACCCGGAACATCAAACATTCACAACTGCAACTCTTTTCTGTGATGCAAGTTACATGAATCAGTGACCTTGAGCGTTTTTTCAGAGGCTGCAGGTTTTATTTGATGTGCGTGTAGTCAGCAGTCTGCGCCTGTGCAACTCGTCTGCGTTTGACGTTGTCCTGGTCTCGAGGTTGTGCGCTGACCAGGCACAGCCCTGCAAGGAAGTAGATGATGCATCTGGTCGACAGGGCAGTGCCCAGTTGCTGTTCGGCGGCTTGCTCCATCCTTCCGAGAGGGGTGTGTTTGCCACGGAAAACCCTCTTTCCAACTGTGGTCTTTTGTTGGTACATTGGAGTGTACGTGGTGGAGATCCTCTCCAAGGGACTTGCGTCGCTCAGCCTTCAGCAGGGACCGGAGAAGCTTGCACTGCGACTGATGGTTCCAGCCGCCACGCCCCTCGACCTTTGCTGCCGTCGGGGTCACTGCAATCACCTGATGAGGGCCGTCCCAGCGTTCACTGTCCCAACGAGGTCGTTTCAGCACCTTGAGGAAGAGTTGGTCTCCCACATGGACGTGGTTTATCTGTGGATCAAAACACACTGGCCAGTAATTGTGGTCAAACATGTCTTTCATGTGGACTGGGACAGATGTGCCAGTCGCTGGTGGTTCTGATGAACCTGAGAGTCTATGTGTGAGGCCATATAGGATAAAAAGGGGATAGTGTCCTTCCTTCGGCTGGCACTATCCTCATTGCTGTGATTGAAACACAGTCTGGCCATTGTCTCTTTTTTTTTTCTTTGTCTTGATAAGTCAGTTCCATTCGTGCGTTCCACAAGTCCTGCAGACTGTATGCAAAATGACGCTTTGAGTCAATTTTGCAACAACTGTCCCACTTGTTACAAACATTATTCACAAAATGCATCATTTTCACTTTAAATCACTCTTGAAATTCCAAATGTCAGGATAATTCGATTACACAACACTTTTTCCAACTGTTTTAACATCATCATGTGTTGTTGGAAACAACGTAATCCATTTTGAAAACACATTAATTATAACCAAACAATATTGCAACCCAAACAACTAACACTTTGTCTAAAAAAAAGTTTTTTGTTGAAAAGTCTATATGTGGGAACAATTTCATATCATACTTCCCCCTGTTGACACACATGTGTCACTCATGTTACTCCTCTACTCCTCAGCAATGTTTGCACCTTTTTTCTCCCAATGTGTGCATTCAATTAGTGGTGTATTTTTCCCTGGCGTGAGATCAAATTGTCAAGTTGATTTGCTGCGTGTGTGTGTGTGTGTGTGTGTGCATTACCCCTTGCTGCATTGTCTGCGAGGCAGTATTCAATTGTAATCGTTTCATTTTCTGTTCAGAAAATTTTGCATTTACAAATACTTATTTAGACGTGCTTTATGCACAACTTTTCTTTCATCTTTTGTGATTTTTTAAAACGCCGTTTGCCCAATGTCGACAGAACACATAAACATATATCTTGGCAGTCAGTCCAAATTGTAAAATGTTTTTTAGAAAACATCTTACAATTCTGGATCAGCACAGAAGTTTCTGCTGCTTGTCCTGCACATACAGATTTTAATATCCCTTGAAACAAAATGCTTTGTTAAAAAAAAAATTCCCACCCCTTTGCGGCCGTCAAAAAACTGACTCTCCAGTCGGGAGAAAGGTGTCCAAGAGGTCAGGTCGCTGTTTGGTGGTAATTTGGACTCGGCTTCCACAGTCGTGTGGTGTGCCTTCTACTGGTGCGGGAAAAAGTGACGCTGGGCTGAGCGCACCTTATCAGTGTAATGTGACAATTAGGTCGCCGTGCAATGTGAATGTGGTGGGTGAAGGCTGCTTGATCCAATTGTTGTGACTAATATGCAAGTGATTTCATGAGCCCTGCGCGTCTGCAGCCACACAAGGTCATGAAACCATTTTTTGCAGTCACTGTTTGCTCAAATGGCTCATAGTAATTTGGTAGTGCTAATACATCTTAATCAATGAGTTCACACTTGACAAGTTCAAAAGCTTGTCAACCTCAAGTGTTCAAACATTTTTTTTTTCCTCAAATGTCATTGGCTTGTCATAAATGATGTCCAGCAATAGTCGTGTGATTTCTAAGTACTTTGCAATCCATGCCTGGCAATAATTGCGTACACCTATAAGGGACATCATTTACTTCTTTGTTATTGGTTTTAGGGCTCGGGCAACGCCTTCTTTTTGCTTGTCACCAAAAATGCGCCCCTTTTCAGTCAAAATGCGGCCTAAATATGTGACTTCCTTTTTTAACAGCTGCATCTCATCGGTTCAGTTTGATGACGCATTAAGTAATTCTCGAGGTCAAACATATGTTTAATATCTTCCTCAATGTCCTCACTGTTGTCACTGTCAGAGGGGGAATCCAGAGGTTTGGACATCAACTCGCAGTCCGAAGCCCCACTGGGGTCCCGGCCTAGTCATTCATTTTCCCAATCGTACACTTCCTTAAAACAAGTTCTCAAACCCTTCATTCATTATGTAAATTACTCGTCTTCTCCTTGGCCGCCCTCGTGTGCAAGCCTATCCTAGACGCTCACAGCAGAAAAAGAAGGGAGGGGGGGGGCCTCACTGTTCATACGCCAATCACGCGGTCCCCAGGCAACCAAGCTGCCAGGGGTTACGCCCCCTACCAAAGGCTCCAGTTTACTGGCCACTCCTCCCTGCCAATTTACGAGCAGGCAATCTCAAGCCAATGGCAACAGCTCCTTCCCCCTAAACTTTCCGCTCGTTCCAATTCACTTACGCTTTCCTTCTGGCATCTGCCCAACCTACTTTACCTCTCAGTCATCTCCAACCCCCTCTTAACTTTCCGCTCATCCTATTTCACTTACGCTTTTCCTTCTCAACCTACCTTGCCTCTCAGTTAGAGAACCAAATTCTGCCCCCGCACCTCAGGTTTGACACCACTTAAAATTCAAAATCAGGAAACACCTATGCTTTTGCAAAGATTCCTCATGTTCACTTTCAAAACCTTCATTCCATCTTTCATAACACCTACTTCTCTCTTTCAATTCATGCAACCAACTCAGTGTCTTACATCCCTCAACCACATAGGTTCTAATTCTGTTACTCTATACAGTTTTCCACTTGCAAATCTGCCTATGACACCTTTCTCACTTGCCCTATCATTTGGACTTCATCAATCCTTTCTATGGAACATTAATTGTTCCTTTCCCTTTTCTACACATTCTTTTTCTTTCTTTACACATTCCTTTTCTTTTCTTATTAACTTCCAATCTCTACACTGCAAAGTTTCCCTGGACTTTACTATACTACCCAATACCCCAATTTTAGAAAATTGGACCAGTTTGTCAACACCTAGGGTGTTCTAAAAACTGGTTTCTCATCAGTAGGACAGCAACTCAATTTTCCTGTTGTGGCAATTCTCACTTCAACTTTTTCAGGTGGAGATTTCTTGTCTATTACATCCACAACAGTCTGCTGTTTATAATCCTACTGTATTACATGGGATAAAATACCAAGTGGTATTAGTAATCCCCAATCGCACACACTCCAGCTCACTGACTCAACCCCCACCCTTTCTCTTCTTTGTTCTCACACACACACATAGTCAGACTCAGACATATACACGGGCCCACAAAACAACACACACAGTTCTCAACATTGAACAGCTACAAACGAGAAGCTAATCAATATTTTTCAATTTCAACTAACCTACATTTTTCCTTTATTTCAAATTCGGAAAGTTGACAGTTAACTTCCTTCATCAATTCTGCCGCCATTTCTGACAGTCTTAATTGTTATGGTGTCTAGTTATGGTTCCTCAGTGTTGAGAAAAATTCAAATTGCCTGACTTTGGGTTGAATACCAAGCTTCTACTCCCAATTTGGAGCGGGTATTCCTGGGTGTTTTTACTCACAACCCTCGGTCAGTTTTAGATTTCTCAAACGTTGGACATTCATACAATACACATACACACTCACAGATTGATCAGTTCTGTGTCTGTGAAAATAGATAAACTATTTTCGTCTTCTATAAATAACAAACGTTGTACTATCACTTCCAAATATAGTAATAATTACATCTGTACTCTACCAGAAATAAGGACCCCTAAATCTGTCTTCCAGAAAAAACAACAGTTAATTCTGTACTATCCGAGCAGATATAATCAACTACACTTGTACTCTCTACCAGACAAGGAATGCCTTAATCTGCCTTCCAGAATAAACAACAGTTAATTCTGTACTGTCCGAGTCTTCCAACAAGTCTTCCAAAATAGCAAAGTTAAATCTGTATTTCTTCCAGAAAATAGCTAAGCTAAGATGTACTATCTCTTCGGGTAAAGGAACTCCCTGAAACCCTACTATCCTTCAAAAACCCCAAAAAGTTTTTTACTATCTGTTGTATACAACCACTGACCTGTGACAATCTCTCCGCTGGTCGAGACACTCGCGGTTCATGGATGAAGTCTGTGTTCTCTCCGGTGGAGGATGGCCGAGGACCGGCCTCCTGGAAGAGAGGACTTTTCACGATGGCGCCGTTTTCAGTCGTCGTCAATCGTCCACCGCAGATCACACGTTTTCATCCGGCATTCGAAGGACCAAGTAATGTTAAGGATGTTTCTATCAAAACAAGCCTGAACAAATGAATCAACCAGCCAAGATTGTCTGTCATTTCCGCGCTGGGCAGCCCTCGAACTCCGAGGCGAAGCCAGCGTGTTCGACTGCACACATGGTTTTTATTTGCATCAGCATAAGCAATTTGAATATGCAATACATACAGAATGGAAAACTTGACATTTGACTCCATCCCACTTGCCCACCCTCTTCCTGCCTATTCTAACGGTTTCAGCTTACAAGACACCTTTTGTTCATACTTCTGCTTATTCTAACAGCAAAAGGGAGCATGTTCACTCTGAACTTCATTTGACCTGTGTAGTGTATTTTCACAAGGCTTAACATGTTGAACTTATTTTATGGCCATGACGATATTGTTGCTTTAGAAATACCAAGCCTTGTGTTGGACCTCCCTAAATGCATAAGTTACAGCCTTAAGAGGCCTCGGGCCCCAACATTATCTACGAAGGGTTAAAGGGGTCATCAACACCCCAAGGGAGGTGTTTACAGAAAAGGGTTCTGGCGTTGGGGAGTCACATTCGCGATGAGGCCGTACCTGGCACCCGTAGCTGTCGAAAGTTTAATTAGAGGCCAGAAAGATACGAATGCATGTGCAACAAAGGGGGCCTGTAAGATTAGTTATAGTTTGAAACTTGCTAAGATGACAAACTAAACAACAAAACTAACAGATGAACATACAAACTTAAATTTCTTTAACACTTCCCCGGGCACGGGCGGTGCCAAGCGACCCCTAAGTTTAACCAAATGGAAGCTCCGGAGGAGGAGGGCATGCTCGCGTCACAGTAAGCCGAAGAGGAGCACCTTCCCCGGGCACGGGCGGTTCCAAGCGGCCCCTAAGTTTAACCGAATGGAAGCTCCGGAGGAGGAGGGCATGCTCGCGTCACAGTAAGCCGAAGAGGAGCACCTTCCCCGGGCACGGGCGGTTCCAAGCGGCCCCTACGTTTAACTGAATGGAAGCTCCGGAGGAGGAGGGCATGCTCGCGTCACAGTAAGCCGAAGAGGAGCACCTTCCCCGGGCACGGGCGGTGCCAAGCGGCCCCTAAGTTTAACCGAATGGAAGTTCCGGGGGAGGAGGTCGGGCGTGTGTCACAGTTAAGCCGAATTGGAGCACCTCTTCCGCCCGGGCACGAGCGGAGCGCGAGGCTGTCCGTTATGAAAGAATAAATAAATAAAGAATGCCACCTTTTTTTCACAGGGCACACCGGACGGCGTACCATCAGGTTAAAGTCGGAGTAATTAAATAAATACAAAAAGAATGGCTGGGGAATAAAAAAAAAATACGTTTTAATAATAATTTGGTTTTTTTGTTATAACATGAATTTCACTCTCTCTCTCTCTCTCTCTCCCCGTATATATATATATATATATATATAAATATAAATATTTATATATTTATTATATATATTGTATATTTTTTTAAGCATTTTTGAAGGTGCGCCGCTACTTCGCGGATTTTCAGTTTTTGCGGGTGGTCTCGGTCCCCATTAACCGCGATAACCGAGGGTTCACTGTACTCCATAAAATTTACAAAAAGCGAGGTGAAACACTCAACCAGGGCTGCTTTTTTGAACATTTCTCGAGGGCCATGGCGAGCCATTTCAAAAAAGCTGCACAACTAACGTATAAAATATTGATAAATTTGCTCTGCCTGATGTGTGTGTCAAGTTTCACGAGTTGTCGTTCATATTTAGAACCTCATAATCAGCGTTGTTTTATTGCCGAACCGTGCAATGCCACTCCCACAACTTTTCACGAAAAAGGATGAATTTCGTATTGTGACATCCTCATGGCCGAAACAGTCCTCCGAGCATATATGAGGGCGACCTTGTTGAGTTGCACGGAGAAAAACATCCAAGAAAATAACTTGTATTAGCTTTTACCAGTTGGTGGCGCTACTACTACGATGAAAAATAAGTTGGTAGATGTCTTCAGGGCTGAAGTATCCTCAAATGTGTACAACTTCGAGAAGATAGGATCATCTGAGTCATGTTGCCGGAGCTTTTGTTGCCACAAAGTACAATCGGACTTTTCAGCACCGTAATAGCCACGCCTTTTGCCAAAACGTCACAAATTCGGCAGAGAGTAAGATCATTGTCTTGAGTCTTTTCTGACTAATTTTCAGTCGGATTCGTCAAAAGGGCACCGTGCAGTACGTGAAAATTAAAATAAAAACAAATTTTTGATTCCACTTGGCGGCGCTGTGTGTATAACAAAATAATAACATTAAGATGTCTTCAGGTCGGGACATTTTATTTACAGGTGAAGGTTTGGATTTTTAGGAGCATGTGCAGGGGAGTTATTAAGCATTCATTTATTTGTATTAGGTTCATTTTGTCTTCTTATTATTGATATTTGACTGATTCATTAAAAGCAGACAATTATGTTTTAGGTAAATTTTTTACCTGACATGTTTCGGCGAGTCTTTCGCCTTCTTCAGAGTGTCGCATGATGGTGTCTTGAGACCCGTCTTTATCAGCTGATGTTCCATGAGGGTGTGACTTACCTGTCAAAAAAATTAAAAATCAGAGCAGTAAAAGAATAAGCACAACATGAACATTACAAATCAGCAATCACTGACCACTGCAAAAGGGAAAACCACATCATGGACCGGGAGAAGGGCAGGGTCATCCGCACCGAAGAGAACAAACAACAGCGCTGGATCAGAGAGGCCATTGAGATCTGCAAGCGAGGCATAAAAACCATGAACAGAGACAAGGGAGCCTTTATCCTCTCGACCACCTGGAGCAGCATCTTGGCGGAGTGAACGGACAGCGGGGGGTGTGACTTGCCTTCATTCTTGTGACAGGTAAGTCACGCCCTCATTGAACATCAGCTGATAAAGACGGGTCACAATACACCATCATGTGACACTCTGAAGAAGGCGAAAGACTTTCGTATTGTGACATCCTCAAGGCCTAAACACTCATCCGAGCAAATATAAGGTAGATTTTGTGAACCTGCCCGGAGAAAAACATCAACGAAAATAATTTGTATTTGTTTTAACCAGTTGGTGGCGCTACCACTGCGATCAAAAATAAGTTGGCAGCCGTCTTCAGGGCCTGAATATCCTCAAATGTGAAAAATTTCGAGAAGATGGATCATCTGAATCATTTTGCAGGAACTTTTGTTGCCACGGAGAATAATCAGACTCTGCGGCACCGCAATAGCCACGCCCTTCGAAGGAAAGTCACAAAAATAGGGATAGCGTAAGATCAATGTCTTGAGTCTTTTCTAGCCAATTTTCAATCGGATTCGTTAAAAGGGCACCGTGCAGTACGTCAAAATGTAAAAAATGATATTGATTGGCGCAAGGTGTATAACAGAATATAAACATATAGATGTCTTCAGGTACCGACTCTTTATGTACATGTGAAGTTTTGGATTTTTAGCAGCATGTGCATGAGAGTTATTAAGCATTTTGTCCATTGCGGCGAAGGAAATCTTAAGTGAAAACTTTGAAGCCCCGCCCCCGTCATATAGTATTTCGGAAACAAAAGATTTTAGCCCCAGTGTTTGTCCCAGGTCTTAAGATGCTACAGACAGAATTTTAAGGCAATCAGATGAAGCCTTTAGGATCAGGGTGCAAAAGAATGACCCCTGTAAACATGCAAAAAAGGGCAAAAGTCGGACTTTCAAAAATTCATAACTCACTTCCTGTTCATATTAGACGTTAAAATATCAAATTTTTCGCCATGCCCGATGAGACTGCCAAGTTTGGTGAGTTTTTGTGCATGTTTCGGGGGTCAAAAATGCGATCGAACAATCGGAAAAATAATAATAATAATAATTTCAACAAAAACAATAGCGACTTCGCAGCGGTCGCTGCTCAGGCCCTAATAATAATAATAATAATAATAATAAAAGTAATAATATTTTCTACAAAAACATTAGGGACTTCGCAGCCGTCGCAGCTCGGGCCCTAATAACAATTTCTAGAAAAACGATAGGGACCTCGCAGCGGTCACTGCTCGGGCCCTAATAATAATAATAATAATAATTTCCACAAAAACAATGGGGACCTCGTAGCGGTTGCTGCTCGGGCCCTAATAATAATTTCTACATAAACAATAGGGACCTCGCCGCGGTCGCTGCTCGGGCCCCAATAATAATTTCTACACAAAGTCCATTGTGGTGACCCGCCCCTTTTAAGTAAATTCAAAATGGCCGACTTCCTGTAAAACCTAGCTCATTGCTCCGAGAGACTTTTTTGTAGGTCTTGGTCTTATACATACAGTGAACCCTCGCTACTTCGCGGTTCACCTTTCGCGGGTTCAGTTCTTCGCGGGTATAAAAAAATATTCGGGGGCATTGTAGTTTCGCCGAGCGGCACGACGGGCGCTGGAGCGGTTAGACGGCCGGCGTGCGCCGAAGAAGAGCGTGGGCGAAGAGGAGAGTGGACGAAGAAGAGCACGTTCCCCCGGACACGATCGGTGGCGACGTTTCGCGCGGTTCGGACCGTACCAGGGCTCCGGCCGGCGTGCGTGGCAGTTAAGCCGTAGAGGAGCACCTTCCCCGGGCACGGGCGGTGCCAAGCGGCCCCTAAGTTTAACCGAATGGAAGCTCCGGAGGAGGAGGGCATGCTCGCGTCACAGTAAGCCAAAGAGGAGCACCTTCCCCGGGCACGGGCGGTTCCAAGCGGCCCCTAAGTTTAACCGAATGGAAGCTCCGGAGGAGGCGGGCATGCTCGCGTCACAGTAAGCCGAAGAGGAGCACCTTCCCCGGGCACGGGCGGTGCCAAGAGGCCCCTAAGTTTAACCGAATGGAAGCTCCGGGGCAGGAGGGCGGGCGTGTGTCACAGTTAAGCCGAATTGGAACACCTCTTCCGCCCGGGCACGAACGGAGCGCGAAGCTGTCAGTTATGAATGAATAAATGAATAAATAAATAAATAAATAAAGAATGGCACCTTTCATTTCACAGGGAACACCGGACGGCGTACCAGCAGGTAAAAGTCGGAGTAATTAAATAAATACAAAAAGAATGGCTGGGGAATAAAAAAATAATACGTTTTAATAATAATTTGGTTTTTTTGTTATAACATGAATTTCACTCTCTCTCTCTGTCTATATATACATATATATATATATATATATATATCTATATATATATATATATTTATTTATTATATATATTGTATTTTTTTTTAAGCATTTTTGAAGGTGCGCCGCTACTTCGCGGATTTTCAGTTTTCGCGGGTGGTTTCTGTCCCCATTAACCGCGATAACCGAGGGTTCACTGTACTCCATAAAATTTACAAAAAGCAAGGTGAAACACTCAACCAGGGCTGCTTTTTTTAACATTTCTCGAGGGCCATGGCGAGCCATTTCAAAAAAGCTGCACAACTAACGTATAAAATATTGATAAATTTGCTCTGCCTGATGTGTGTGTAAAGTTTCACGAGTTGTCGTTCATATTTAGAACCTCATAATCAGCGTTGTTTTATTGCCGAACAGTGCAATGCCACTCCCACAACTTTTCACGAAAAAGGATGAATTTCGTATTGTGACATCCTCATGGCCGAAACAGTCCTCCGAGCATATATGAGGGCGACCTTGTTGAGTTGCACGGAGAAAAACATCCAAGAAAATAACTTGTATTAGCTTTTACCAGTTGGTGGCGCTACTACTACGATGAAAAATAAGTTGGTAGATGTCTTCAGGGCTGAAGTATCCTCAAATGTGTACAACTTCGAGAAGATAGGATCATCTGAGTCATGTTGCCGGAGCTTTTGTTGCCACAGAGTACAATCTGACTTTTCAGCACCGTAATAGCCACGCCTTTTGCCAAAACGACACAAAATTCGGCAGAGAGTAAGATCATTGTCTTGAGTCTTTTCTGACTAATTTTCAGTCGGATTCGTCAAAAGGGCACCGTGCAGTATGTGAAAATTAAAATAAAAACACATTTTTGATTCCACTTGGCGGCGCTGTGTGTATAACAAAATAATAACATTAAGATGTCTTCAGGTCGGGACGTTTTATTTACAGGTGAAGGTTTGGATTTTTAGGAGCATGTGCAGGGGAGTTATTAAGCATTCATTTATTTGTATTAGGTTCATTTTGTCTTCTTATTATTGATATTTGACTGATTCATTAAAAGCAGACAATTATGTTTTAGGTTAATTTTTTACCTGACATGTTTCGGCGAGTCTTTCGCCTTCTTCAGAGTGTCGCATGATGGTGTCTTGAGACCCGTCTTCATCAGCTGATGTTCCATGAGGGTGTGACTTACCTGTCAAAAAAATTAAAAATCAGAGCAGTAAAAGAACAAGCACAACATGAACATTACAAATCAGCAATCACTGACCACTGCAAAAGGGAAAACCACATCATGGACCGGGAGAAGGGCAGGGTCATCCGCACCGAAGAGAACAAACAACAGCGCTGGATCAGAGAGGCCATTGAGATCTGCAAGCGAGGCATAAAAACCATGAACAGAGACAAGGGAGCCTTCATCCTCTCTACCACCTGGAGCAGCATCTTGGCAGAGTGAACGGACAGCGGGGGGCGTGACTTGCCTTCATTCTTGTGACAGGTAAGTCACGCCCTCATGGAACATCAGCTGATAAAGACGGGTCACAAGACACCATCATGTGACACTCTGAAGAAGGCGAAAGACTTTCGTATTGTGACATCCTCAAGGCCTAAACACTCATCCGAACAAATATAAGGTAGATTTTGTTAACCTGCCCGGAGAAAAACATAAACGAAAATAATTTGTATTTGTTTTAACCAGTTGGTGGCGCTACCACTGCGATCAAAAATAAGTTGGCAGCCGTCTTCAGGGCCTGAATATCCTCAAATGTGAAAAATTTCGAGAAGATGGATCATCTGAATCATTTTGCAGGAACTTTTGTTGCCACGGAGATTAATCAGACTCTGCGGCACCGTAATAGCCACGCCCTTCGAAGGAAAGTCACAAAAATAGGGATAGAGTAAGATCAATGTCTTGAGTCTTTTCTAGCCAATTTTCAATCGGATTCGTTAAAAGGGCACCGTGCAGTACGTCAAAATGTAAAAAATGATATTGATTGGCGCAAGGTGTATAACTGAATATAAACATATAGATGTCTTCAGGTACCGACTCTTTATGTACATGTGAAGTTTTGGATTTTTAGCTGCATGTGCAGGAGAGTTATTAAGCATTTTGTCCATTGCGGCGAAGGAAATCTTAAGTGAAAACTTCGAAGCCCCGCCCCCGTTCATATAGTATTTCGGAAACAAAAAATTTTAGCCCCAGTGTTTGTCCCAGGTCTTAAGATGCTACAGACAGAATTTTAAGGCAATCAGATGAAGCCTTTAGGATCAGGGTGCAAAAGAATGACCCCTGTAAACATGCAAAAAAGGGCAAAAGTCGGACTTTCAAAAATTCATAACTCACTTCCTGTTCATATTAGACGTTAAAATATAAAATTTTTCGCCATGCCCGATGAGACTGCCAAGTTTGGTGAATTTTTGTGCATGTTTCGGGGGTCAAAAATGCGATCGAACAATCGGAAAAATAATAATAATAATAATTTCTACAAAAACAATAGGGACTTCGCAGCGGTCGCTGCTCAGGCCCTAATAATAATAATAATAATAAAAGTAATAATATTTTCTACAAAAACAATAGGGACCTCGCAGCCGTCGCAGCTCGGGCCCTAATAACAATTTCTAGAAAAACAATAGGGACCTCGCAGCGGTCACTGCTCGGGCCCTAATAATAATAATAATAATAATTTCCACAAAAACAATGGGGACCTCGTAGCGGTCGCTGCTCGGGCCCTAATAATAATTTCTACAAAAACAATAGGGACCTTTCCGCGGTCGCTACTCGGGCCCCAATAATAATTTCTACACAAAGTCCATTGTGGTGACCCGCCCCCTTTTAAGTAAATTCAAAATGGCCGACTTCCTGTAAAACCTAGCTCATTGCTCCAAGAGACTTTTTTGTAGGTCTTGGTCTTATACATACAGTGAACCCTCGCTACTTGGCGGTTCACCTTTCGCGGGTTCAGTGTTTCGCGGGTCTAAAAAATATTCGGGGGCATTGTAGTTTCGCCGAGCGGCACGACGGGGTGCTGGAGCGGTTAGACGGCCGGCGTGCGCCGAAGAAGAGCGTGGGCGAAGAGGAGAGTGGACGAAGAAGAGCACGTTCCCCCGGACACGATGGGTGGCGACGTTTCGCGCGGTTCGGACAGTACCAGAGCTCCGGCCGGCGTGCGTGGCAGTTAAGCCGTAGAGGAGCACCTTCCCCGGGCACGGGCGGTGCCAAGCGGCCCCTAAGTTTAACCGAATGGAAGCTCCGGAAAGGGAGGGCATGCTCGCGTCACAGTAAGCCGAAGAGGAGCACCTTCCCCGGGCACGGGCGGTTCCAAGCGGCCCCTAAGTTTAACCGAATGGAAGCTCCGGAGGAGGAGGGCATGCTCGCGTCACAGTAAGCCGAAGAGGAGCACCTTCCCCGGGCACGGGCGGTTCCAAGCGGCCCCTAAGTTTAACCGAATGGAAGCTCCGGAGGAGGAGGGCATGCTCGCGTCACAGTAAGCCGAAGAGGAGCACCCTCCCCGGGCACGGGCGGTGCCAAGCGGCCCCTAAGTTTAACCGAATGGAAGCTCCGGGGGAGGAGGGCGGGTGTGTGTCACAGTTAAGCCGAATTGGAGCAGCTCTTCCGCCCGGGCACGAGCGGAGCGCGAAGCTGTCAGTTATGAATGTATAAAAGAATAAATAAATAAATAAATAAAGAATGCCACCTTTCATTTCACAGGGCACACCGGACGGCGTACCAGCAGGTAAAAGTCGGAGTAATTAAATAAATACAAAAGGAATGGCTGGGGAATAAAAAAATAATACGTTTTAATAATAATTTGTTTTTTTTGTTATAACATGAATTTCACTCTCTCTCTCCCCGTATATATATATATATATATATATATATTTATTATATATATTGTATATTTTTTTAAGCATTTTTGAAGGTGCGCCGCTACTTCGCGGATTTTCAGTTTTCGCGGGTGGTCTCTGTCCCCATTAACCGCGATAACCGAGGATTCACTGTACTCCATAAAATTTACAAAAAGCGAGGTGAAACACTCAACCAGGGCTGCTTTTTTTAACATTTCTCGAGGGCCATGGCGAGCCATTTCAAAAAAGCTGCACAACTAACGTATAAAATATTGATAAATTTGCTCGGCCTGATGTGTGTGTAAAGTTTCACGAGTTGTCGTTCATATTTAGAACCTCATAATCAGCGTTGTTTTATTGCCGAACAGTGCAATGCCACTCCCACAACTTTACAAGAAAAAGGACGAATTTCGTATTGTGACATCCTCATGGCCGAAACAGTCATCCGAGCATATATGAGGGCGACCTTGTTGAGTTGCACGGAGAAAAACATCCAAGAAAATAACTTGTATTAGCTTTTACCAGTTGGTGGCGCTACTACTACGATGAAAAATAAGTTGGTAGATGTCTTCAGGGCTGAAGTATCCTCAAATGTGTACAACTTCGAGAAGATAGGATCATCTGAGTCATGTTGCCGGAGCTTTTATTGCCACAGAGTACAATCTGACTTTTCAGCACCGTAATAGCCACGCCTTTTGCCAAAACGTCACAAAATTCGGCAGAGAGTAAGATCATTGTCTTGAGTCTTTTCTGACTAATTTTCAGTCGGATTCGTCAAAAGGGCACCGTGCATAATGTGAAAATTTAAATAAAAACAAATTTTTGATTCCACTTGGCGGCGCTGTGTGTATAACAAAATAATAACATTAAGATGTCTTCAGGTCGGGACGTTTTATTTACAGGTGAAGGTTTGGATTTTTAGGAGCATGTGCAGGGGAGTTATTAAGCATTCGTTTATTTGTATTAGGTTCATTTTGTCTTCTTATTATTGATATTTGACTGATTCATTAAAAGCAGACAATTATGTTTTAGGTTAATTTTTTACCTGACATGTTTCGGCGAGTCTTTCGCCTTCTTCAGAGTGTCGCATGATGGTGTCTTGAGACCCGTCTTTATCAGCTGATGTTCCATGAGGGTGTGACTTACCTGTCAAAAAAATTAAAAATCAGAGCAGTAAAAGAACAAGCACAACATGAACATTACAAATCAGCAATCACTGACCACTGCAAAAGGGAAAACCACATCATGGACCGGGAGAAGGGCAGGGTCATCCGCACCGAAGAGAACAAACAACAGCGCTGGATCAGAGAGGCCATTGAGATCTGCAAGCGAGGCATAAAAACCATGAACAGAGACAAGGGAGCCTTTATCCTCTCGACCACCTGGAGCAGCATCTTGGCGGAGTGAACGGACAGCGGGGGGCGTGACTTGCCTTCATTCTTGTGACAGGTAAGTCACGCCCTCATTGAACATCAGCTGATAAAGACGGGTCACAATACACCATCATGTGACACTCTGAAGAAGGCGAAAGACTTTCGTATTGTGACATCCTCAAGGCCTAAACACTCATCCGAGCAAATATAAGGTAGATTTTGTGAACCTGCCCGGAGAAAAACATCAACGAAAATAATTTGTATTTGTTTTAACCAGTTGGTGGCGCTACCACTGCGATCAAAAATAAGTTGGCAGCCGTCTTCAGGGCCTGAATATCCTCAAATGTGAAAAATTTCGAGAAGATGGATCATCTGAATCATTTTGCAGGAACTTTTGTTGCCACGGAGAATAATCAGACTCTGCGGCACCGCAATAGCCACGCCCTTCGAAGGAAAGTCACAAAAATAGGGATAGCGTAAGATCAATGTCTTGAGTCTTTTCTAGCCAATTTTCAATCGGATTCGTTAAAAGGGCACCGTGCAGTACGTCAAAATGTAAAAAATGATATTGATTGGCGCAAGGTGTATAACAGAATATAAACATATAGATGTCTTCAGGTACCGACTCTTTATGTACATGTGAAGTTTTGGATTTTTAGCAGCATGTGCATGAGAGTTATTAAGCATTTTGTCCATTGCGGCGAAGGAAATCTTAAGTGAAAACTTTGAAGCCCCGCCCCCGTCATATAGTATTTCGGAAACAAAAGATTTTAGCCCCAGTGTTTGTCCCAGGTCTTAAGATGCTACAGACAGAATTTTAAGGCAATCAGATGAAGCCTTTAGGATCAGGGTGCAAAAGAATGACCCCTGTAAACATGCAAAAAAGGGCAAAAGTCGGACTTTCAAAAATTCATAACTCACTTCCTGTTCATATTAGACGTTAAAATATCAAATTTTTCGCCATGCCCGATGAGACTGCCAAGTTTGGTGAGTTTTTGTGCATGTTTCGGGGGTCAAAAATGCGATCGAACAATCGGAAAAATAATAATAATAATAATTTCAACAAAAACAATAGCGACTTCGCAGCGGTCGCTGCTCAGGCCCTAATAATAATAATAATAATAATAATAAAAGTAATAATATTTTCTACAAAAACATTAGGGACTTCGCAGCCGTCGCAGCTCGGGCCCTAATAACAATTTCTAGAAAAACGATAGGGACCTCGCAGCGGTCACTGCTCGGGCCCTAATAATAATAATAATAATAATTTCCACAAAAACAATGGGGACCTCGTAGCGGTTGCTGCTCGGGCCCTAATAATAATTTCTACATAAACAATAGGGACCTCGCCGCGGTCGCTGCTCGGGCCCCAATAATAATTTCTACACAAAGTCCATTGTGGTGACCCGCCCCTTTTAAGTAAATTCAAAATGGCCGACTTCCTGTAAAACCTAGCTCATTGCTCCGAGAGACTTTTTTGTAGGTCTTGGTCTTATACATACAGTGAACCCTCGCTACTTCGCGGTTCACCTTTCGCGGGTTCAGTTCTTCGCGGGTATAAAAAAATATTCGGGGGCATTGTAGTTTCGCCGAGCGGCACGACGGGCGCTGGAGCGGTTAGACGGCCGGCGTGCGCCGAAGAAGAGCGTGGGCGAAGAGGAGAGTGGACGAAGAAGAGCACGTTCCCCCGGACACGATCGGTGGCGACGTTTCGCGCGGTTCGGACCGTACCAGGGCTCCGGCCGGCGTGCGTGGCAGTTAAGCCGTAGAGGAGCACCTTCCCCGGGCACGGGCGGTGCCAAGCGGCCCCTAAGTTTAACCGAATGGAAGCTCCGGAGGAGGAGGGCATGCTCGCGTCACAGTAAGCCAAAGAGGAGCACCTTCCCCGGGCACGGGCGGTTCCAAGCGGCCCCTAAGTTTAACCGAATGGAAGCTCCGGAGGAGGCGGGCATGCTCGCGTCACAGTAAGCCGAAGAGGAGCACCTTCCCCGGGCACGGGCGGTGCCAAGAGGCCCCTAAGTTTAACCGAATGGAAGCTCCGGCCGGGGCAGGAGGGCGGGCGTGTGTCACAGTTAAGCCGAATTGGAACACCTCTTCCGCCCGGGCACGAACGGAGCGCGAAGCTGTCAGTTATGAATGAATAAATGAATAAATAAATAAATAAATAAAGAATGCCACCTTTCATTTCACAGGGAACACCGGACGGCGTACCAGCAGGTAAAAGTCGGAGTAATTAAATAAATACAAAAAGAATGGCTGGGGAATAAAAAAATAATACGTTTTAATAATAATTTGGTTTTTTTGTTATAACATGAATTTCACTCTCTCTCTCTGTCTATATATACATATATATATATATATATATATCTATATATATATATATATTTATTTATTATATATATTGTATTTTTTTTTAAGCATTTTTGAAGGTGCGCCGCTACTTCGCGGATTTTCAGTTTTCGCGGGTGGTTTCTGTCCCCATTAACCGCGATAACCGAGGGTTCACTGTACTCCATAAAATTTACAAAAAGCAAGGTGAAACACTCAACCAGGGCTGCTTTTTTTAACATTTCTCGAGGGCCATGGCGAGCCATTTCAAAAAAGCTGCACAACTAACGTATAAAATATTGATAAATTTGCTCTGCCTGATGTGTGTGTAAAGTTTCACGAGTTGTCGTTCATATTTAGAACCTCATAATCAGCGTTGTTTTATTGCCGAACAGTGCAATGCCACTCCCACAACTTTTCACGAAAAAGGATGAATTTCGTATTGTGACATCCTCATGGCCGAAACAGTCCTCCGAGCATATATGAGGGCGACCTTGTTGAGTTGCACGGAGAAAAACATCCAAGAAAATAACTTGTATTAGCTTTTACCAGTTGGTGGCGCTACTACTACGATGAAAAATAAGTTGGTAGATGTCTTCAGGGCTGAAGTATCCTCAAATGTGTACAACTTCGAGAAGATAGGATCATCTGAGTCATGTTGCCGGAGCTTTTGTTGCCACAGAGTACAATCTGACTTTTCAGCACCGTAATAGCCACGCCTTTTGCCAAAACGACACAAAATTCGGCAGAGAGTAAGATCATTGTCTTGAGTCTTTTCTGACTAATTTTCAGTCGGATTCGTCAAAAGGGCACCGTGCAGTATGTGAAAATTAAAATAAAAACACATTTTTGATTCCACTTGGCGGCGCTGTGTGTATAACAAAATAATAACATTAAGATGTCTTCAGGTCGGGACGTTTTATTTACAGGTGAAGGTTTGGATTTTTAGGAGCATGTGCAGGGGAGTTATTAAGCATTCATTTATTTGTATTAGGTTCATTTTGTCTTCTTATTATTGATATTTGACTGATTCATTAAAAGCAGACAATTATGTTTTAGGTTAATTTTTTACCTGACATGTTTCGGCGAGTCTTTCGCCTTCTTCAGAGTGTCGCATGATGGTGTCTTGAGACCCGTCTTCATCAGCTGATGTTCCATGAGGGTGTGACTTACCTGTCAAAAAAATTAAAAATCAGAGCAGTAAAAGAACAAGCACAACATGAACATTACAAATCAGCAATCACTGACCACTGCAAAAGGGAAAACCACATCATGGACCGGGAGAAGGGCAGGGTCATCCGCACCGAAGAGAACAAACAACAGCGCTGGATCAGAGAGGCCATTGAGATCTGCAAGCGAGGCATAAAAACCATGAACAGAGACAAGGGAGCCTTCATCCTCTCTACCACCTGGAGCAGCATCTTGGCAGAGTGAACGGACAGCGGGGGGCGTGACTTGCCTTCATTCTTGTGACAGGTAAGTCACGCCCTCATGGAACATCAGCTGATAAAGACGGGTCACAAGACACCATCATGTGACACTCTGAAGAAGGCGAAAGACTTTCGTATTGTGACATCCTCAAGGCCTAAACACTCATCCGAACAAATATAAGGTAGATTTTGTTAACCTGCCCGGAGAAAAACATAAACGAAAATAATTTGTATTTGTTTTAACCAGTTGGTGGCGCTACCACTGCGATCAAAAATAAGTTGGCAGCCGTCTTCAGGGCCTGAATATCCTCAAATGTGAAAAATTTCGAGAAGATGGATCATCTGAATCATTTTGCAGGAACTTTTGTTGCCACGGAGATTAATCAGACTCTGCGGCACCGTAATAGCCACGCCCTTCGAAGGAAAGTCACAAAAATAGGGATAGAGTAAGATCAATGTCTTGAGTCTTTTCTAGCCAATTTTCAATCGGATTCGTTAAAAGGGCACCGTGCAGTACGTCAAAATGTAAAAAATGATATTGATTGGCGCAAGGTGTATAACTGAATATAAACATATAGATGTCTTCAGGTACCGACTCTTTATGTACATGTGAAGTTTTGGATTTTTAGCTGCATGTGCAGGAGAGTTATTAAGCATTTTGTCCATTGCGGCGAAGGAAATCTTAAGTGAAAACTTCGAAGCCCCGCCCCCGTTCATATAGTATTTCGGAAACAAAAAATTTTAGCCCCAGTGTTTGTCCCAGGTCTTAAGATGCTACAGACAGAATTTTAAGGCAATCAGATGAAGCCTTTAGGATCAGGGTGCAAAAGAATGACCCCTGTAAACATGCAAAAAAGGGCAAAAGTCGGACTTTCAAAAATTCATAACTCACTTCCTGTTCATATTAGACGTTAAAATATAAAATTTTTCGCCATGCCCGATGAGACTGCCAAGTTTGGTGAATTTTTGTGCATGTTTCGGGGGTCAAAAATGCGATCGAACAATCGGAAAAATAATAATAATAATAATTTCTACAAAAACAATAGGGACTTCGCAGCGGTCGCTGCTCAGGCCCTAATAATAATAATAATAATAAAAGTAATAATATTTTCTACAAAAACAATAGGGACCTCGCAGCCGTCGCAGCTCGGGCCCTAATAACAATTTCTAGAAAAACAATAGGGACCTCGCAGCGGTCACTGCTCGGGCCCTAATAATAATAATAATAATAATTTCCACAAAAACAATGGGGACCTCGTAGCGGTCGCTGCTCGGGCCCTAATAATAATTTCTACAAAAACAATAGGGACCTCTCCGCGGTCGCTACTCGGGCCCCAATAATAATTTCTACACAAAGTCCATTGTGGTGACCCGCCCCCTTTTAAGTAAATTCAAAATGGCCGACTTCCTGTAAAACCTAGCTCATTGCTCCAAGAGACTTTTTTGTAGGTCTTGGTCTTATACATACAGTGAACCCTCGCTACTTGGCGGTTCACCTTTCGCGGGTTCAGTGTTTCGCGGGTCTAAAAAATATTCGGGGGCATTGTAGTTTCGCCGAGCGGCACGACGGGGTGCTGGAGCGGTTAGACGGCCGGCGTGCGCCGAAGAAGAGCGTGGGCGAAGAGGAGAGTGGACGAAGAAGAGCACGTTCCCCCGGACACGATGGGTGGCGACGTTTCGCGCGGTTCGGACAGTACCAGAGCTCCGGCCGGCGTGCGTGGCAGTTAAGCCGTAGAGGAGCACCTTCCCCGGGCACGGGCGGTGCCAAGCGGCCCCTAAGTTTAACCGAATGGAAGCTCCGGAAAGGGAGGGCATGCTCGCGTCACAGTAAGCCGAAGAGGAGCACCTTCCCCGGGCACGGGCGGTTCCAAGCGGCCCCTAAGTTTAACCGAATGGAAGCTCCGGAGGAGGAGGGCATGCTCGCGTCACAGTAAGCCGAAGAGGAGCACCTTCCCCGGGCACGGGCGGTTCCAAGCGGCCCCTAAGTTTAACCGAATGGAAGCTCCGGAGGAGGAGGGCATGCTCGCGTCACAGTAAGCCGAAGAGGAGCACCCTCCCCGGGCACGGGCGGTGCCAAGCGGCCCCTAAGTTTAACCGAATGGAAGCTCCGGGGGAGGAGGGCGGGTGTGTGTCACAGTTAAGCCGAATTGGAGCAGCTCTTCCGCCCGGGCACGAGCGGAGCGCGAAGCTGTCAGTTATGAATGTATAAAAGAATAAATAAATAAATAAATAAAGAATGCCACCTTTCATTTCACAGGGCACACCGGACGGCGTACCAGCAGGTAAAAGTCGGAGTAATTAAATAAATACAAAAGGAATGGCTGGGGAATAAAAAAATAATACGTTTTAATAATAATTTGTTTTTTTTGTTATAACATGAATTTCACTCTCTCTCTCCCCGTATATATATATATATATATATATATATATTTATTATATATATTGTATATTTTTTTAAGCATTTTTGAAGGTGCGCCGCTACTTCGCGGATTTTCAGTTTTCGCGGGTGGTCTCTGTCCCCATTAACCGCGATAACCGAGGATTCACTGTACTCCATAAAATTTACAAAAAGCGAGGTGAAACACTCAACCAGGGCTGCTTTTTTTAACATTTCTCGAGGGCCATGGCGAGCCATTTCAAAAAAGCTGCACAACTAACGTATAAAATATTGATAAATTTGCTCGGCCTGATGTGTGTGTAAAGTTTCACGAGTTGTCGTTCATATTTAGAACCTCATAATCAGCGTTGTTTTATTGCCGAACAGTGCAATGCCACTCCCACAACTTTACAAGAAAAAGGACGAATTTCGTATTGTGACATCCTCATGGCCGAAACAGTCATCCGAGCATATATGAGGGCGACCTTGTTGAGTTGCACGGAGAAAAACATCCAAGAAAATAACTTGTATTAGCTTTTACCAGTTGGTGGCGCTACTACTACGATGAAAAATAAGTTGGTAGATGTCTTCAGGGCTGAAGTATCCTCAAATGTGTACAACTTCGAGAAGATAGGATCATCTGAGTCATGTTGCCGGAGCTTTTATTGCCACAGAGTACAATCTGACTTTTCAGCACCGTAATAGCCACGCCTTTTGCCAAAACGTCACAAAATTCGGCAGAGAGTAAGATCATTGTCTTGAGTCTTTTCTGACTAATTTTCAGTCGGATTCGTCAAAAGGGCACCGTGCATAATGTGAAAATTTAAATAAAAACAAATTTTTGATTCCACTTGGCGGCGCTGTGTGTATAACAAAATAATAACATTAAGATGTCTTCAGGTCGGGACGTTTTATTTACAGGTGAAGGTTTGGATTTTTAGGAGCATGTGCAGGGGAGTTATTAAGCATTCGTTTATTTGTATTAGGTTCATTTTGTCTTCTTATTATTGATATTTGACTGATTCATTAAAAGCAGACAATTATGTTTTAGGTTAATTTTTTACCTGACATGTTTCGGCGAGTCTTTCGCCTTCTTCAGAGTGTCGCATGATGGTGTCTTGAGACCCGTCTTTATCAGCTGATGTTCCATGAGGGTGTGACTTACCTGTCAAAAAAATTAAAAATCAGAGCAGTAAAAGAACAAGCACAACATGAACATTACAAATCAGCAATCACTGACCACTGCAAAAGGGAAAACCACATCATGGACCGGGAGAAGGGCAGGGTCATCCGCACCGAAGAGAACAAACAACAGCGCTGGATCAGAGAGGCCATTGAGATCTGCAAGCGAGGCATAAAAACCATGAACAGAGACAAGGGACCCTTCATCCTCTCTACCACCTGGAGCAGCATCTTGGCGGAGTGAACGGACAGCGGGGGGCGTGACTTGCCTTCATTCTTGTGAATGGTAAGTCACGCCCTCATGGAACATCAGCTGATAAAGACGGGCCACAAGACACCATCATGTGACACTCTGAAGAAGGCGAAAGACTTTCGTATTGTGACATCCTCAAGGCTTAAACACTCATCCGAGCAAATATAAGGTAGATTTTGTTAACCTGCCCGGAGAAAAACATCAACGAAAATAATTTGTATTTGTTTTAACCAGTTGGTGGCGCTACCACTGCGATCAAAAATAAGTTGGCAGCCGTCTTCAGGGCCTGAATATCCTCAAATGTGAAAAATTTCAAGAAGATGGATCATCTGAATCATTTTGCAGGAACTTTTGTTGCCACGGAGAATAATCAGACTCTGCGGCACCGTAATAGCCACGCCCTTCGAAGGAAATTCACAAAAATAGGGATAGAGTAAGATCAATGTCTTGAGTCTTTTCTAGCCAATTTTCAATCGGATTCGTTAAAAGGGCACCGTGCAGTTTGTCAAAATGTAAAAAATGATATTGATTGGCGCAAGGTGTATAACTGAATATAAACATATAGATGTTTTCAGGTACCGACTCTTTATGTACATGTGAAGTTTTGGATTTTTAGCAGCATGTGCAAGAGAGTTATTAAGCATTTTGTCCATTGCGGCGAAGGAAATCTTAAGTGAAAACTTCGAAGCCCCGCCCCCGTCATATAGTATTTCGGAAACAAAAAATTTTAGCCCCAGTGTTTGTCCCAGGTCTTAAGATGCTACAGACAGAATTTTAAGGCAATCAGATGAAGCCTTTAGGATCAGGGTGCAAAAGAATGACCCCTGTAAACATGCAAAAAAGGGCAAAAGTCGGACTTTCAAAAATTCATAACTCACTTCCTATTCATATTAGACATTAAAATATCAAATTTTTCGCCATGCCCGATGAGACTGCCAAGTTTGGTGAATTTTTGTGCATGTTTCGGGGGTCAAAAATGCAATCGAACAATCGGAAAAATAATAATAATAATAATTTCTACAAAAACAATAGGGACTTCGCAGCGGTCGCTGCTCAGGCCCTAATAATAATAATAATAATAAGAGAAGATAAGATAAGATGTCCTTTATTAGTCCCACAATGGGGAAATTTGAAAGTAATAATATTTTCTACAAAAACAATAGGGACCTCGCAGCCGTCGCAGCTCGGGCCCTAATAACAATTTCTAGAAAAACAATAGGGACCTCGCAGCGGTCACTGCTCGGGCCCTAATAATAATAATAATAATAATTTCCACAAAAACAATGGGGACCTCGTAGCGGTCGCTGCTCGGGCCCTAATAATAATTTCTACATAAACAATAGGGACCTCGCCGCGGTCGCTGCTCGGGCCCCAATAATAATTTCTACACAAAGTCCATTGTGGTGACCCGCCCCCTTTTAATAAATTCAAAATGGCCGACTTCCTGTAAAACCTAGCTCATTGCTCCAAGAGACTTTTTTGTAGGTCTTGGTCTTATACATACAGTGAACCCTCGCTACTTCGCGGTTCACCTTTCGCGGGTTCAGTGCTTCGCGGGTATAAAAAATATTCGGGGGCATTGTAGTTTCGCCGAGCGGCACGACGGGGCGCTGGAGCGGTTAGACGGCCGGCGTGCGCCGAAGAAGAGCGTGGGCGAAGAGGAGAGTGGACGAAGAAGAGCACGTTCCCCCGGACACGATCGGTGGCGACGTTTCGCGCGGTTCGGACCGTACCAGAGCTCCGGCCGGCGTGCGTGGCAGTTAAGCCGTAGAGGAGCACCTTCCCCGGGCACGGGCGGTGCCAAGCGGCCCCTAAGTTTAACCGAATGGAAGCTCCGGAGGAGGAGGGCATGCACGCGTCACAGTAAGCCGAAGAGGAGCACCTTCCCCGGGCACGGGCGGTTCCAAGCGGCCCCTAAGTTTAACCGAATGGAAGCTCCGGAGGAGGAGGGCATGCTCGCGACACAGTAAGCCGAAGAGGAGCACCTTCCCCGGGCACGGGCGGTGCCAAGCGGCCCCTAAGTTTAACCGAATGGAAGCTCCGGGGGAGGAGGGTGGGCGTGTGTCACAGTTAAGCCGAATTGGAGCACCTCTTCCGCCCGGGCACGAGCGGAGCGCGAAGCTGTCAGTTATGAATGAATAAATGAATAAATAAATAAATAAAGAAAGAATGGCACCTTTCATTTCACAGGGCACACCAGACGGCGTACCAGCAGGTAAAAGTCTGAGTAATTAAATAAATACAAAAAGAATGGCTGGGGAATAAAAAAATAATACGTTTTAATAATAATTTGTTTTTTTTGTTATAACATGAATTTCACTCTCTCTCTCCCCGTATATATATATATATATATATATATATATATATATATATATATATTGTATTTTTTTTTTAAGCATTTTTGAAGGTGCGCCGCTACTTCGCGGATTTTCAGTTTTCGCGGGTGGTCTCGGTCCCCATTAACCGCGATAACCGAGGGTTCACTGTACTCCATAAAATTTACAAAAAGCGAGGTGAAACACTCAACCAGGGCTGCTCTGCATGTTGTGCTGGGCCACCTGGAACAACAGCGGAGCTATGCAAGGATGCTCTTTGTGGACTACAGCTCGGCATTCAACACGATCATCCCAGACATCCTCGTCGCCAAACTGGACACTCTCGGCCTCCCTGCCCTCACACGCATCTGGATTAAGGACTTTCTGACCAACAGACCCCAGACTGTGTTGCTCGGCCCCTACACGTCCTCCACCTTCATGCTGAGCACCGGTTCCCCCCAAGGATGCGTGCTGAGCCCTCTCCTGTACGCCCTCTACACCTACGACTGCAGCCCGGCCCACGGCAACAACACCATCGTCAAGTTTGCTGACGACACGACAGTGGTCGGTCTGATCTCGGAAGGTGACGAGACAGCCTACAGAGAGGAGGTAGGGAGACTGACAACTTGGTGCAAGGAGAACAGACTGCACCTTAACTCTGCTAAAACAAAGGAGATTGTCGTCGACTTCAGGAGGAACAAGACGCTGCCGCCCCCCCTCTGCATCGAAGGCGTGTGTGTGGAGAGGGTCCACACGTTCAAGTTCCTGGGAGTACAGATCTCCGATGACCTTTCTTGGAGTCACAACACCACAGCAGTGGTAAAGAAGGTCCGCCAACGTCTGCACTTCCTGAGAGTCCTCAGGAAATTCAACCTGGACAGGAAGCTGCTGCTGGCCTTCTACCACTCGTCCATCGAGAGCCAGCTGACGTACTGTGTCTCCACCTGGTACAGCGGCTGCACTGAGGCGGACAGAGTGAGGCTCCAGAGGACAGTCAAAACAGCGCAAAGGATTATTGGCTGCCCTCTCCCCTCGCTGTCGGACATCTACACCGCCCGGTGCCTCAGAAGGGCTCTCAACATCGTCAAAGACAATACCCACCCAAACTCACACCTGTTCGACCTGTTGCCCTCTGGCAGGCGCTACAGATGCATCAAATCAAGGACCAATAGACTGAGAAACAGTTTCTTTCCGAGAGCCATCTACATACTGAACTCTCACACACACACGAGACCACCCTAACCTTGCAAAACAGCATTGTGATGTGTTTCTATATGCCCTATTTAGTACTGAATTCCATTGCACTGTCTTATTTATTTATCTAATTTATATATTGTCTGTATTATTGTTGTATTGCACTGGAGAGGGGAGCCCTCTAATCTCGTTGCACACTTGAGTACAATGACAATAAAGGGATTTATATTTCTATTCTATTCTTTTTTTAACTTTTCTCGAGGGCCATGGCGAGCCATTTAAAAAAAGCTGCACAACTAACGTATAAAATATTGATAAATTTGCTCTGCCTGATGTGTGTGTAAAGTTTCACGAGTTGTCGTTCATATTTAGAACCTCATAATCAGCGTTGTTTTATTGCCGAACAGTGCAATGCCACTCCCACAACTTTTCACGAAAAAGGATGAATTTCGTATTGTGACATCCTCATGGCCGAAACAGTCATCCGAGCATATATGAGGGCGACCTTGTTGAGTTGCACGGAGAAAAACATCCAAGAAAATAACTTGTATTAGCTTTTACCAGTTGGTGGCGCTACTACTACGATGAAAAATAAGTTGGTAGATGTCTTCAGGGCTGAAGTATCCTCAAATGTGTACAACTTCGAGAAGATAGGATCATCTGAGTCATGTTGCCGGAGCTTTTGTTGCCACAAAGTACAATCGGATTTTTCAGCACCGTAATAGCCACGCCTTTTGCCAAAACGTCACAAAATTCGGCAGAGAGTAAGATCATTGTCTTGAGTCTTTTCTGACTAATTTTCAGTCGGATTCGTCAAAAGGGCACCGTGCAGTACGTGAAAATTAAAATAAAAACAAATTTTTGATTCCACTTGGCGGCGCTGTGTGTATAACAAAATAATAACATTAAGATGTCTTCAGGTCGGGACCTTTTATTTACAGGTGAAGGTTTGGATTTTTAGGAGCATGTGCAGGGGCGTTATTAAGCATTCATTTATTTGTATTAGGTTCATTTTGTCTTCTTATTATTGATATTTGACTGATTCATTAAAAGCAGACAATTATGTTTTAGGTTAATTTTTTACCTGACATGTTTCGGCGAGTCTTTCGCCTTCTTCAGAGTGTCGCATGATGGTGTCTTGAGACCCGTCTTTATCAGCTGATGTTCCATGAGGGTGTGACTTACCTGTCAAAAAAATGAAAAATCAGAGCAGTAAAAGAACAAGCACAACATGAACATTACAAATCAGCAATCACTGACCACTGCAAAAGGGAAAACCACATCATGGACCGGGAGAAGGGCAGGGTCATCCGCACCGAAGAGAACAAACAACAGCGCTGGATCAGAGAGGCCATTGAGATCTGCAAGCGAGGCATAAAAACCATGAACAGAGACAAGGGAGCCTTCATCCTCTCTACCACCTGGAGCAGCATCTTGGCGGAGTGAACGGACAGCGGGGGCGTGACTTGCCTTCATTCTTGTGACAGGTAAGTCACGCCCTCATGGAACATCAGCTGATAAAGACGGGCCACAAGACACCATCATGTGACACTCTGAAGAAGGCGAAAGACTTTCGTATTGTGACATCCTCAAGGCCTAAACACTCATCCGATCAAAAATAAGTTGGCAGCCGTCCTCAGGGCCTGAATATCCTCAAATGTGAAAAATTTCGAGAAGATGGATCATCTGAATCATTTTGCAGGAACTTTTGTTGCCACGGAGAATAATCAGACTCTGCGGCACCGTAATAGCCACGCCCTTCGAAGGAAAGTCACAAAAATAGGGATAGAGTAAGATCAATGTCTTGAGTCTTTTCTAGCCAATTTTCAATCGGATTCGTTAAAAGGGCACCGTGCAGGACGTCAAAATGTAAAAAATGATATTGATTGGCGCAAGGTGTATAACAGAATATAAACATATAGATGTCTTCAGGTACCGACTCTTTATGTACATGTGAAGTTTTGGATTTTTAGCAGCATGTGCAAGAGAGTTATTAAGCATTTTGTCCATTGCGGCGAAGGAAATCTTAAGTGAAAACTTCGAAGCCCCGCCCCCGTCATATAGTATTTTGGAAACAAAAAATTTTAGCCCCAGTGTTTGTCCCAGGTCTTAAGATGCTACAGACAGAATTTTAAGGCAATCAGATGAAGCCTTTAGGATCAGGGTGCAAAAGAATGACCCCTGTAAACATGCAAAAAAGGGCAAAAGTCGGACTTTCAAAAATTCATAACTCACTTCCTGTTCATATTAGACGTTTAAAATATCAAATTTCTCGCCATGCCCGATGAGACTGCCAAGTTTGGTGAGTTTTTGTGCATGTTTCGGGGGTCAAAAATGCAATCGAACAATCGGAAAAATAATAATAATAATAATTTCTACAAAAACAACAGGGACTTCGCAGTGGTCGCTGCTCAGGCCCTAATAATAATAATAATAATAAGAATAAAAGTAATAATATTTTCTACAAAAACAATAGGGACCTCGCAGCCGTCGCAGCTCGGGCCCTAATAACAATTTCTAGAAAAACAATAGGGACCTCGCAGCGGTCACTGCTCGGGCCCTAATAATAATAATAATAATAATTTCCACAAAAACAATGGGGACCTCGTAGCGGTCGCTGCTCGGGCCCGAATAATAATTTCTACAAAAACAATAGGGACATCGCCGCGGTCGCTGCTCGGGCCCCAATAATAATTTCTACACAAAGTCCATTGTGGTGACCCGCCCCCTTTTAAGTAAATTCAAAATGGCCGACTTCCTGTAAAACCTAGCTCATTGCTCCAAGAGACTTTTTTGTAGGTCTTGGTCTTATACATACAGTGAACCCTCGCTACTTGGCGGTTCACCTTTCGTGGGTTCAGTGCTTCGCGGGTCTAAAAAATATTCGGGGGCATTATAGTTTCGCCGAGCGGCACGACGGGGCGCTGGAGCGGTTAGACGGCCGGTGTGCGCCGAAGAAGAGCGTGGGCGAAGAGGAGAGTGGACGAAGAAGAGCACGTTCCCCCGGACACGATCGGTGGCGACGTTTCGCGCGGTTCGGACAGTACCAGAGCTCCGGCCGGCGTGCGTGGCAGTTAAGCCGTAGAGGAGAACCTTCCCAGGGCACGGGCGGTGCCAAGCGGCCCCTAAGTTTAACCGAATGGAAGCTCCGGAGGAGGAGGGCATGCTCGCGTCACAGTAAGCCGAAGAGGAGCACCTTCCCCGGGCACGGGCGGTTCCAAGCGGCCCCTAAGTTTAACCGAATGGAAGCTCCGGAGGAGGAGGGCATGCTCGCGTCACAGTAAGCCGAAGAGGAGCACCTTCCCCGGGCACGGGCGGTGCCAAGCGGCCCCTAAGTTTAACCGAATGGAAGCTCCGGGGGAGGAGGGCGGGTGTGTGTCACAGTTAAGCCGAATTGGAGCACCTCTTCCGCCCGGGCACGAGCGGAGCGCGAAGCTGTCAGTTATGAATGTATAGAAGAATAAATAAATAAATAAATAAAGAATGCCACCTTTCATTTCACAGGGCACACCGGACGGCGTACCAGCAGGTAAAAGTCGGAGTAATTAAATAAATACAAAAAGAATGGCTGGGGAATAAAAAAATAATACGTTTTAATAATAATTTGTTTTTTTTGTTATAACATGAATTTCACTCTCTCTCTCTCTCTCTCTCTCTCTCTCCCCCGTATATATATATATATATATATATATATATATTTATTCTATATATTGTATTTTCTTTTAAGCATTTTTGAAGGTGCGCCGCTACTCCGCGGATTTTCAGTTTCCGCGGGTGGTCTCGGTCCCCATTAACCGCGATAACCGAGGGTTCACTGTACTCCATAAAATTTACAAAAAGCGAGGTGAAACACTCAACCAGGGCTGCTTTTTTGAACATTTCTCGAGGGCCATGGCGAGCCATTTCAAAAAAGCTGCACAACTAACGTATAAAATATTTATAAATTTGCTCTGCCTGATGTGTGTGTCAAGTTTCACGAGTTGTCGTTCATATTTAGAACCTCATAATCAGCGTTGTTTTATTGCCAAACAGTGCAATGCCACTCCCACAACTTTTCACGAAAAAGGATGAATTTCGTATTGTGACATCCTCATGGCCGAAACAGTCCTCCGAGCATATATGAGGGCGACCTTGTTGAGTTGCACGGAGAAAAACATCCAAGAAAATAACTTGTATTAGCTTTTACCAGTTGGTGGCGCTACTACTACGATGAAAAATAAGTTGGTAGATGTCTTTAGGGCTGAAGTATCCTCAAATGTGTACAACTTCGAGAAGATAGGATCATCTGAGTCATGTTGCCGGAGCTTTTGTTGCCACAAAGTACAATCGGACTTTTCAGCACCGTAATAGCCACGCCTTTTGCCAAAACGTCACAAAACTCGGCAGAGAGTAAGATCATTGTCTTGAGTCTTTTCTGACTAATTTTCAGTCGGATTCGTCAAAAGGGCACGTTGCAGTACGTGAAAATTAAAATAAAAACAAATTTTTGATTCCACTTGGCGGCGCTGTGTGTATAACAAAATAATAACATTAAGATGTCTTCAGGTCGGGACATTTTATTTACAGGTGAAGGTTTGGATTTTTAGGAGCATGTGCAGGGGAGTTATTAAGCATTCATTTATTTGTATTAGGTTCATTTTGTCTTCTTATTATTGATATTTGACAGATTCATTAAAAGCAGACAATTATGTTTTCGGTAAATTTTTTACCTGACATGTTTCGGCGAGTCTTTCGCCTTCTTCAGAGTGTCGCATGATGGTGTCTTGAGACCCGTCTTTATCAGCTGATGTTCCATGAGGGTGTGACTTACCTGTCAAAAAAATGAAAAATCAGAGCAGTAAAAGAACAAGCACAACATGAACATTACAAATCAGCAATCACTGACCACTGCAAAAGGGAAAACCACATCATGGACCGGGAGAAGGGCAGGGTCATCCGCACAGAAGAGAACAAACAACAGCGCTGGATCAGAGAGGCCATTGAGATCTGCAAGCGAGGCATAAAAACCATGAACAGAGACAAGGTTGCCTTCATCCTCTCTACCACCTGGACCAGCATCTTGGCGGAGTTAACGGACAGCGGGGGGCGTGACTTGCCTTCATTCTTGTGACAGGTAAGTCACGCCCTCATGGAACATCAGCTGATAAAGACGGGCCACAAGACACCATCATGTGACACTCTGAAGAAGGCGAAAGACTTTCGTATTGTGACATCCTCAAGGCCTAAACACTCATCCGAGCAAATATAAGGTAGATTTTGTGAACCTGCCCGGAGAAAAACATCAACGAAAATAATTTGTATTTGTTTTAACCAGTTGGTGGCGCTACCACTGCGATCAAAAATAAGTTGGCAGCCGTCTTCAGGGCCTGAATATCCTCAAATGTGAAAAATTTCGAGAAGATGGATCATCTGAATCATTTTGCAGGAACTTTTGTTGCCACGGAGAATAATCAGACTCTGCGGCACCGCAATAGCCACGCCCTTCGAAGGAAAGTCACAAAAATAGGGATAGCGTAAG